>NC_139963.1:9897762-10465262 GCF_963993115.1 Abramis brama | reverse complement strand
CTAGGGTGTTCTGTGTGGTTGCTAGAGTTTTTTGGTGGTTACTAGAGCATTTCTAGACGTTGCTAGGGTGTTCAGGGTGGTTGCTAAGGTATTTTTGGTAGTTGCTATGGTGTTACTAGGTGGTTGGTAGTTGTCAAATATGGTTACTATGGAGTTTTTATAGAGTTCTTAAAATCTTTAATAACGAGTGCCTTCAGTACGGCACTCGGCCTGCGGCCTCGTGCCTATGGCCGAATAGGCACAAGCATGGAGCGATATCGCAAGGCCATGAGAGTAAAATTGCTTTAAAAAATAAAAAAAAATAAAAAAAATGGTTTTTTTTTGTTTAGGGTGGTTGCTAGGGAGCTCTTAGTGGTTGCTAGGGTGCTGAAACTGGTTGCTAGGGTGTGGCTATGAAGATTTTAGGCCATTACTTATTGGCTGCTTGATAATATAAATCCTCTGAGAGAGAGAGAGAGGGAGAGACGCAGGGGTGTCAGGCCCTTTTGGAGTCTGTGTGTGTGAAAACGTCGGTTGGGATTCAAATATTTTTAGAACTCCCAATGTAAAGTCAATGGGACTTTTTTGGCCGCTTTTTCGTCCGCTGTGCGAACATCGTACACCCGATCGCTTAGAAAAGTCATAGCACACCTCTCCTCAATGAGCCGCTCGATTTGACGCCTCACTCAGGGGTCTGTGACAAACGGTGCGGGGCGAGTTTCGCGCCAAACTTTGTCCAGAATAATAAGAAGAATAATAAGTATGAGCAATAACAATAGTGATGCTTTCAAAAAAGCACCACTAATAATAATAAGTTTAAATAGGATTTCAATATGTTGGCTCTCTCAAGCCAACTTAATGAGTCTCAATGGCTCATATAGTATACGGCAGTTTGGTTTAGTCTTCAAGGTGTTTAGATTTAAATTTTCGACATACACACACACACAAGCACTAACTCACTCACACACACACAGACAAGCTCATTAACACACACACACACACACACACTCTCTCTCACACACACACACACTCACGCACATACACTCACATGCACACACTCACACACACACACTAACTCGCTCTCACACATACACAGACACGCTCACACACAAGACACACACACACACTCTCTCTCTCTCTCTCTCTCACACACACACACACTCTCACACACACACACACACACACACTCACTCTCTCTCTCACACACACACACACACTCAGAGTTTATATGAGTTTAGAGTTTATAAGTGTACAAGTTTTTGAGTTAAGAGTTTATAAGTTTAAATGAGTGTGTACGAGTATTTGAGTTTACACACACACACACACACACACACACACACACACTCACACATAGACACACACGCTCTCTCTCTCACACACACACACACACACACGTTTTGAGTTTAGAGTTCATTAGTTTAAATGAGTCTCAATGGCTCATATAGTATATAGAACGGCAGTTTGGTTTAGTCTTCAAGGTGTTTAGATTTAAATTTTCGACATACACACACACACAAGCACGCACGCACAGACTCTCACTCTCTCTCACACACACACACTATCTCTCTCACACACACACACACTCACACACACACAGACAAGCTCATTAACACACACACACACACACACACAAACACACACACACTCACGCACATAGACACACACTCACTCTCTCTCTCTCACACACACACACACTCAGAGTTTATATGAGTTTAGAGTTTATAAGTGTACAAGTTTTTGAGTTAAGAGTTTATAAGTTTAAATGAGTGTGTACGAGTATTTGAGTTTACACACACACACACACACACACACACACACTCACACATAGACACACACGCTCTCTCTCTCTCACACACACACACACACACACACGTTTTGAGTTTAGAGTTCATTAGTTTAAATGAGTCTCATTGGCTAATATAGTATATAGAACGGCAGTTTGGTTTAGTCTTCAAGGTATTTTGATTTGAATTTTCGTTGGTTTGAATTTTTTAGAACTCCCAATGTAAGTCAATGGGAGTTTTTGAATGAGTTTTTTCGAGTTTTGATCGTCATTTTTAGGAAAACCGTAAGTCCGATCAGTCTGAAAAGATATAGCAACTCGAGTCAGATCAGTTTGAGTGTCTGAGCCGAGTTTGGAGTATGTAGAGTTAAAGCTCTAGGAGGAGTTTGATATAGAAATTTTTAGGGTCAGAATAATAATAATAACTAGAATGTACATTTCCTGAAGAAAATGTGAAGTGGTGCTTGCAGTGGCAAAACTCGCCACTCGGTTGCTAGGGTGTTGTACATGATTGCATACGAGCCAACAACCATGTCTGTACGATGTTGTGGAGCTGAAATATGGCTTCTATATGTTGCAATATGGTTGCTAGGTGGCTCTAAATGGTTGCTAGGGTGTGAATACACAGTTACCATGGTGATATTTACAGACTGTTTTCCAACTGAAACTAATGAGCCAACCCCCATCTCTATACGATGTTCTGATGCAGAGATATACATTTTGCTAAACGGTTGCTAGGGTACTCTATTTGGTTGCTAGCGAGTGGCTTGGCAGCTGCCAATGATGAAACTCCAAAGGCTTCTTGTCACTATGAATGATATAAACCAACTCCCATGCCTCTGCGACATTCAGAATGGAAGATATGCCTCTTTGGATTTTGGTTGCTAGGGTACTCTGTTTGGTTGCTAGGGAGTGGCTTGTCAGCTCCCAATCATGAAACTCCAAAGGCTTCTTGTCACTATGAATGATATAAACCAACTCCCATGCCTCTGCGACATTCAGAATGGAAGATATCCCTCTTTGGATTTTGGTTGCTAGGGTACTCTGTTTGGTTGCTAGGGAGTGGCTTGTCAGCTGCCAATCATGAAACTCCAAAGGCTTCTTGTCACTATGAATGATATAAACCAACTCCCATGCCTCTGTGACATTCAGAATGGAAGATATCCCTCTTTGGATTTTGGTTGCTAAGGTGCTCGACAATGGTTGCTAGGGAGGGGCTTGGAAGTGTTGAGGTGATTCATGATTGGCTGTTTGCTGCCCCGAGTCAAATGAGACCACCCCCATGTTTCTATGACAATTCAGTCCGGAGATATCTCTTTGAACTCTTTCAATGGAAGTCTATGGAACTTGTTGCTAAGGGGCTCTAAATGGTTGCTAGGGCGTGGCTTGATAGCTTCACAATGATCCTGAGAGACTGATTGGTCATCTGAGTAAAATGAGCCCTCCCCCTTGTCTCTATGACACTGTGATCCAGAGCTATGTTCAATACAAAGTCCCTATGCAATTTACCATAGTAGGAAAAGCATGTGTGTTTCACAGGACGTTCCTTCCCCATAGTAAGTCAATGGGGCAACTTTGGGCATCTCCTGCCCCCCAGGGGTGCAACTTTTACCCCATTGTGAGGTATGTTCTTACAGAGCCTGTCAGCCTCTTCAAATGTGGCAAATCACACGTTACTGCGAAATCCTCGCTCAGAGCTACGTGTGGTCAAAGTTCGTCGCAATGTTAAGTCAATGGGACTTTTTTGGCCGCTTTTTCGCCCCTGGGGTGAACACCGCACCCCCGATCGCTTATAAAAGTCATACCACACCTCTCCTCAATGAGCCGGTCGATTTGACACCTCACTCAGGGGTCTGAGACAAACGGTGCGGGGCGAGTTACGCGCCAAACTTTGTCCAGAATAATAAGAAGAATAATAATAACTAGAATGTACATTTCCTGAAGAAAATGTGAAGTGGTGCTTGCAGTGGCAAAACTCGCCACTCGGTTGCTAGGGTGTCGTACATGATTGCATACGAGCCAACAACCATGTCTGTACGATGTTGTGGAGCTGAAATATGGCTTCTATATGTTGCAATATGGTTGCTAGGTGGCTCTAAACGGTTGCTAGGGTGTGAATACACAGTTACCATGGTGATATTTACAGACAGTTTTCCAACTGAAACTAATGAGCCAACCCCCATCTCTATACAATATTCTGATGCAGAGATGTAAGTCTTGTAAAATGGTTGCTAGGGTACTCTGTTTGGTTGCTATGGAGTTGCTTGGCAGCTGCTAATGATGAAACTGCAAAGGCTTCTTGTCAGTATGAATGATATAAACCAACTCCCATCTCTATACGATGTTCTGATGCAGAGATATACGTTTTGCTAAACGGTTGCTAGGGTACTCTGTTTGGTTGCTAGGGAGTAGCTTGGCAGCTGCCAATCATGAAACTCCAAAGGCTGCTTGTCAGTATGAATGATATAATCCAACTCCCATGCCTCTGTGACATACAGAATGGAAGATATCCCTCTTTGGATTTTGGTTGCTAGGGTACTCTGTTTGGTTTCTATGGAGTGGCTTGGCAGCTGCCAAAGATGCAATTCCAAAGGCTGCTTGTCACTATGAATGATATAAACCAACTCCCATGCCTCTGCGACATTCAGAATGGAAGATATGCCTCTTTGGATTTTGGTTGCTAGGGTACTCTGTTTGGTTGCTAGGGAGTGGCTTGTCAGCTGCCAATCATTAAAGTCCAAAGGCTTCTTGTCACTATGAATGATATAAACCAACTCCCATGCCTCTGTGACATTCAGAATGGAAGATATCCCTCTTTGGATTTTGGTTGCTAAGGTGCTCGACAATGGTTGCTAGGGAGGGGCTTGGAAGTGTTGAGGTGATTCATGATTGGCTGTTTGCTGCCCTGAGTCAACTGAGACCACCCTCATGTTTCTATGACAATTCAGTCTGGAGATATCTCTTTGAACTCTTTCAATGGAAGTCTATGGAACTTGTTGCTAAGGGGCTGTAAATGGTTGCTAGGGCGTGGCTTGATAGCTTCACAATGATCCTGAGAGACTGATTGGTCGTCTGAGTAAAATGAGCCCTCCCTTTTGTCTCTATGACACTGTGATCCAGAGCTACGTTCAATACAAAGTCCCTATGCAATTTACCATAGTAGGAAATGCATGTGTGTTTCACGGGACGTTCCTTCCCCATAGTAAGTCAATGGGGCAACTTTGGGCATCTCCTGCCCCCCAGGGGTGCAACTTTTACCCCATTGTGAGGTATGTTCTTACAGAGCCTGTTAGCCTCTTCAAATGTGGCAAATCACACGTTTCTGCGAAATCCTCGCTCAGAGCTACGTGTGGTCAAAGTTCGTCGCAATGTTAAGTCAATGGGACTTTTTTGGCCGCTTTTTCGCCCCTGGGGCGAACACCGCACCCCCGATCGCTTATAAAAGTCATAGCACACCTCTCCTTAATGAGCCGGTCGATTTGACACCTCACTCAGGGGTCTGTGACAAACGGTGCGGGGCGAGTTACGCGCCAAACTTTTGTCCAGAATAATAAAAAGAATAATAATAAGTATGAGCAATAACAATAGTGATGCCTTGCTTTCAGCAAGCACCACTAATAAGTATGCAAGAGAACAATAGTGATGCCTTGCTTTCAGCAAGCACCACTAATAATAATAATAATAATAATAAGTTTAAATAGGATTTCAGTAAGTTGGCTCTCCAAGCCAACTTAACTAGAATGTACATTTCCTGAAGAAAATGTGAAGTGGTGCTTGCATTGGCAAAACTCGCCACTGGGCAGATGCTAACACAATTAACATGTTGTGATACCATGATATACCACGTTTTAGCATTATTTACCACGATTTACCATGTTTCTAAGATGATTTACTACGATTTACCACATTCCAGCATGATTTTCTATGATTAACATGTCGTTAGAATGATGCTAGCAGGATTAGCATGTTGTTAGCATGATTAGCATGTTGGTTGGATGATGCTAGCATGATTAGCATGTTGCTAGCATGCTTTTAACAAGATGCTAGCATGATTAGCATTTTGATAGCATGTTTTTAGCTAGATGCTAACATGATTAGCATGTTGCTAGCATTATGCTAGCTTGATTAGCATGTTGCTAGCATAATGCTAGCATGATTAGCATGTTGCTAGCATGATGCTAGCATTATGCTAGCTTGATTAGCATGTTGGTAGCATGATGCTAGCTTGATTAGCATGTTGGTAGCATGATGCTAGCATGATTAGCATGTTGCTAGCATGATGCTAGCATGATTAGCATGTTGCTAGCATGATGCTAGCTTGATTAGCATGTTGCTAGCATGATGCTAGCTTGATTAGCATGTTGCTAGCATGATGATAGCATGATTAGCATGTTGCTAGCATGATGCTAACATTATGCTAGCTTGATTAGCATGTTGCTAGCATGATGCTAGCTTTATTAGCATGTTGGTAGCATGATGCTAGCTTGATTAGCATGTTGCTAGCATGATGCTAGCATGATTAGCATGTTGCTAGCATGATGCTAGCTTGATTAGCATGTTGCTAGCATTATGCTAGCTTGATTAGCATGATGCTAGCTTGATTAGCATGATGCTAGCATGATGCTAGCATGATAAGCATGTTGCTAGCATGTTTTTAGCAAGATGCTGTTGCCAGGTGGTTGCTAGGGTGTTCTGGGTGGTTGCTATGGTGTTGCTAGGCAGTTGCTAAGGTGTTCTGGGTGGTTGCTAGGTGGTTGCTAGGGTGTTCTGGGTGGTTGCTATGGTGTTGCTAGGCAGTTGCTATGGTATTCTGGGTGGATGCTAGGGTGTTGCTAGGCAGTTGCTATGGTATTCTGGGTGGTTGCTATGGTGTTGCTAAGCAGTTGCTAAGGTGTTCTGGGTGGTTGCTAGGCAGTTGCTAGGGTATTATTGGTGGTTGCTAGGCAGTTGCTAGGGTATTCTTGGTGGTTGCTAGGGCGTTGCTAGGTGGTTGCTAGGGTGTTCTGGGTGCTTGCTAGAGTTTTTTGTGGTTACTAGAGCATTTCTAGACGTTGGTAGGGTGTTCAGGGTGGTTGCTAAGGTGTTTTTGTTAGTTGCTATGGTGTTACTAGGTGGTTGGTAGTTGTCAAATATGGTTACTATGGAGTTTTTATAGAGTTCTTAAAATCTTTAACCCTCTGGAGTCTGAGGGGTTTTTGGGGTCCTTGAGATGTTCTGACATGCCCTGACATTTGTGCTTTTTTCAGTTGCTTATAAACATATTAATGGCAAAGGTGTAAATTCACTCTATTTAGCACAAACAGGGCTACCATAATATGTGAACAACTTGCATGTACATGTTTGTATTTTTGATAGAATAATGTTTATGCATGGTTTTTTAAAAAACAAAAAACTAAAGTTTCTGAAATAAGGCCATAAAACACATTCTAAATATATGTAAATAAGACTTTTGACTAATGGATGTCGTTGCCTAGTATTTTTTCTTCAAAATTATGTGAAAATCGTCCTGCCTAATCATTCCCATAACACAATACATTGATTTAAATCTTGTAAAACACTTTTTGTTTGGAAAGGCCATATGCGGGTGGGCGTGATTCACACCTATGGAGTCAATGGGGCCGCATAATGAGGCTGCATAGGTAATGAGCCTTTCATTCAGGTGTGTGAATGAGCCACAAGAATGCAAGGACAATATATAACTGGTTTGTTGTTTTTTCCACAAATTTTGCTTGCAAATTGTACAATATCCAAGGTAAACATTTCTAGTAATTGTGCAGTTAATTGTTCTCATACTGTATTTTCAGATTTGGAATATATTCTCTTCCCAAATGTGTCACTAATAAAGCATAATAAAATTATTTAAAGATAAGGCTTATAATGACCTTTTAAGATTTTGTTTACATCTATCCTTATATATATATATATAATTTTTTTTTTTAAGGTTATACAATTACAACAACATTTATAATTGTAACAATATTTCCAGTGTAATCTTTCTTTGTATTCGCGATTCATATTAAAACAGTATTTTTGCCAGCTGTAGTAACTCCACAACAGCACGCATCTTTGCGTTCATTCATTCATAGTAACGCGATTCATATTAAAACAGTATTTTTGCCAGCTGTAGTAGCTCCACAACAGCACGCATCTTTGCGTTCATTCATTCATAGTAACGCGATTCATATTTAAACAGTATTTTTGCCAGCTGTAGTAGCTCCACAACAGCACGCATCTTTGCGTTCATTCATTCATAGTAACGTGATTCATATTAAAACAGTATTTTTGCCAGCTGTAGTAGCTCCACAACAGCACGCATCTTTGCGTTCATTCATTCCGATTAGAACTAAGCAAACAGAACTGACCTAATTCCTCAGCGGGATCCGTTTGCTCCTCGAAATGATACTTCCAGAACTTCTGAGGTAAATTTTTGCAGGATTATTATCAAGACAGTATTATTCCTCACAGCATCGTAAAGTACATAAGTCTGAAAGTGAACTCGCGGTGTGTGTTATCCAGCTGATGGGCGTTTTACAGGTTTGTTTGGATCGGCTCACATTTGCGTTTGAATAGCGCGTGCTCTCCGTGGGCGGAGCACATTAAAACTTAATTAGCTGAGATGAGAACGACTGACATCTCTCTCTTTGCATACATATTACATAAACTGTGAATATTTGTTTTTTATAAAAATTACTTCGTTTAAAAGATGAGAATTCAAGCTTCATGCCGGTATGTCTGAATGCCTGTTTGACTGAGTATTCACTGAGTTATGGTTCATTTTCGGACGCGTTTCAGAATGGACTACACTGACAGAGAGGAGGCAGAACTCGCTTCATGTTTATTTTTCTTTATTTGGCAAAAAGCACAACACTTTGTTTTTATTGTGAGTATACACAAAAATAATACACATTTAACAGAATCGATTGATGTATGAAACTCCAATGGAAAATCAAAGTCAACCGAGTATTTTTGAGTTTCTTTTACACTGCTAAAAAAAAAGCGAGCTGGTATCGCCGGCGATACCGTCGACCTCTGGGGGTTAATAACGAGTGCCTTCAGTACGGCACTCGGCCTGCGGCCTCGTGCCTATGGCCGAATAGGCACAAGCATGGAGCGATATCGCAAGGCCACGAGAGTAAAATTGCTTTAAAAAATATTAAAAAAATAAAAAAATGTTTTTTTTTGGTTTAGGGTGGTTGCTAGGGAGCTCTTAGTGGTTGCTAGGGTGCTGAAACTGGTTGCTAGGGTGTGGCTATGAAGATTTTAGGCCATAACTTATTGGCTGCTTGATAATATAAATCCTCTGAGGGAGAGAGAGAGGGAGAGACGCAGGGGTGTCAGGCCCTTTGGAGTCTGTGTGTGTGAAAACGTCGGTTGGGATTCAAATATTTTTAGAACTCCCCATGTAAAGTCAATGGGACTTTTTTGGCCGCTTTTTCGTCCGCTGTGCGAACATCGTACACCCGATCGCTTAGAAAAGTCATAGCACACCTCTCCTCAATGAGGCGGTCGATTTGACACCTCACTCAGGGGTCTGAGACAAACGATGCGGGGCGCATTACGCGCCAAACTTTTGTCCAGAATAATAAGAAGAAGAACTAGAATGTACATTTCCTGAAGAAAATGTGAAGTGGTGCTTGCAGTGGCAAAACTCACCACTCGGTTGCTAAAGTGCGTTTAGCTAGTTTTTAGCAAGATTATAACAAAATTATCATCATGCTAGCATTATAAGCATGTGACTAACATAATGCTAGCATGTTGCTAGCATGATGTTAAAATGATTAGCATGTTGCTAGCATCATGCTAGCATGTTTTTAGCAAAAGCTAACGTGAATGTAGCTAGCATGATTAGCATGTTGTTAGCATGATGCTAGCATTTTTTAACAAGATGCTAACATGAATAGCATGTTTGCTAGCATGTTTGTAGCAAGAAGATAGCATGAATAGCATGTAGCTAGTATCATGCTAGCATTATTAGCATGTTGCTAGCATCATGTTAGCATGATTAGCATGTAGCTAGCATGATGCTAGCTTGTTTTACCACGTTGCTAGCATGGTTTACCATGATTTACCATAGTTTACCATGATTTACCACAATTTACCATAGTTTACCATGATTTACTATAGTATACCATGATTTACCATGTTAAAGTATGATTTACTATGATTCTAGCATGATTTACCATAGTTTACCATGATTTACCACGATTTACTATAGTATACCATGATTTACCATGTTCAGGTATGATTTACTGATTCTAGCATGATTTACCATAGTTTACCATGATTTACCATAGTTTACCATGATTTACTATAGTATACCATGATTTACCATGTTCAAGTATGATTTACTGATTCTAGCATGATTTACTATAGTTTACCATGATTTACCATAGTTTACCACGATTTACCATGATTTACTATAGTTTACCATGATTTACTATAGTATACCATGATTTACCATGTTCAAGTATGATTTACTGATTCTAGCATGATTTATCATAGTTTACCATGATTTACCATAGTTTACCATGATTTACCACGATTTACCATAGTTTACCATGATTTACTATAGTATACCATGATATACCATGTTCAAGTATGATTTACTGATTCTAGCATGATTTATCATAGTTTACCATGATTTACCATAGTTTACCACGATTTACCATGATTTACCATAGTTTACCATGATTTACTATAGTATACCATGATTTACCATGTTCAAGTATGATTTCCTGATTCTAGCATGATTTACCATAGTTTACCATGATTTACCATAATTTACCATGATTTACCACGATTTACCATAGTTTACCATGATTTACTATAGTATACCATGAATATACCATGTTCAAGTATGATTTACTGATTCTAGCATGATTTATCATAGTTTACCATGATTTACCATAGTTTACCATGATTTACCATAGTTTACCATAGTTTACCATGATTTACTATAGTATACCATGATTTACCATGTTCAAGTATGATTTACTATGATTCTAGCATGATTCACCATAGTTTACCATGATTTACCACGATTTACCATAGTTTACTATGATTTACTATAGTATACCATGATTTACCATGTTTTAGTATGATTTACTATGATTCTATG
This sequence comes from Abramis brama, assembly GCF_963993115.1. Lineage (NCBI taxonomy): Eukaryota > Metazoa > Chordata > Actinopteri > Cypriniformes > Leuciscidae > Abramis > Abramis brama. The sequence goes on along the minus strand of NC_139963.1, from coordinate 10,454,382 downwards.
ATGATTTACCATAGTTTACCATGATTTAGTCAAAAGAGCCAAGTCCCATCTCTATACTATGTTTTGATGCAGAGATATACGTTTTGCTAAACGGTTGCTAGGGTACTCTTTTTGGTTGTTATGGAGTTGCTTGACAGCGGCCAATGATGAAACTGCAAAGGCTTCTTGACACTTTGAATGATATAAACCAACTCCCATGCCTCTGTGACATTCAGAATGGAAGATATCCCTCTATGGATTTTGGTTGCTAAGGTGCTCGACAATGGTTGCTATGGAGGGGCTAGGAAGTGTTGAGGTGATTCATGATTGGCCGTTTGCTGCCCCGAGTCAAATGAGACCACCCTCGTGTTTGTATGACAATTCAGTCTGGAGATATCCCTTTGATCTATTTCAATGGAAGTCTATGGGACTTGTTGCTAAGTTTCTCTAAATGGTTGCTAGGGCGTGGCTTGATAGCTTCACAATGAGCCTGAGAGACGGATTGGTCGTCTGAGTAAAATAAGCCCGCCCCCTTGTCTCTATGACACTGTGATCCAGAGCTACGTTCAATAGAAAATCCCTATGCAATTTACCATAGTAGGAAAAGCATGTGTGTTTCACGGGACGTTCCTTCCCCATAGTAAGTCAATGGGGCAACTTTGGGCAGCTCCTGCCCCCCAGGGGTGCAACTTTCACCCCATTGTGAGGTATGTTCTTACAGAGCCTGTTAGCCTCTTCAAATGTGGCAAATCACACGTTTCTGCGAAATCCTCGCTCCGAGCTACGAGTGCTCAAAGTTCGTCGCAATGTTAAGTCATTGGGACTTTTTGGGCCGCTTTTTCGCCCCTGGGGCGAACACCGCCCCCCCGATCACTTATAAAAGTCATAGCACACCTCTCCTCAATGAGCCGGTCGATTTGACACCTCATTCATGGATCTGTGACAAACGGTGCGGGACGAGTTACGCGCCAAACTTTGTGTGGAATAATAATAAAAAGAAGAATAATAACTAGAATGTACATTTCCTGAAGAAAATGTGAAGTGGTGCTTGCAGTGGCAAAACTCACCACTTGGTTGCTAAAGTGCGTTTAGCTAGTTTTTAGCAAGATTATAACAAAATGATCATCATGCTAGCATTATAAGCATGTGACTAACATAATGCTAGCATGTTGCTAGCATGATGCTAATATGATAATGTAGCTAACGTGAATGTAGCTAGCATGATTAGCATGTTGTTAGCATGATGCTAGCATTTTTTAACAAGATGCTAACATGAATAGCATGTTTGCTAGCATGTTTGTAGCAAGAAGCTAGCATGATTAGCATGTAGCTAGTATCATGCTAGCATTATTAGCATGTTGCTAGCATCATGCTAGCATTATTAGCATCATGCTAGCATCATGTTAGCATGATTAGCATGTAGCTAGCATGATGCTAGCTTGTTTTACCATGTTGCTAGCATGGTTTACCATGATTTACCATAGTTTACCATGATTTACCACAATTTACCATAGTTTACCAGATTTACTATAGTATACCATGATTTACCATGTTCAAGTATGATTTACTATGATTCTACCATGATTTACCACGATTTACTATAGTTTACCATGATTTACTATAGTATACCATGATTTACCATGTTCAAGTATGATTTACTGATTCTAGCATGATTTACCATAGTTTACCATGATTTACCATAGTTTACCACGATTTACCACGATTTACTATAGTATACCATGATTTACCATGTTGAAGTATGATTTACTGATTCTAGCATGATTTACCATAGTTTACCATGATTTAGCATAGTTTACCATGATTTACCACGATTTACCATAGTTTACCATGATTTACTATAGTATACCATGATATACCATGTTCAAGTATGATTTACTGATTCTAGCATGATTTATCATAGTTTACCATGATTTACCATAGTTTACCATGATTTACCATAGTTTACCATGATTTACTATAGTATACCATGATTTACCATGTTGAAGTATGATTTACTGATTCTAGCATGATTTACCATAGTTTACCATGATTTACCATAGTTTACCATGATTTACCACGATTTACCAAAGTTTACCATGATTTACTATAGTATACCATGATATACCATGTTCAAGTATGATTTACTGATTTTAGCATGATTTATCATAGTTTACCATGATTTACCATAGTTTACCATGATTTACCATAGTTTACCATGATTTACTATAGTATACCATGATTTACCATGTTCAAGTATGATTTACTATGATTCTAGCATGATTTACCATAGTGTACCATGATTTACCATAGTTTACCATGATTTACCACGATTTACCATTGTTTACCATGATTTACTATAGTATACCATGATATACCATGTTCAAGTATGATTTACTGATTCTAGCATGATTTATCATAGTTTACCATGATTTACCATAGTTTACCATGATTTACCATAGTTTACCATGATTTACTATAGTATACCATGATTTACCATGTTGAAGTATGATTTACTGATTCTAGCATGATTTACCATAGTTTACCATGATTTACCATAGTTTACCATGATTTACCACGATTTACCATAGTTTACCATGATTTACTATAGTATACCATGATATACCATGTTCAAGTATGATTTACTGATTTTAGCATGATTTATCATAGTTTACCATGATTTACCATAGTTTACCATGATTTACCATAGTTTACCATGATTTACTATAGTATACCATGATTTACTATAGTATACCATGATTTACCATGTTCAAGTATGATTTACTATGATTCTAGCATGATTTACCATAGTTTACCATGATTTACCACGATTTACCATAGTTTACTATGATTTACTATAGTATACCATGATTTACCATGTTTTAGTATGATTTACTATGATTCTAGGATGATTTACCATAGTTTACCATGATTTAGTCAAAAGAGCCAAGTCCCATCTCTATACTATGTTTTGATGCAGAGATATACGTTTTGCTAAACGGTTGCTAGGGTACTCTTTTTGGTTGCTATGGAGTTACTTGGCAGCTGCCAATGATGAAATTCCAAAGGTTCTTGTCACTATGAATGATATAAACCAACTCCCATGCCTCTGTGACATTCAGAATGGAAGATATGCCTCTTTGGATTTTGGTTGCTAGGGTACTCTGTTTGGTTGCTATGGAGTTACTTGGCAGCTGCCAATGATGCAGTTCCAAAGGCTTCTTGTCACTATGAATGATATAAACCAACTCCCATGCCTCTGTGACATTCAGAATGGAAGATATCCCTCTTTGGATTGTGGTTGCTAAGGTGCTCGACAATGGTTGCTAGGGAGGGGCTTGGAAGTGTTGAGGTGATTCATGATTGGCTGTTTGCTGCCCCAAGTCAAATGAGACCACCCCCATGTTTCTATGACAATTCAGTCTGGAGATATCTCTTTGAACTCTTTCAATGGAAGTCTATGGAACTTGTTGCTAAGGGGCTCTAAATAGTTGCTAGGGCGTGGCTTGATAGCTTCACAATGATCCCGAGAGACTGATTGGTCGTCTGAGTAAAATGAGCCCTCCCCCTTGTCTCTATGACACTGTGATCCAGAGCTACGTTCAATACAAAGTCCCTATGCAATTTACCATAGTAGGAAAAGCATGTGTGTTTCACGGGACGTTCCTTCCCCATAGTAAGTCAAAGGGGCAACTTTGGGCATCTCCTGCCCCCCAGGGGTGCAACTTTTACCCCATTGAGAGGTATGTTCTTACAGAGCCTGTCAGCCTCTTCAAATGTGGCAAATCACACGTTTCTGCGAAATCGTCGCTCAGAGTTATGACTCGTCAAAGTTTGTCGCAATGTTAAGTCTATGGGATTTTTCGGACGCTTTTTCGCCCCTGGGGCGAACACCGCACCCCCGATCGCTTATAAAAGTCATAGCACACCTCTCCTTAATGAGCCGGTCGATTTGACACCTCATTCATGGATCTGTGACAAACGGTGCGGGACGAGTTACGCGCCAAACTTTGTGTGGAATAATAAAAAGAAGAATAATAATAATAAGTATGAGCAATAACAATAGTGATGCCTTGCTTTCAGCAAGCACCACTAACTAGAATGTACATTTCCTGAAGAAAATGTGAAATGGTGCTTGCAGTGGCAAAACTCTCCACTCGGTTGCTAGGGTGTTGTACATGATTGCATACGAGCCAACAACCATGTCTGTACGATGTTGTGGAGCTGAAATATGGCTTCTATATGTTGCAATATGGTTGCTAGGTGGCTCTAAATGGTTGCTAGGGTGTGAATACACAGTTACCATGGTGATATTTACAGACTGTTTTACAACTGAAACTAATGAACCAACCCCCATCTCTATACAATATTCTGATGCAGAGATGTAGGTCTTGTAAAATGGTTGCTAGGGTACTCTGTTTGGTTGCTATGGAGTTGCTTGGCAGCTGCTGATGATGAAACTGCAAAGGCTTCTTGTCAGTATGAATGATATAAACCAACTCCCATCTCTATACGATGTTCTGATGCAGAGATATACGTTTTGCTAAACGGTTGCTAGGGTACTCTGTTTGGTTGCTAGGGAGTAGCGTGGCAGCTGCCAATCATGAAACTCCAAAGGCTGCTTGTCAGTATGAATGATATAATCCAACTCTCATGCCTCTGCGACATACAGAATGGAAGATATCCCTCTTTGGATATTGGTTGCTAGGGTACTCTGTTTGGTTGCTAGGGAGTGGCTTGTCAGCTGCCAATCATGAAACTCCAAAGGCTGCTTGTCAGTATGAATGATATAAACCAACTCCCATGCCTCTGCGACATTCAGAATGGAAGATATGCCTCTTTGGATTTTGGTTGCTAGGGTACTCTGTTTGGTTGCTATGGAGTTACTTGGCAGCTGCCAATGATGCAATTCCAAAGGCTTCTTGTCACTATGAATGATATAAACCAACTCCCATGCCTCTGTGACATTCAGAATGGAAGATATCCCTCTTTGGATTTTGGTTGCTAGGATACTCTGTTTGGTTGCTAGGGAGTGGCTTGGCAGCTGCCACTGATGAAACTGCAAAGGCTTCTTGTCATTATGAATTATATAAACCAACTCCCATGCCTCTGTGACATTCAGAATGGAAGATATCCCTCTTTGTATTTTGGTTGCTAGGGTACTCTGTTGGTTGCTAGGGAGTGGCTTGGCAGCTGCCAATCATGAAACTTCAAAGGCTGCTTGTCAGTATGAATGATATAAACTAACTCCAATCTCTATACAATGTTCTGATACAGAGATATTCGTTTTGCTAAACGGTTGCTAGGGTACTCTGTTTGGTTGCTAGGGAGTGGCTTGGCAGTTGCCAATGATGAATCTGCAAAGGCTTCTTGTCACTATGAATGATATAAACCATCTCCCATTTCTCTGTGACATTCAGAATGGCAGATATCCCTCTTTTTTTATTTTGGTTGCTAAGGTACTCTGTTTGGTTGCTATAGAGTGGCTTGGCAGATGCCAATTATGAAACTGCAAAAGCTTCTTGTCACTATGAATGATATAAACCAACTCCCATGCCTCTGTGATATTCATAATGGAAGATATCCCTGTACTGCCCCCTTGTGGGAAGAGTTATTTGTGTTTTGAGTTTCTTGCGTTTTGTCCACGTAGAGCTTCCGTAGTTCAGTGATTCTCCTAACAGTCCCACAGCAAGTCGAACTCCAGAGTGTTAAAGTCTGTAAATTATTATTTTGGTCCCTAAAAAAGATCTGTCTGTAAGTATTTGTTTGATAGTGATCTTAGCTTCTTTTAGATACCAAATTTAGTAATTTTAACATGTTTTCAATTCGTAATTTGTAAGGAAATATGTGGCGCTAGTATTGTTAGCTTCCCTATGGCATTTTCCATGTATATTGGCATCGTGCTTGTCGCTCGCTAATGCGATCGTTTTTTGAGGTTTTTAGTTTATTCTAAGCTACTTATTTTATATTTGCATTGTATATTCACCCTATTGAGATTGTAATATGCATTTTATTTGTTTCTGTATGTTACAGTTTTACAGTCTTTCCAGTAAAACACACCAACAGAGCACGTTGCTTCCTGGTTCTTTATTGGAGATTGTTAGCTATCTGTAAAGCTAGTTCACACACACTAGTAAAGGCAGAATAGTAAAAAGACAGATGGAAGGTCAGCCAAAAGTCGATACAGAAGACAACACTGCTGTCCCGGACCACCAAAGTACAGTCAGCAACGTTGGTGACCTGTGGGAAACGAGATCGAACTGTTCTAACATCTCACGTTCCAGTCAAAGGTCCAATGCAAGCATTTTGGCAGCAAAAGCACGTGCTAAAGCAGCTGCCGCTCAAGCACAGGCATCATACGCCGAAAGAGAAGCAGAGGTGATAAAAGAAAGAGCCCACATTGAAGCTGAAGCTACAAAAAAGAAAGCAGAGCTCAGTGCTGACCTCCTCAAACTGCGTCTGCAGAGTGCAGCTGCAGCCGCCAACGCCGAGGCAGAGGTCCTGGAGGCAGCAGCCGAAGGTGAAGGTGGAGATACCTGGTTTCCAAAAAACAGTGACAATGTCGTCCAGCCCATACCAGTTCCACCTCCGCCGGCTAATAGCCACTTTGATTCCACACAAGCTACCACACTAGTGCTTCCAGCAGCTCAGCGAGGAAATTACAGTGGTGATTTTGTGCAAAATAAAGTCAAAGAGCACAGCGTACAAAACAGTGAGATTAGTGAATATGGGTTTCAAGAGCTACAAGTGGCGCATTCCTCACATAATGGCATCACCAGTGGAGCAGATCGTTCTTATGCCCAAAGCTCATTCAAAAATGCTTTTTTCACATCTCACTCGCAGTATCCAACCCCAGTTACTACTAACCACAGATTTCAGCCACGCTCTATCCATCAGTCTCCCCCTTTCCAGCCCAGGCTATCGTCTCCACGCCCTGCTGTCAGTGCAAACGAGCCCAATTCCCCAGCTACATCAGACTTAGCCAAATATTTGGTTCGCAGAGAGTTGGTTAGCTCAGGGCTTCTGACGTTTGATGATAAGCCTGAAAATTACTGGGCTTGGAAGGCATCTTTTTTGAACGCTATAGAAGGACTCTATTTATCCCCAAGAGAGGAGTTGGATCTCCTCTGCAAGTGGTTAGGCCCCAAATCATCAGAGCAAGCAAAACGATTAAGGGCTGTACACACCTATGATGCCACAGCTGGTGTCAAAATGGTGTGGCAAAGACTGGAGGATAGCTATGGGTCCCCGGAAGCGATAGAGAATGCTCTCCTGAAAAGGTTGGAAGATTTTCCCAAAATCGCAAACAGAGAAAACCATAAGTTGAGGGAGCTAGGTGATCTCATCTCAGAGCTCGATGCTGCCCGTGTAGATGGTCTCCTACCTGGCTTGAGTTACCTAGATACGTCCCGGGGCATCACTCCTATTGTCCAAAAACTCCCATTCCACCTCCAAGAAAAATGGATTACTTCAGCATCCTACTACAAAGAGCAACACCATGCTTCATACCCGCCATTCCCTGTTTTCGTGAAGTTTGTGTGCGACAAAGCTAAAACTCTCAATGACCCAAGCTTTGCCCCCTTGCTCTCTACTGGTTGCCCAAGTGTTTATAGGCCTGAAAGGCTGAACAAGCCCAACTTCAAAACTGCAGTATCTGTTCGAAAAACTGAAATAACTGCTCCAAAAGGCTATCGTGACTCCTCTGACCAAAAGATGGTTGATCCAGATAAACTGTGCCCGCTCCACAACAAACCACACTCCCTCCGTAAGTGTCGTGGTTTCAGAGCAAAGACCTTGGATGAGAGAAAAGCCATTCTGAAGGAAAAGAACATTTGTTACAAGTGCTGTTCCTCTGTCGACCACATGGCAAAAGACTGCGACACAAGTGTACATTGCAATGAGTGTAAAAGCGACCACCACACCACCGCGCTGCACCCTGGACCAGCACCCTGGAAAACGGAAACTCCAGGCTCTGCAGCCTCAGACGGGCATGGCGGGGAGCAACGAGAAAGTTCTGTCCAAGCCATTGTGTCCAAATGTACTGAGATCTGTGGCAAAGGTACCAGCTCACGCTCATGCTCCAAAATCTGTCTAGTAAACATTTATCCTGCTGGACACAAAGAAAAGGCAGTGAAAGCCTATGCTGTGTTAGACGAGCAAAGCAATAGGTCTTTAGCAAAGACGGAATTCTTTGAGATCTTTAACGTTAACACAGGCACCAAAGTTTACACTTTGAAAACCTGCTCAGGTGTAAGTGAGACAAGGGCACGCCAAGCTGACGGTTTCATAGTAGAGTCTCTCGACGGCAACACTAGCGTCCAGCTTCCCACATTAATCGAGTGCAACATGCTCCCAGATGATCGATCTGAGATCCCGACGCCAGAGGTCGCAATACACCATACTCACCTCAAGCATTTGGCAGCCAAGATTCCAGATTTGGACCCTAATGCTTCAATACTGGTCCTCCTTGGTCGGGACATACCAAGAGTGCACAAGGTCAGAGAACACTACAACGGCCCCCACGATGCTCCGTACGCCCAGCGCCTCGACCTTGGCTGGGTCATAATAGGTGAGGTCTGCCTTGGGGGTGCTCACGTGCCAAGCAAAATCAGTGTTTACCGCACAACAGTGTTGAACAATGGACGCACATCTCTCTTGGACTCTTGCTCCAACTCATTCCATGTCAAAGAAAAGGTCCTGAGCACTGTCTCCCCATTTAACTCTTTGAGCATGACCAGCTTGATTGACATAGATGAGAACGACTGTCTCACCAACAAATTGTTCATGAGAACGCCACATGATGACAAACCCGCTATGTCAGTGGATGATGAACTCTTCCTGGAGATCATGGATGAGCAGATGTTTATGGACGAGTCCAACAGCTGGGTGGCGCCACTACCCTTTAAACCAAACAGGCACAGACTACCCAACAACCGAGACCAAGCGGTCAAACGTCTCAATTCGCTGCGTCGCGTGCTTAACAAAAAGCCCCACATGAAAGAACATTTCTTGAACTTTATGCAGAAAATGTTTGAGTCAGGACACGCGGAACCCGTCCCGCCACTCGACAAAGAACAAGAGTGTTGGTACCTACCGTTCTTTGGTGTCTACCATCCTCGCAAACCTGACCAGATACGTGTAGTGTTTGACTCTAGTGCCACTCACGAAGACACGTCTCTGAACAATGTTTTGTTGAGCGGCCCAGACATGAACAACACACTTATCGGGGTCCTCTTGCGTTTCCGCAAAGAACCTGTGGCAATCACTGCAGACATAGAGCAAATGTTCTATTGTTTTGTCATTCGTGAGGACCACCGCGACTTTGTGCGTTTCCTGTGGTATGAAGGTAACGATCCCACAAAGGTCATCAGAGAGTACAGGATGACTGTACACGTGTTTGGAAATAGCCCGTCTCCCGCCATAGCAATTTATGGCCTCAGGAGGGCGGCGCTGGTTACACAAGAGGAGTACAGTGACGAGGCCAAACAGTTTGTTCTTAAAAACTTTTACGTTGACGACGGACTGGCTTCCTTTCCTTCAGACGCCAGCGCCATTCAAACTCTGAAAAGCACCAAAGAAATGCTTGCAGACTCTAACATTCGTTTGCACAAAATAGCCTCCAATAGCCCAGGTGTAATGGAAGCGTTTCCATCTGAAGAACGTGCAAAGGAACTGAAAAACCTTGACCTTGGTGCAGAGCCCCTGCCCTTACAGAGAAGTTTAGGACTGAACTGGGATTTGCAAAATGACTGTTTCACCTTCCTCGTGTCAAGAGAAGACAAGCCATTCACAAGAAGGGGCATTCTTTCTGCTGTTAACAGCTTGTATGATCCCCTGGGGTTTGTGGCCCCATCATCATGCAAGGCAAGGCTCTCATCAGAGAATTGTGCTCAGAGAACTGTGAATGGGACACTCCACTGCCAGCAGAAAAAGAGGCACAATGGAAATCTTGGAAAAACTCGCTTGTTGACCTTGAGAAACTACAAATCCCCAGACAGTATGTGAACACGTCACTGCAATCTACCTGTCAAAGAGAGTTGTGTGTCTTTGCAGACGCCTCTACATCAGCCATATCAGCAGTTGCGTACCTTCGAGCCATAGACACCGAAGGTCACGTCTACGTAGGCTTCTGCATGGGTAAGTCCAAATTAGCTCCTAGACAAGTCCACACAGTACCTCGTTTGGAGCTATGTGCTTCAGTTCTGGCGGTGGAGCTGGCAGACATGCTACTAAATGAACTTGACATCGAAATTCACAAAGTGAAATACTACACTGACAGCCGAGTAGTCTTAGGCTACATCAACAACACCAGCCGAAGGTTCTATGTCTACGTGGCCAACCGTGTTGCTCGCATCAGAAAGTCATCTGAACCCAGTCAGTGGCACTTTGTGAGCACGGAAAGCAATCCTGCCGATCATGGAACACGGCATGTGCCAGCTTCATTACTGAGTTCTACCAATTGGTTTACTGGTCCTGAATTCTTGAGGAAAAGTGATGGAGAGTGTCCTGTGCAACCAAACAGCTTTCAACTTGTTGAACCGGCCACAGACACTGAAGTCCGGCCACAAGTCTCAACATTTGCAACAATGACTGTGACAAAATCGCTCGGCTCACACAGGTTTGAGCGCTTCTCCAGTTGGAAACGTCTTACACAAGCTATCGCCAAACTCATTGAAAAGGTCAGATCTATCTCAAAAGCTCCTGAGTCAAATGAATCAAAGATGGACGCTCTAACACAAGCAAAGTTAGTTATTGTACGGACGGTTCAAGGCGAGACATTTGAAAAGGAAATAAAAACTTTGAACAAAGGAGAGGACATACTAAAACACAGTCCACTGAAGAATCTCAATGTGTTTTTGGACAAAGAAGGACTGGTGCGAGTAGGAGGACGTGTGACTTCTGCAGAAATAACTCAAGAACAAAGCCAACCCATTGTTATTCCAAAGAAGCATCACATTGCTGCTTTGCTGGTCCAGTTCTACCACGAGCAGGTTGTGCACCAAGGTAGACACATCACAGAAGGAGCCATCAGGTCTGCTGGACTGTGGATCCTTGGAGGAAAAAGGTTGGTGACAAATTTTCTCAACAAATGCACAACCTGCCGCAGGTTAAGAGGAAATGTACAACAACAAAAAATGGCAGACATTCCAGCTGATCGTCTCATCCAAACTCCTCCTTTCACACATGTCGGGGTGGACGTGTTTGGACCATGGAACATCAGCATCCGCCGGACAAGAGGTGGAGTGTTAGAGAACAAACGCTGGGCAGTAATGTTTACCTGTTTAGTCACACGAGCAGTCCACATCGAGGTAGTTGAGTCCCTCTCAACTTCAAGTTTCATAAATGCTCTCAGAAGGTTCCTGGCCATAAGAGGCCCCACAAAGCTCTTTCGATCAGATTGTGGAACGAACTTCGTTGGAGCGTGCAAAGAGCTTCAGATAAGTTCAGAAGATCCAGAGCTTCAATCCTACCTCAAAAATGAGGCATGCACTTGGAAGTTCAACCCACCTCACTCCTCTCACATGGGAGGGGTGTGGGAAAGAATGATCGGAGTGGCCCGACGTATTTTGGACGCTATGCTGCTGAAAGTTCACTCTCCAAATCTGACTCATGAGGTTCTTGTGACGCTCATGGCAGAGGTAACAGCCATAATGAATGGTCGTCCATTAGTACCTGTGTCATCCGATCCTCAACAACCCGACTTGCTGACACCAAGTGCCCTTCTCACTCAGAAAATCTGTCCCGTCTCTGTTCCACCTGGAGACTTTGATCCTAAGGACTTGTACCGTAAGCAATGGAAACAGGTGCAAAGTCTTGCCAACTCATTCTGGAAACGATGGCGAGAAGAGTATCTTGCAACGCTTCAACCAAGAAGAAAATGGCAAGCAGATCAACCAAACTTAGCCATTGGTGACGTTGTTCTCCTAAAGGACACTCAGGTCAAAAGAAACGAATGGCCTACTGGACTTATTGTGGAAACTTATCCTGGTCGAGATAAGAGAGTACGTAAAGTAGATGTACGAATAATTAAAAAAGGTACTGCTAAGGTGTACACAAGACCTATTTCAGAAATTGTGTTATTAGTTAAAGGTTAAGAGTGTTATAGCAGTATACCAGGCGGGGAGTGTACTGCCCCCTTGTGGGAAGAGTTATTTGTGTTTTGAGTTTCTTGCGTTTTGTCCACGTAGAGCTTCCGTAGTTCAGTGATTCTCCTAACAGTCCCACAGCAAGTCGAACTCCAGAGTGTTAAAGTCTGTAAATTATTATTTTGGTCCCTAAAAAAGATCTGTCTGTAAGTATTTGTTTGATAGTGATCTTAGCTTCTTTTAGATACCAAATTTAGTAATTTTAACATGTTTTCAATTCGTAATTTGTAAGGAAATATGTGGCGCTAGTATTGTTAGCTTCCCTATGGCATTTTCCATGTATATTGGCATCGTGCTTGTCGCTCGCTAATGCGATCGTTTTTTGAGGTTTTTAGTTTATTCTAAGCTACTTATTTTATATTTGCATTGTATATTCACCCTATTGAGATTGTAATATGCATTTTATTTGTTTCTGTATGTTACAGTTTTACAGTCTTTCCAGTAAAACACACCAACAGAGCACGTTGCTTCCTGGTTCTTTATTGGAGATTGTTAGCTATCTGTAAAGCTAGTTCACACACACTAGTAAAGGCAGAATAATCCCTCTTTGGATTTTGGTTGCTAAGGTGTTCGACAATGGTTGCTAGGAAGGGGCTAGGAAGTGTTGAGGTGATTCATGATTGGCTGTTTGCTGCCCCGAGTCAAATGAGACCACCCCCATGTTTCTATGACAATTCAGTCCGGAGATATCTCTTTGAACTCTTTCAATGGAAGTCTATGGAACTTGTTGCTAAGGGGCTCTAAATGGTTGCTAGGGCGTGGCTTGATAGCTTCACAATGATCCTGAGAGACTGATTGGTCGTCTGAGTAAAATGAGCCCGCCCCCTTGTCTCTATGACACTGTGATCAGGAGCTATGTTCAATACAAAATCCCTATGCAATTTACCATAGTAGGAAAAGCATGTGAGTTTCACAGGACGTTCCTTCCCCATAGTAAGTCAATGGGGCAACTTTGGGCAGCTTCTGCCCCCCAGGGCTACAACTTTTACCCCATTGTGAGGTATGTTCTTACAGAGCCTGTCAGCCTCTTCAAATGTGGCAAATCACAAGTTTATGTGAAATCCTCGCTCTGAGCTAGGAGTCGTCAAATTTTGTCGCAATGTTAAGTCTATGGGACTTTTTTGGCCGCTTTTTCGCCCCTGGGGCAAACATCGCACCCCCGATCGCTTATAAAAGTCATAGCACACCTCTCCTCAATGAGCCGGTTGATTTGACACCTCACTCAGGGGTCTGAGACAAACGGTGCGGGACAAGTTACGCGCCAAACTTTGTCCAGAATAAAAATAAGAATAATAATAATAAGTATGCAAGAGAACACTAATGATGCCTTGCTTTCAGCAAGCACCATTAATAATAAGTATGCAAGAGAACACTAATGATGCCTTGCTTTCAGCAAGCACCATTAATAAGTTTAAATAGGATTTCAATATGTTGGCTTTCTCAAGCCAACTTAATAAGTTTAAATAGGATTTCAGTAAGTTGGCTCTCTCAAGCCAACTTAATAACTAGAATGTACATTTCCTGAAGAAAATGTGAAGTGGTGCTTGCAGTGGCAAAACTCGCCACTCGGTTGCTAGAGTGTGGTACATGATTGCATACGAGCCAACAAACATGTCTGTACGATGTTCTGGTGCTGAGATATGGCTTATTCATGTTGTTCAGGTGGTTGCTAGGGTGTTGCTAGGGTGTTCTGTGTGGTTGCTAGGGCTTTGCTGGTTGGTTGCTATGGTGTTGCTAGGCGGTTGCTAGGGTATTCTGGGTGGTTGCTAGGGCGTTGCTAGGCAGTTGCTAGGGTGTTCTGGGTGGTTGCTATGGTGTCGCTAGGCGGTTGCTAGGGTATTCTGGGTGGTTGCTAGGCGGTTGCTAGGGTATTCTGGGTGGTTGCTATGTTGTTGCTAGGCGGTTGCTAGGGTATTCTGGGTGGTTGCTAGGCGGTTGCTAGGGTATTCTTGGTGGTTGCTAGGGCGTTGCTAGGCAGTTGCTAAGGTGTTCTGGGTGGTTGTTATGCGGTTGCTAGGGTATTCTTGGTGGTTGCTAGGATATTCTGAGTGGTTGCTAGGGCGTTGCTAGGCAGTTGCTAGGGTATTCTAGGTGGTTGCTATGGTGTTGCTAGGCGGTTGCTAGGGTATTCTGGGTGGTTGCTATGGTGTTACTAGGCGGTTGCTAGGGTATTATGAGTGGTTGCTAGGGCTTTGCTAGGCAGTTGCTAGGGTATTCTGGGTGGTTGCTATGGTGTTGCTAGGTGGTTGCTAGGGTATTCTGGGTGGTTGCTAGGGCATGGCTAGGCAGTTGCTAGGGTATTCTGGGTGGTTGCTATGGTGTTGCTAGGCGGTTGCTAGGGTATTCTGGGTGGTTGCTAGGGCGTTGCTAGGTGGTTGCTAGGGTGTTCTGGGTGGTTGCTATGGTGTTGCTAGACAGTTGCTATGGTATTTTGGGTGGATGCTAGGGCGTTGCTAGGCAGTTGCTAGGGTGTTCTGGGTGGTTACTAGGCAGTTGCTAGGTGTTCTGGGGGGTTGCTAGACAGTTGCTAGGGTGTTCTGGGTGGTTGCTACGGTATTTTTGGTGGTTACTAGAGTGTTTCTAGACGTTGCTAGGGTGTTCAGGATGGTTGCTAAGGTATTTTTTTAGTTGCTATGGTGTTACTAGGTGGTTGGTAGTTGTCAAAGATGATTACTATGGAGTTTTTATAGAGTTATTAAAATCTTTAATAACGAGTGCCTTCAGTACGGCACTCGGCCTGCGGCCTCGTGCCTATGGCCGAATAGGCACAAGCATGGAGCAATATCGCAAGGCCACGAGTGTAATATTGCGTTAAAAAATACAAAAAAATGTAAAAAAAATAAATTTTTGGTATAGGGTGGTTGCTAGGGAGCTCTTAGTGGTTGCTAGGGTGCTGAAACTGGTTGCTTTGAAAAGCACCACTAATAATAAGTTTAAATAGGATTTCAGTAAGTTGGCTTTCTCAAGCCAACTTAATAAGTTTAAATAGGATTTCAGTAAGTTGGCTTTCTCAAGCCAACTTAATAACAGCAGACAAACAAAAGTTAATAATATACAGTAAGGGTCAAGAGCCCAACTAAAGCAAACACCCATCACCATAACGGTGGCTTACAATTTGTGATTTTCTCCTTCAGTTATTCTACTTGTTATCATCAGGTGTCTTCAATAATGCTCAATCATCACTCAATTAATCACTTAATCAATTAATCCGGGGCGTGTTTGCATTCACACAGAAGGTGTTCTGGCAATTTGCCGGGTTCAAAGCGCTGTGTGAAATGGGCTATGGTAAACTATCATTTGGAAAGCCAAAGTTTCTGTTTAAAGGTGTGTGTGTGTTTCCATCAGACCCAGATAGCAACATTGTTTCGGCCCATATCCGGCACACATCTGGCACACGTGGAAAGATGATCTGGCCCACATGCAGCGTGGAATGTTCACTTGGGCGGCTCACTCAGGATTGCCAGATCTGGGCCACAAGCAGGCCATAGCAATGCCACATGTCAGCCAAGAGCAAAGAAATAAACCAGAACTGGACCTTATGTGAGCCACAAAACCTGTGTATAATAAATATGGAGTCATCTCAGCCGTAATAAGCCTGTTAACTAGCAGAATCACTGAAGGAAAGAAGAGAACAGAAAAAAGAGACGAGCAGAAACACAAGAACTACAACTGACTTCAGACACAGCCTTAGATGAAATCAACTGAAGAGAAAAGAAGACATTACATCTGTGAAGATCTCAGCAGAGGAGGATTAAACAACTCCACAAACAGCCGAAACAATGTTGCTATGTGGGAAGTTACACTTTTGTGTCAAAAAGTTCAAAACAAAGTTTTGATGATTAAACTCTCTCTGTCTCTCTGGTATATTTTCCCTCTGTTAACTAGCCATTACATTACATCTGTGAAGATCTCAGCAGAGGAGGATTAAACAACTCCACAAACAGCCGAAACAATGTTGCTATGTGGGAAGTTACACTTTTGTGTCAAAAAGTTCAAAACAAAGTTTTGATGATTAAACTCTCTCTGTCTCTCTGGTATATTTTCCCTCTGAATGTCTTCATCTGTCCGGTGTTTGATTATTTTTTTTTCTGTTTACCTGCCAGGCACAGTGCCAGAGTTTCACAAAAGCTGCAGTCTTATCAGATTAATTCAATTTAATTCCTGCCACTGTTTGTTTTTCCTTTGAACTTGCTGTGAACAACAAACATTTGTTTCATATTCCTTGAAAGGAATATATTTATTTCTTTAGAATATTTACTCGACCAGGGCTAGTGGAATATGTTTGTATAACTTTAACACAATGCCAATATCGTGACAGCACCGTGCATTGATTATAATGGTGATCTCCCTGAAGCAATGCAGATCCACTTTCTCTTCCCTGAACCTGAATGACCAAACCACTACATTACATTAAACTGACTTAAAAAATTAGCTGAATATTGAATAACTTGAGTTGAAAATTATTTAACTTATTTTGATGAATTAAGACAATGTAAAACATATTTTGTCATAACTTACTGATCATATATTTTTTACAGTGTTGATCCTAAAGAGACACTTCCATAAAACATCTACTGTATGTGCTGAAAACAGAAATTTAATTTAGCACTTTTTCGCACTCATTTTGCACTGTAAAAACTGAACAACTGAATTGCTTTAATTCTAATTTTGTTGTTGTAACTTATTTCAATCAGGTTTATGTAACATAAAACAAGGGAATGCTGTTTTAACTTAATGAGTAACATTGACCCAACATACAATTTCCATTAAAGCTCAGGATGGACACATTCGACACACATGCTTTTGCTTCTCGCTGATCACAAATTTTGCTTAAATGGTCAATTAAAATGTGAAGTTATTAAATAGATTATGTTGCAATATCAAACCAATATTTCTTTATGTACAGCAGGATCTTAAATAAATATTAAATAAATAGAATAAATCTAATCTTCCCACTAAGTAAAATGATGTCCAATAGATGTCTTTTCAACGTCTTTGTCACAAAAGTTGTACGTTGAAAAGACGTCCACTGAGGAGCCAGAATGAAAGTGTTTATGACGTCTTATTTTGATGTGTTAAAATAGTACTGGTAATAAGTGAAGCTGGTAATGCTGTTTGTGGAGTTGTTTAATCAGATCTTGAGAGAGTTAATGTCTTTTATCTTCAGTTCATGTTTCTGAATAAAGTTGTAGTTTGTGTTCTTACTCTTTCGAAAGATGATTGAAAGAATGTTTCAGGAACATCACACTAACCTTTAAATAACATTTTATAACATTAAAAAAACTGACATTTTTATGTTCTTGGAATGTTAGAAATCAACATTCCTAGAATTTTAAATATCAATATCTTTAAAGAACGTTTGAGGAACATTATACCCTAGCTTTTGGAAGTTTTGAGATACAGAACTAAGCTGACAGGGCAAAATAACTTAAGCTGGCATGTGAGCTTCTTTTCTATTAATAGTGAGGAATAATACAAAAATTGTCAAATTCACTCACACTGTAAACACTTTACTGTAAAATGTACCGTAACTTACTGGCAATTTTCTGTCAGTAAGCCTGTAAAATAACAATAGTATCACAAATCATCAACTACAGTTATACTGTAGAAACACAGTATAATTGAAAAAACAAAGAGCAGCTGTGAAATTACAGTTCTTTCCTGTAATCTTTACAGTATGTTACTGTAATAATAACATGCAGTCATATGTTGAAAAGATGTCCACTTAGGAGCCAGAATGAAAGTTTTTATGACGTCTTTTTTTGATGTGTTCTGCACTAAACTACACTGTTAGACCTTACCGGGTTTTTTTACAGTAAAATACTGGCAACACTGTTGCCAGTAAAATACTGTTAATTGTACAGTTTTTTACTGTAATCTAGTTTGTTTCTGTAAAAATGCACTAAATTATAGTTAACTAATTACACTTGCAGAAACCGACTGCCTTAAATTGACCAACTGTCATTTAAATGTATTAACTAAAATTTATAATGCATTAATAATGTGAGCAAAGTATTACTGTGAACTTCTTTCATTTGAGACCACTAAAAAACTATTGAATATAAAAAGATTTCCACTGGATCAGCAACTACACAGTCACCGCCTGTTAAATAAAGCAACATGCAGCAAATCATCAATGTTTGTAGATCTTCTCCTGGACTGAAGCACAGGCTCCACTCTTCTGCACAACGGTGACCCAAAAAATAATTTTACAGTAAACTACTGGCAACAGTGTTGCCAGTATAAACCTGTTTTATAACTTACAGTTTATTACTGTTAAAATACATTTTGTGGGTGTGTCTTTTTTATCTTACACAGTTAACCCTTTCAACCCCTCAGGGAAATCCACACTACGAGTAAAAAGTAACAATGCAGTGAGATAATTAAGGGAATATGTAAATGATTGTAAGCAGAATCACTGAAGAAAAGAGAAACACAAGAACAGAAAATAGAGAAACACAATAACTATGACTGACTTCCAGCCATTACACATTATTACACTTATTATTAACCAGTATGACTTTAATTCTGTCATACAGAAGTTGTTATTGAGATGTTTAATTGAAAATGTTTGGTTTGAAGTTACCGTTATAGAGATCAGTGCTTGCTTTAGTTGGGATCCTGATGCTAAAACATTAGTTTTTCTTTTGCTGCTTGAGCTGTGTTTTTGCAAGTCACACTTGTGCACACACACAGTTTATGAATGACTGCAGTTATAATGATTATGATGACAAAATCATCATATTGCCTGTTCATTCACTAAGGAATTCACTCACTTATTCAGAGTTTAATCCTCAATCGAAAGTGTTACATTACCACCACTGTGAAAACGCAGCAATAAGATACAATGACTCTTTTTTTTAACGCATGATGCATAACCAGAGAAACAGAGCTACACTGTGTTTTAGAAACACCGAGATATCACAGTTTAGCACATGAATCTCAACAATGGTGGCAATATTTCTTTTTTATTATTATTATTATTCATGCTGCAGTGCATGCTGGGAGTTTTATATTATCCTGGAACCCAGCATGCACTGCGACATGAAACTTTTCACCATTGTTGAGATTCATGTGCTGATTGTTGATGTCTGTGTGGGTCTCAGTCAAGCAGGAGTAAAATAAAATTGAATGCACTATATGATTACAATATTCTTCAGAAGACCTGATTACAGAAATATTGATTTCATTTTGTAGATTCACAGATATATATATGCTAAATATGAGAACTATAATTTCAATGACTATATACAGGAAAAATCTGAAAATCAGGCATGTCCAGGATGATTGTGACATCATCACAAAAAAATAAAAACACCTGATCATTTTCCTCTTGACTTTTTCTTGCCATAACAAATGTGTTTTATAAACTCACCGTTACAGCAGCCAGAGAAAGATGAAAGGTAAGAAGTCAAGGGACAAGAGACCAACTAAAGCAAATACTGATCTCCATCATGGTGACAACAAATTTTATTAATAACTAAATCTCTGTTAATTCTCAACAAGAACTTTTGTACATGTATGAAAGAAATAATCGTAAACTGGTTTGTAAACTGGTTTCACACTCAGTGTGGCTGAAAGTCAGTTGTAGTTCTTGTGTTTCTCTTTTTTCTGTTCTTGTTTCTCTGTCCTTCAGTGATTCTGCTTATCAAGTGTTCATCAGTGTCTCAATTCACTCACTTCTTTTCATTCAAGTGGACTATATTAGTGAACTAATGTAGGGAATAGTGAATGAGGGTATAGGGTGTGATTGGGAAAACAGCCTCTGAGTGTTGACTTTGAGCACTGTTAATTCACAGTATATTCCTGTAGGCTACTTTTATTTTCTACAGTATATTACTGTTTTAATGGGAAATGGTATAATATTGTCAGAATTTTACAGCAAGGGTTAACAGTGTAGTCAAGTAACGCATTACTTTTAAAATTCACAACAACATATCTGAGTTACTTTTTCAAATAAGTAATGCAAGTTACTTTGTTTTCCCATTTATTGACTGACAGCTCTTTTGTCACAATGTCGAAAGTGCAGAGGCGTTGTGTGTAAACATGATGGTTACTGTAGTTCTAGTCTCTGATAAAAGTCCTCTGATGTCCATTAATTATATTCTATTAATTCTCAACAACTATTTGATAATGAGTGAAGCTGGAAATTCTGTTTGTGGAGTTGTTTAATCCTCCTCTGCTGAGATCTTGAGAGATGTATTGTCGTCTTTTATCTTCAGTTGATTTCATCTCCGGAAGTCAGTTGCAGTTCTTGTGTTTCTCTTTTCTTCAGTGATTCTGCTTGTTATCATCAGGTGTCTTCAATGCTCAATCATCACTCAATTAATCACTTAATTATCTCATTAACTCTAACACTGCTTCAGTGTTACTTTTAACACCCTGCTGGTGGTTCCCATATAAACACAGAGCGGTGTTAATTTAACACCAGTGAGTTTTCTGTGTGTAGATAGAACAGGCATTGTTTAGTTTAATTACGGTTATAACATATTTGTCATCTGCTTTTATCCACTATTAATACAAGCCTGCTGTAGATTACACAATTACACAAAACATTTGTTACAACTAACAGTAAACAAATATATACACACCTTTTCAGGTGATGCTTAATAAACTGGTAAACTTTATATCCGTAAAATAACTCCTATGAACTGTAATAAAGTGTGCGCTCTCCCTTCCATTACTGCCGTGATCAGTAACATTAGGCCTATCGCTGAGGAGACTGTAAGCTGGATCGCAAACATTTGATACAGTTCCATCCTCGAGTAACAACGAGAGTAAATGAAGACTGCTATGTTCATTCTTACATCTTGTAACAAAACACCTCAATTGCTTAGGCTGCATTTACACTTCATGGTTCAAGTGACCCAATTCCAATTTTTTCCTCTCATGTGGCACAGATCAGATAAGATCAGCGAACGTGTAAGCAGGAAAAAAACACATGGATTCCGATATTCTCAGATCGGTTTCAGGCCTCATTCATATGTGGAAATAAATCAGATATGAATCGGATACGTGCATTTGCATCTGCCATGTAAGTAGACAAATTGGATATTCCCCAGTAAATGTCGTACAGCATTAAAAAAGGGACATCAACTCAGGTGGACACCAACTGCGATCACATGACTTATTAATGGCGCGATGGAGGACGAAGGCTCAACACAGTGGAGTAATTTTTTCTCTGCCTTACGAGAGCAATGTTTTGCTGACCTTTGAAAATAGTGCGGAAAGCAAAACACTGGATAATTAGAGATGCGCGGATGAGCTCCAACGTCACTCGAATCCGCAGCCAAAAACAAATCATCCACCCGCCACTCACCCGCACCAATAATTTTCTCGGATTTAAGTATCCACACCCGATGGTCAAATTACTATTATTCTTATGTGTTGTTACGCGTGAGGATAAATGGATGATCATCACCTTCAACAGGGACTCGGTGACGGTTGATGTGCGCATCTCTAATGGCAACATAATACCCTGATGAATGAGCGCTGCTTTTAAATGAACATTTCTTTAAAACAAAATTAATTTGACAGAATTTCATTTTCTTAAGCAGGCTTTCCTCCCTTGAAACTTAAACTGGAATGGAACATGCTCATATTTTAGAGAATGTAGTTAATATTTTCGTTAATAATGATTTATCATATCGACCCGCGACCCACCCGAAATTAATCAGAATGTTATTTTTATTACTTGACCCGCCGGATATAACCGCGATCCGCGCATCACTATAATAATTTTGTCTGCTTCTGCATCCATTGCATATCCAGCTGTTTTACTTCATTTTCCGGGTCAGAACGTCTACATTGGGTTGTTTTGGCAGTTTATAGTGTAAATGCAAATATCGGATACGGGTCACTTTTAAAAGATGATGTAAGTGGGTCGTCCAAAAAATCAGATATAGTCAGCAAATCAGAATTGGGCATCAAGACCTGCAGTGTAAATGCAGCCTTAGAAAGACATTCTTGTCTACAGCTGCTCCGGCATCGAAACAATGGAGTGAGTGTACAGCTCACTCAGGGTGGGTCTACGCTAAAACTGCAGTGTCAGTCAACAGTCATGGGAGGGGCTTGTGCAAAAGTATGTCACTTAAGCCTAACTTGATCGCAGACCAACTGCAACAAATGGTCTATACGATCAAATTAGGCTTGCGATGCTTTCAGGAGACACAGCCCAGGTCATAGTTTTTCTTGCCACAACAAATGTGCTTTATAAACACAGAGCTGGAGCAGCCAGAGAAATACTAATGTTAAAAAAGAAAGGGTCAAGAGCCCAACTAAAGCAAACACTGACCACCATAATGGTGACATGAAACGAAACATTCCATAACACATTACCATCTAAACGTCTGTTAAATCTAAATAAGACCGTGTGTAGATGTATGACAGAAATAAAGTCAAACTGGTAAAATAATAAGTGCAATAATGGCTCGAAGTCAATAGTTCTTGTGTTTCTCTTTTTTCTGTTCTTGTTTCTCTTTCCTTCAGTGAGTCTGCTTGTTATCATCAGGTGTCACCACTAATGGCCAATCATCACTTAATTAATCACTTAATTATCTCATTAACTTCAACACTGCTTCAGTGTTAATTTTAACACTCTGTAGTGTGGACACATATGTACACTGAGGAGTGTTAATTTAACACTGGGGATTTTGCTGTGTAGGGTCACTATTCCACCAATGACTCCAGGAGCATGTGGAAGGGCATCAAGAGTATCACTGATTACAGCAAGAGTGATGCTGTTTGCCCTCAGGATCCATCTTTTCCCGATGCCCGGAATACATTTTATGCCCACTTTATAAAATGTTCTCATTAATTCTCATTAACTTCAAATTGTTGAAGTTAATGAGATAATTAAGTGATTAGTTTAGTGATGATTGAGCATTATTGAAGACACCTGATGTTAACAAGCAGAATCACTGAAGGAGAAAATCTCAAATTGTAAGCCACCGTTATGGTGATGGGTGTTTGCTTTAGTTGGGCTCTTGACCCTTACATTATTAACTTTAGACTTTGTTTGTCTGCTAACCCACAATGACGAGTCCTTTTACAGACAGGAGGTGGAAGAACTTGAGGACTGGTGCAGAGCAAAGAACCTCTGCATTAATGTGGGGAAAACAAAGGAAATGGACTTTAGGAGGAGAGGTTACACCCCCTCTCCCCTGTTCATCGCCAGAGGTGGGTAATCCAGAGGTCAAAGAGTAAAAGTCCTGCCATATGTTTATTCCACCCATAAACTCAGTCAGCTGATTTCACTAATTGGTTCTATCTCCTGTCTGAATGAGCAAATCCAGGTGATTGGAACAAAATACTGAGGAGGACTTTTACTTTCTGAACCTGGACTTTACACCTCTGGCTACATGTCAGCCAAGAGCAAATAAATAAACCAGAACTAGACCTTATCGTAGCCAAAACATCTGTGTATATTAAATATGGAGTCATTTCAGCCACAGCCTCAGATGAAATCCACTGAAGATAAAAGAAGACATTAAATCTGTGAAGATCTCAGCAGAGGAGGATTAAACAACTCCACAAACAGCATTACCAGCTTCACTTATTACTAACCAGACTGACTTTATTTCTGCCAGACGTCTACAAAAGGTTTTATTGAGAATTAACAGAGGTTTAACTCTAATGTGTTTCATTTGAAGTCACCATAACAGTGATTAGTGTTTCCATTAGTTGGGCTCTTAACTCTTATTATATATTTTGTCTTTCCTGGCCGCTGTGACAGTGTGTTTGTCAAACACATTTGCAGCAGCAAAGAAAGCTAAAGTGAAATGAGATCAGGTGATCATGGTTACTTGTTGATGGTTTTATAATCATCATGAAGTAGCCTGTTTCACTGAGGTATTTTGATCTAACAATTATGTTTTTCCACTAATATATTCACATCACAAACCTTGTGTTACAGCAGCATGAGATCTAGCAATATAACAATTGGTTTAAATCTTTTAACAAGCATGAAAAAAAAAAAAAAAAAAGGCCTATGCTGACACACACAGATATCAACAATCAGCGTATGAATCTCAACAATGGTGACAATCACAAATATTTAGATAAACAGATTAATTCAGAACATCACTGAAAAGCTACTAATTCACAACAAAAACATCAGCAAAAAATAATAAAGCAAAAGCAAATATTAAGAATCAAATTAAATTATAGGACAATTCAGCTGCATAATTTATTCATGCTGCAATGCATGCTGGGAGTTTTATACTATGCTGGTACCCAGCATGCATTGCAGCAAAGTAGTTTTGATTGTAACCATTGTTGAGATTCATACGCTGATTGTTGATGTCTGTGTGTGTCATATTAAACTGACTCTTTCGTGCTGATGTTTGTTAAAGTCTTCTAACTGATTGTTATAATATTGCTAGATATCATGCTGCAGTAACACAGGGTTTGTGATGTGAAAAACAATAATAATGTGACAACATAATTGTTAGATTAAAAGATCTCAGTGAATCAGTCTATTTCATGATGATTATAAAACCATCATCAGGTAACCATCATCACCTGATCTCATTTCACTTTAGCTTTCTTTGCTGCTGCAAATGTGTTTGACAAACACTGTCACAACGGCCAGGAAAGACAAAATATATAATAAGAGTTAAGAGCCCAACTAATGGAAACACTAATCACTGTTATGGTGACTTCAAATGAAACAGAGTTAAACCTCTGTTAATTCTCAATAAAAACTCCTGTAGACGTCTGACAGAAATAAAGTCAGTCTGGTTAGTAATAAGGGAAGCTGGTAATGCTGTTTGTGGAGTTGTTTAATCCTCCTCTGCTGAGATCTTCACAGATTTAATGTCTTCTTTTCTCTTCAGTTGATTTCATCTGAGGCTGTGGCTGAAATGACTCGATATTTAATATACACAGATTTTTTGGCTCAGATAAGGTCCAGTTCTGGTTTATTTCTTTTGCTCTTGGCTGACATGTGGCATTGCTATGCAGAGGTGTAAAGTCCAGGTTCAGAAAGTAAAAGTCCTCCTCAGTATTTTGTTCCAATCACCTGGATTTGCTAGACAGGAGACAGAACTAATTAGTGAAATCAGCTGACTGAGTTTATGGGTGGAATAAACATATGGCAGGACTTTTACTCTTTGACCCCTGGATTACCCACCTCTGTTCATCGGAGGAGCGGCTATGGAAATGGGCTCAAACTTCAAGTATCTTGGAACACACATCTCCAATGATTTAACATGGGTCATCAACACAGCCAGCATTATAAAAAACAGCCAACAACGGCCCAACAACGCCTTTATTTTCTTAGGAGGTTGAAGCAGGCTGGTCTCAGCACTCCGGTTCTGTTAGCTTTTTACCGGTGTGTGGTGGAGAATACACTCATTTTTTCCATCACTGCCTGGTACGGAAACTTTTCTGCTGCTGACAAGAAGAAATTGCAGAGGGTGGTCAAATCGGCCCAAAAAATAACTTCAAGAAGCCTACCTCTGTTGAGGACATTTACACCAGCAGGTGCAGAAGATGTGAGAATCATGAATGCCATGCCTTAGGGATTGATCGCTCCTTATTATTTATTATTTATACCTCTTTTTACTGGGTCATAATGATGCTATGGTTTATATGTGATTGTGATGCACTGCTTTTAAAAACTTGCTGCTTAGTTATTTATTACCTAGGTTTTACTCTTCAGGTATTTTTAGTTTACTAAGTTTTTTTAAAATTTTAGTCTATTAAACTATGTTTTAATTATTGTATGTATATTGTATATTAATTATCTTTTTTTTTATTACGCTGCTGGTCCTGAGTACATATTTCGTTCTCATGTGTCAACATGTACAGAATGACAATAAAAGACCTTGGACCTTGGACCAAACACAAACACAAATACTGTGACGTCTCTGCCTAAAACTCTGTTTTTCTCAGTTTACATGCAAACGTGCAAACAAAGTTTTCCAAAATCTCCACTCTGGCCGGAGTTTTTAGAAAGAATCATTTTCAGAGGCGAATTCTTGAAGTAACTCTGAATCAGAGTTAAAGTTAATCAAATAATTAAGGGATTAATTAAGTGATGATTGTGCATTAGTGATGAACACCTGCTGCTAATAAACAGAATCACTGAAGGAAAGAAACAAGAACTACCTCTGATATATAAAAAGATATAATAAGAGCCAAATTTCTGAGTTAGGTTTACCTTATTGATTATAGCAGCACTTCATTTTACAGCATATAATATTTTTAGCCTTTTCAATTAAGTAACTCAAAGAATTTCTTAAAAAGTTGTTCTGATAAAAAATCAAATAAAAATTAAAGGGGCACACACAGACATCAAGATTCAGCTTATGAATCTCAGCAATGTTGACGAACAGCATATTCAGAAAAAAAAAGATCAACCTTGAATATTAGAAAACAAGCTACTAAAAAGTAGGGTTGCCAACTGTCCCGAATTAGCCGGGACGTCCCATATTTTGGGGCTAATTTATTTGTCCCATACGGGACCCCCTTGCCCCAATTAAATAGACTGCTACGCTGATCTAACCACTGACTGATAAAACAGCAACACGACACTTGAGAATGATCACGATCACGCATCATCCAATCACAGCCCACACTCACGCGCATCAGACCATACGAATAACAAACTCTAAATTGAGATTTAATTATTCTTTTGGGACAAATTATGGTTTGATTTACGAACAGAATCCTCTGCTGTCTGGTCGCTCCCGGTTCGATCCGGACTCGCACTAACGGCAAATGCCTTTCACTGTCTGGCCGGGTTTTGATTTCGGCAATTCAGTTTTGGTGAATTCAAACAACGTGATTATTGTTCATGAGTCCAACATCCAGCCACGCAAGAAAACATGAAATCTTCCTGAGGGAAAAGTATGCTATTACTTTCTTTAATTTCTTTAAAATGGTGTATAATGTTACAAAAGCTTTCTATTTCAGATAAATGCTATTATTTTGAACTATGGTTTGCGTGTAGGCCCAATGTGACTTTTTTTGTGTGACTTTAAAATTCGTTTTAAATTGTACATAAATAGGTTAAGCAAAACAAATGTGTTTATATCTGAGAAAATGTTAAACACATACGAACCTGAAATTACATATACTGTGTGATACAGTAGCTACAAATATTTTGAGTGTCCATTATTTTCCTGTAAAGAACCACGATTGTCCCGCATTTTTCTTTTCTGAAGTTGGCAACCCTACTAAAAAGTCACATTAAAAAGCAGAAATAAAATAAAATACTAAGAATAAAGGAAATTACTATGACAATTAAGCTCATTATTTATTCATGCAGCAATGCATGATTGGAACCATGAATGAGTTTTGATTGGTGGCATCCAGAATGCACTGAAAACATGCTTTACAATTGTCACCATTGTTGAGATTCACAGGCTGATTTTTGATGTATGTGTTTCTAAATATGTATATTTGTAAGTTTAATATGTAAGTGTAAAAATATGTAAGTTTTTGAAAATACAAAAATAGAATGTTGTGCAATGCAATGAAGTCTACCTAATTCAGAAACTAGGCTCTAAATTAATTCAGTGATTCAGGCCAAATCATATTATAACTATAAAAAAGTTAAAATTGTAATGTTCAAGAGCCCAACTAAAGCAAACAGTGATCACCATACTGGTGACTTAAAATCTGGGATTTACTCTGCCAGTGATTCTGCTTTTAAACCTTTTTAGCGGTTTTATTATCCGATCCCACATATGGGATTTAGATTGTTCACTTGTAATATATCACAACTATGCAGTGTTTTTAAGCACATAATGTTTATTTTAGGTTTCAGACATTTAAATACACTTAAGCACTAGTAAAACAATACATCTGGAGTTTGTAAAATACACACTGGTGTCTGTGGAAGCAGCAATAACAATCTATTCAAATATAATTTGACAACATGTGTTATTCATATCAGACAAACATAGTGGAAGTAACTATAAAGTTTACTCTATTCTTCTCACAGTTCACCGGCCACTTTCTTACATGTATTTCGGGAGAAACTGATGAATTCGTGTGCTGTAAATCTGACTGACAGGACTCTCTGAACTGTGGCGCAAAGAAACATGGCGGCGCCCATCTGACGTTATAGATTAAGTTCAAGATCATTTAAAAAGGTTTTTAAATGAAAAAACACAATCACTTACATGTATTTGAAAATTGGAATATCAGATAGTTGATGACATGGTTAACAGGATTTGTGAATATTTTGAACAAAAAAAGGAAAAACTAAATAAAAGCGATATATCTTTCATACAGTGTGTGGCTGTGGTGTATCACGTGAATCTTAAGAATCTTTCATAGTTTCTTCATCAGAAACCAATCCAGCTGCACATGCAAATGAGCACGCTTGAAACAAAGACCATAAATCACCAACAGAGGAATTTTCCCACCTGGAAATGCCACCCCTCTCATAGTTCAAGCAAACCCAGAGAGGTGGGACTTTTCTCAGGCTTTATTGGAGACAAATTCACAGTGACCCCTTGCCTTTTTTTTCCTGGCTTCTACTACTGCTTCTTCGGGTTGATGTGCGTGTGGACCCCCACCGGGGCCCATGGCAGGGCTTGACCACAGCCTGCTATGTCTTCACTCTCCCAACAGAGTCAAACTGTAATTTCTTCATTCCAACTCAAACTATGAGAATTGCAACTTTACTATCACTGAATGGACAACCATCAACTCTTTTCCGACTTCCTTCCCAGTCAACACTTTGATCTCACAGTGATCTCATCATGTGATCACAAAGTCAGCAATGTGAGTCACAGTGAGCTTAAAGTGTAACCTCACAGCGTGCTCATACTTTGGCCACAACATGAGCTCATCCCAGCAAGAAATGTTATTGTTCTATGAATGTTTTGAGAGCATTATGTTATTGTGTTCTTGTAATGTTTTCTGTAGCTAATTTTAGTTTTGTTACCAGAATGTTCTCCTAAAAGGTAGGATAACACTCTCTAAAAATATTTTAAACATGTTTAGTGATAACTTTGATAGAACATTATCCCCTAACATTCTTATAAAGTTTTAGCGGGAAGTGTCCCAGCAGACACAGGACTGAAGCTCTTAAAAGAGGTTTAGATGTCAAAGGTTGTTTGAAAGTAATAGTTTGGTTTGGTCACCTTTGTGGAGGTCAGTGATTGCTTTAGTTGGGCTCTTTGGCCTTGACATCATAATGATAGTTTTTCTCTGACTTCGGTAAGTGTTTAGACTAGAAATCTAGATGCAACTTGGTGGCAGTAAATTTTATTTTGCAGCCAGGATCGTCTAGGAATTCTCCATTGGCTTTTAAGATGGAAAACTCAAACTCTAGTCAGGCCAATCACATTGTGTATAGAGGAGTCGGCGGGTGGGCTTAACATAATGACAACAGAGTTGCGATGGTTCCCTGCTACTTGAAAACAAAGAATGGCTGCTGCTGCTGGCGGACAGCGGTCTTTCGAATCGGCTCAGTTCTTGTGTTTCTCTTTCCTTCAGTGCATGATTCTGCTCATTATCACCAGGTGTCTTTAATAATCTAACAATTATCACTCAACTAATCACTTAAAGCTGCAGTCTGTAACTTTTTTGGTTTAAAAATGATCTAAAATAAATTTTTGAGGAAGTACATAACCAGCCAGTGTTCAAAACTATCTGCTTGCCTTAGCTCAATTCAAAACGCTAAGCTTGTAATAATGTTTTTAATTCCAGTGCTACTGGTGGATTTCCACGGGAAATTCGAGTATGTCCTTGCGTCATTACGTCACATCTGTACACATAAAGAAGAGTCTCAGCTAGTAGGCTATATTGCGTGTGAGAATGTTGGACGGGAGATTTATAGACTTTTCTCACAGCACTTGATATAATTAAACGTATCAATTTGATGGCGGATCCAGAAAGGTTCAAACGACAATCACCAGAGACAACTGGAGATTCACCTGTCGTAAAATGCGAAAGACTTCGGACTTCGGAGTGGCTACAGAAAAAAAGAGACTGCAACCGGCCCATGCGAAAACAAGAATAAATATCGGAAGGGCTTTTGAAAGGTGGCATGAACTCCGTCTTTTGAAGGAGTTCAAAATGAACGCAGAGACGGCTTTTTTTCTGCTGGAAAAGTAAGACTTAATTAGAATTTAAAACTTAATTAAATCTAATTAAGTTAGATTTAATCAGCGTGATTTACTAAGTTCCCCTTAGTTGGTCAGAACAAAAGTTCAGAACTTTAAGTATCTAATTAACTCTAACACTGCTTCAGTGTTTCTTTTAACACCCTGCTGGTGGTTACCATATGAACACAGAGCTGTGTTAAATTTAACACCAGGGAATTTACTGTGTTGGAAGAGACAGGGCATTTTTTTTTATTATAACTCAGATTGTATTCGTCATATACACCTAGGATGGCTTCAGGGTGACTAAATCATGGGCTAATTTTCATTTTTGGGTGAACTATCCATTTAATAAAACAAACTGTGTTAGGAATAATTACCATGAGACTTTATGAAGGTGTGAGGTGCTTTATCTAAATTAAACGCATACACCTCTCTTGCTTTTGTTGCATGCACTACCAAGCACAGTAAGTCTCAAAATTAATTTTTTGTACTCAATAAACTCACCCACACACACACACACACACACACAAACAAACAAACAAGTTAAACACAATTATATAGTAAAACCAATATTTAAAAGTATTTACTTACTGATTGAGGCCAGAAAAAACAATAGTAGATACATGGTCACTAAAGAAAACTTGTACTGAGGATTCACTCCTGAACAGATGTCTGTCGTTTTGCTCATATGCACTTTGTGCAATAAACGTGCATCTCGCCAAATATAACT
This sequence comes from Abramis brama, assembly GCF_963993115.1. Lineage (NCBI taxonomy): Eukaryota > Metazoa > Chordata > Actinopteri > Cypriniformes > Leuciscidae > Abramis > Abramis brama. The sequence goes on along the minus strand of NC_139963.1, from coordinate 10,423,462 downwards.
AGATTTTTAATTTATTTATGATAATTCAGTGAGGTTGGCAAATAACTCCTGGGGACACACATGATAGGAAAGGGATTATAATGCTTTAAAAATATAAATAGTCAAATATTTTGTATAAACATAAAACAAAAATTAGAACAATCCTCTTAGGAACAATCCAACTGTAATATGAGATAATATTCCTCAGGGACACAATGTAAATTTCAATTTGTTAAATATACTTAAAAAAAAAAAAAAAACTACCAAACAGTGTACTCCCAGAGTGCAATTCAGCATGAATGAATTAAGCAATTGCTTAGTTTTGCCTCTCTTTTTTTTGCCTTTTTTTATGTGTGTGTGCATTTTACACCCTGTAATGTGCACACTGAGCAGTATTCATTTCATATGGGCAAACTCATATGGGGCCTACATGGAAACTGGCTACACAGCAAAAACTCCAGTGTTAAAATAACTCTCCTAGGAGTTTATGACTTTTAAACTCTGAAGCAGTGTTAAAGTTAATGAGATTATTAAGTGATCAATTAACCCTCATGTGGTGTTCGCGTCATTTTTGACCATTTTGATTTTCTTTTTCCCGAAAATACTAGTTAATGTTATCGCTTTGGACTGAAACTTAGTGACTTTTTTCACAAATGGTATAACTACTTCTGAAAAGTTTTGTGACAATTTTCCTAATTTTTTAGGGGGAGTTTTGTCACCTTGTCACTCTTGTGGTGTTCCCGGTCAAAAATGACCGGACTACAAAAAATAGCTTATAAATAAGTTGTTATGCTATATTATCACCCAATATTGGATTCAATCTTTTTGTCCACTTGTTCTCTTTCAATTAGGACTGGTTTTATATTTCTATTTGCATCTGATTAATTGTAGGCCTCATTTATTTGAGAGTAGGCATCTAATTTTTTGAGTAAAAAAAACATTATTTTTGAATAATTTTGGAAATTTTAAATAAATTCTGAAGAAAATTGGCACTGTTGATCACACTAGTCTACTTTAATATTTCACCAGGAATTTTGTTTTGAAAAACTTTTATTTTGTACAAAATGGCACATTGTTACTCTTGTGGTGTTCCCGGTCAAAAATGACCGGACTACAATAAATAGCTTATAAATCAATCATTATGCAATATTATCACCCAATATTGGATTCAATCTTTTTGTCCACTTGTTCTCTTTCAATTAGGACTGGTTTTATATTTCTATTTGCATCTGATCAATTGTAGGCCTCATTTATTTGAGAGAAGGCATCTCAATTTTTGAGTAAAAAAAACATTATTTTTGAATAATTTAGGAAAAATAAAATAAAATCTGAAGAAAATTGGCACTGTTGATCACACTAGTCTACTTTAATTTTTCACCAGGAATTGTGTTTTGAAAAACTTTTATTTTGTACAATATGGCACAGAGTTACACTTGTGGTTTTCCACTGGGCCATTGTGGGCCATTGTTTCAATGGGCCATTGAAAGTGAATGGGAGAGACCAATGCAAACAATGAATGGAACAACACAAAATATGTATCATTTTAAAGCTTAGAATCTCAGCTTTTTAATGCATCTAATCACTTTGATCAACTCCTAACGACTGCTGAGTTATCACTCTAAAACTGAGTGTACCCCCGCAGGCGCCACCTAGCTGCGAAATAAATAATCATAATATTTTTCAAAACTATTACCTTGATCAACTTAAAATAGGTGTCATTTGAAAGCTTAGAGTCTGAAATTTACAATGAATGTAGCCAATTTGATAAACTCCTAAGTAGTGGTGAGTTATTTGCCGATAAAAAAAAAAAAAAAAAAAAAAAATCATAATTTATAAACGACTTTTTTGTATTACATTCAGCAATATGTCAAATACATCATACAGCTCTGATAGTCCTGTGTCATATGTCATTTGAAAGGTCTCAATGAGTAGAATACAACAAGCATAATTGTTTCAGGCTTTTTTACTAAACTTGAGCGAGGTTTTTCTAAAAGAAGCCCTTCAAGAGACCCATGTGTAAACCATGTATGGATGCTGAATTTTAGAAACATTTCCGCTCGTAACTTCATGAAACATGCTCCGATTGTGGAAAATGACACAACATTATTTACAGCAGATGCTTACAATTAAAATGAGTCCAAACTCAACATAATCCATCACTCAGAGCTAAAGATATTCCTCATGGACACAACACAAAAAAATATCACAGACGCACAGACTCACGTAGCCAATCAAGGTAGCTTAGACTTGGCCTTTTTACTCGTATCTTCATGAAAATGATATCGATCATGAAAAATGGCACATTGTTATTTACAGCAGGAGCTCACGATTAAAAAGACCCCAAACTCAATATATTCCATCAATCAGATCTAAAGATATTCCTCATGGCGTTCTAACACAGAAAATACCACAGACGCACCTAGCCAAGTATATACCCATGAAGCACTCGCGTTTGGTTTTCGCTCATAACTTCACAAAGCATGCACAGTTCGTAGAAAACTGTACATCATTATTTTCAGCAGACTATCACTATTAAAAAGAGCCCAAACTCAGCATAATCCATCACTCAGATCTAAAGATATTCCTAATTGAGTTGTAACACACAAACCCCCACATGCGCTCACAGAGCCTTGAATATAGATGTAGCCTAGCACTTATGTCGCGTTTTAACTCATAACTCAATGAAGCATGCATAAATTGTGGAAAATGGCACATCATTATTTACATGAGATTGTTAAGATTAAAAAGAGCCCAAACTCACCATAATCCATCACTCAGATGTAAAGATATTCTTCATGGACTTCTAACACATGTCTCTCCCATTCACTTTCAATGGCCAATTGAAACAGTGGCCCTCAATGGCCCAGTGGAACACCACAAGTGTAACTCTGTGCCATTTTGTACAAAATAAAAGTTTTACAAAACAAAATTCCTGGTGAAAATTTAAAGTAGACTAGTGTGATCATCAGTGCCAATTTTCTTCAGATTTTATTTTATTTTTCCAAAATTATTTAAAAATAATGTTTTTTTTACTCAAGAAATGAGATGCCTACTCTCAAATAAATTAGGCCTACAATTAATCAGATGCAAATAGAAATATAAAACCAGTCCTAATTGGAAGAGAACAAGTGGACAAAAAGATTGAATCCAATATTGGGTGATAATATTGCATAATGAGTGATTTATAAGCTATTTTTTGTAGGTCGGTCATTTTTGACCGGGAACACCACAAGAGTGACAATGTGCCATTTTGTACAAAATAAAAGTTTTTCAAAACAAAATTCCTGGTGAAAAATTAAAGTAGACTAGTGTGATCAACAGTGCCAATTTTCTTCAGATTTTATTCAATATTTCCAAAATTATTCAAAAATATAAAAAAAATTACTCAAAAAATGAGATGCCTACTCTCAAATAAATGAGGCCTACGAATAATCAGATGCAAATAGAAATATAAAACCAGTCCTAATTGAAAGAAAACAAGTTGACAAAAAGATTGAATCCAATATTGGATGATAATATTGCATTACGAGTGATTTATAAGCTATTTTTTGTAGGCCGGTCATTTTTGACCGGGAACACCACAAGGGTGACAATGTGCCATTTTGTGCCATATTGTACAAAATAAAAGTTTTTCAAAACAAAATTCCTTGTGAAACATTAAAGTAGACTAGTGTGATCATCAGTGCCAATTTTCTTCAGATTTTATTTAATATTTCCAAAATTATTCAAAAATATATATTTTTTTACTCAAAAAATGAGATGCCTACTATCAAATAAATGAGGCCTACAATTAATCAGATGCAAATAGAAATATAAAACCAGTCCTAACTGAAAGAGAACAAGTGGACAAAAAGATTGAATCCAATATTGGGTGATAATATTGCATAACAACTGATTTATAAGCTATTTTTTGTAGTCCGGTCATTTTTGTCTGGGAACACCACAGGTGAAATTGGGTTGTGAACACCACACAAAGGTTAAGTGATGATTGAGCATTACTGAAGACACCTGATGTTAACAAGCAGAATCACTGAAGGAGAAACTCTCTATTTCCATTATGGTGATCAGTATTTGCTTTAGTTGGTCTCTTGACCCTTAAAGTTTTAACTATAGATTTTTCTGGCTGCTGTAACTGAGTTATAACAGTCAGATGAACAAAAAGTGATAAGGGGCTTTTGTTTAGACATAATCATTATTTGACCTGAATCACTAAACTCATTGCAGGTGTCAGACAAATCAATTTGGGTCAAAGGGAATTATTAATTGATTTATAGGGAATTTGATAGAATCACTTATTATGGCCGAGTAAATGACTCGTCCAGCGTTCATTTGAACGGGCTGTAACTATCAGCACTATAGCGGATATAAATATTCAAATTAGTGAAACACTATTTATTAGCAAGGTAACTTAGATCAGCAGTTTAAGACATTCAATTTGTAAGCACATAACAGAAGTAACACTTCTCTATAAAATACAAACAAGATTTTATTGATTATTCTAACACATAAAACTAATATCTAACACAAACACACACATTCATACGAGTTGCAGAAAGAAAGAGAGTGAGGAAAGAATGAGTTTTAAGAGTGAGATGATGAAATCCCACGTTTCTATATGCACTTATAAGACCTGACCTGAACAAACCATCAATCATTAATTTAACCCTTGTTTCTTAGGCGGGTTATTAAATTTATATCAATGCACCAGTTCAGTTTAAGAGTCTGGAGGTTACTTGCTTGTCTTTGCATTCCTTTTGGGGATTCCTTTTGTCGGTGTAAAAGGGGGTTTCCCGGGTTCGTTGACGGGCCTGGTTCTCCTCATGCCTGGATATATGTCTGAGGCGGCCAATCACGTGGTGTGCTGGTGGATGGATGGAAAGTCCATCCAAAAGTCCAAAAGTTGGAAGCAGGCTTTGCAGTCGAATCATTTAACCAAAACTTTGCAGCAAAACTTAACTTAGAAACGTGACTCTCAACGGAAAAGAAAAGAAAACTAAGAAAAAGAAAATTGAGATGAGAGCAGTTAGATGGCTTGAATGAAGCTGTTTAACCCATGTTCTTCTGATCTTGATTTGGGTTCTTTCGTCTGCTCGTCTACATGGTTGTCTGGATGCATTCTGGTATGTTCTCTAGCAAAACAAAAAACAAAAAACAACCTCCCCCGAGACTTTGTTTGGGTCCTAAGATTTTAAACTCAAATGTTTGTCCAGCCTCCTGGATGAGTTCTGACCAATTAGGCACTGTCTTTATTTGAGAGGTGGCATTTTCTTCACCTCTCATCATAAATCATGCGTTATCTGTGATCTCTTTACTCTCCAGCGCAAGCAGAGAGTACAGAGGGTACAGTTTAGACATGATTCCTATTATAATAAAACAAAACAATTTAGGCAGATTTCAATCAAGCCATCTTCATAATTGTGAACATACAATCGCACTGATAGGAAACAAGACATACTTTCATTCAAACATCTAATAGTTATAACAATTACATGACTTATATGTGATCTAAGCATATAGGTTGTAGACACAATATAGAATTATGTAGTTGAACGATGTTTGATTATAAGTCCATCAATAATTGTTTTGGGATGGTTTTATGTATTTATGTATTTTTATATGTAAATCATTTTATATTTAAATTATTGTATGTAAATTTTATGTATGTGTATGTATTTTTATATAAAAAATTCAATACTATAGAATCATGATGTAAACATCAAGATAAACCTAATGCTCTAAATGAGTTAGATTCAGTTCAAATGATAATTATATCAAAACATAGCCACTCCACCTGATCATCTTTTCTCTGTGTTCATCTGACAGTTATAACTCAGTTATAACATCAGAACAAAATCTAAGATTATTAGTTTAAAGGTCGAGAGCTCAACTAAAGCAAATACTGACCACCATAATGATGATTTAAATTTGTGATTTTCTTCTTCAGTGATTATGTTTGTTAACACCAGGTGTCTTCAATAATGGTCAACCATCACTCAATTAATCACTTAATTATCTTATTAATTTTTAAAACTGCTTCAGTGTTCATTTAACACTCATATTTTAATACTTTAACACTCTTGAGTGTGGAGCCAAATAAAGTCAGAGGAGAGTTAATTTAACAGTGGAGTTTTTGCTGTGTGGGACCCAGGTCATACCTGTCACAAAGAGAGTCGTAGATCCAAATGCAAGCAAACAGTTTATTGATAACAGGTTGAACTGATGGAAACACTCAAAAACACCACGTTTAGCAGGCGGGCAACCAGGAAGCAGATATACAGGAGAGGATGAGTGATATGAAAACGATACAGAGCGGATGCCAAACAGGAACTGGAAGGAGAGAAATCCAACGTTCTCCAGAAGCCTGGAACACAGACGAGATCGATCCTATTCCATTGTTTCTAGCTGCGGAAATAATTCCATCAGAAAACTCAGACACCGGACCTGGGTAAGAGAGCATTCACAAGAGTGACAATAGTAACAAGAGTAACGAACCGACAACATGCAATAATCACTCCCGCTAGAAATAGGCAGCTAACAAACAGAATTAACTAGCTGCAGCTGCAGACTGATTAAGTAATCAGCTGGTTTCGAAGCAACAAACAAGCAACACCCACACATATCAACAGATACACAAAACCAGACATTGTGACAATACCCATGCCCCACAGCTATGGTGGCTGGGTCGTGATCATATTGTTCATGTTGTTACAAATAATACTTAAAGACACAGAGTATGTGACATATTTAATGTCAAATATATACTGTATAATCACACTGTAAAAAAATAAAAAATAATAATAATAATAATTTGATGGTCCCTTTTGAACATTCTGTTGACTGTAAGTAATTTTGGAACTACATGTCAACTTACTCTCATTAGAGTGTTAGTAAACTGTCTGCTTACTATCTGCTAACACTTTGATGCTCCCAACAGACTGATGAACAAAGAGAAAAGGTGATTTGATGGTGTTGGTTGTGTTTTAACATAATCATTTTTCGACCTGAATTACTGAACTCATTTAGAGCCTAATTTCTGAATTAGATTTACTTTATTGATTGTAGCAGCACTGTCCTTTTACAACATAGTATTTTTAGCTTTGTAATGTAATCTAAAGAATTTCTTAATAGTTTTTCTGATACAAAAACAATGGATTTTTTTTTTTTAAATAACTAAATCTAAATATTAATATAATTTAAGGGTGAACAGCCCAACTAAATCAAAACATGGATCACCATATTGGTGACTTATTTATTTATTTATTTTCTCCTTTGTAGATTCTGCTTGTTAACTTCAGGTGACTTCAACAATGCTCAATCATCAATTAATCACTTAATTATCTCATTAACTTTAACACTGCTTTAGTGTTCATTTAACACTCATATTTGAACAATTTAATGGATAACTGTCACCAAAATGGTCTTTTTGTTAATCAGAGGCCTTTTGAATGGCAGTGCTTGGGGCACTACTATGATAGCATCAAAAATCACTATTTTTAAAACACTAAGAAGGCTCGACACAACATGAAACTTTGCTCGAAGTATCACCAGGGGCTCTACACATGAACTCCAGCATTGAGAACATTGTTTGTGTACACAGAGTTTACTAAAAAGAAAGTGTACAACTCACTGAAGCTGTGTCCGCCGGCATTTTGTCAGTCAAAAATAGTCGATCTCTGAATGCAACATAACAGGGAGGAGAGTAAAGATGGAAAGCTCCTAAAGCTTAGTTCCATATAAATTTACGGATAATTTGTTGTTTTGTCATTAGTGAAAATCAATATTGACCTTGTATTTGAAAAAGGATCCTCATATAAGTAACAATACTAAAATTCAGAGTCAGTTCATTCACATTCGGAGTTCGACTATTTTTGACTGACAAAATGCAGGCGGACACAGCTACAGTGAGTTGTTCAAAATATTTACTTTTTAGTAAACTCTGTGTACACAAACAATGTTCTCAATGATCGAGTTCAATGATCGAAAACAAAAACACGGTCAAACTTAAAGGTGGCGTTTCCATTCTAATTATGCTTTTAAACGAAAGTTTGCCTCGGGTAGATTAACAAAAAGACCCTATGTTGCATTTTGGTTATCCTTATCGACAGTTATCCTTTAACACTCTTGAGTGCGGAGCCAAATAAACTCCCTTTGTTTTTGCTGTGTAATGTTACTGAAAGAATGTTTGTGCATAACAAAGAACTTGCCAGAATGTTGGTCAAAGTTACACTTTTGAGTCAAAACGTTCAAAACAAAGTTTTGGATAATCTGTCTCTCTGGTATATTTTCCCCTCAGAATGTCTTCATCTGCCCAGTGTTTGGATATTTTTTCTGTTTACCTGCCAGGCATGGTGCCAGAGTTTCACTAAAGCTGCAATGGAAGTCTTTGCATTTGTGTTTGAACACAGACACAATACCTTGAAATTTGAGAATATCAGTTGAATTCAGTTTAATTCCTCACATTGTCTGTTTTTTTCCCTCCGAACTTACTGCGAACAACAAACCTTTTGTCATTTACCTTGGTAGGAATATATATTTATTTCTTTAGAATATTTACTCGACCAGGGCTAGTGGAATATGTTTGTATAACTTCAACACAATGCCAATATCGTGACAGCATCGTGAATTTATTATAATGGTGATCTCCCTGAAGCAATGCAGATCCTCTTTCTCTTCCCTGAACCTGAAAGACCAAACCACTACATTACTAATACACATTATTAAACTGACTTTAAAAATTAGCTGAATATTGAACTTATAAAAAAAAGTTGAAAATTTCTTAACTTATTTTGATGAGTTAAAGCAATGTAAAGACATATGTTGTCATAACTTATTGTTCCTAAAATTCTCTACAGTGTTGATCCTAAAGAGATGCTGGGGAACCAGATGCAAAAGCACTTCCACAAAACATCTTCTGTATGTGCTGAAAACTGAGACATTTCTTGTACCCAGGCAACACTTTGATCTCACAGTGATCTCTCCATATGATCACAATGTGAGGTCACAGTGAGCTAGAAATGTTATTGGACGTGGACTCCAACATCACTCAAACGTCAAATTTTGGTTGAAAATGAAAATTGGGTTGACATCTAAACATTTGTTTGATGTCAGGTTCCCATCTCAGGGGAATATGAGGGAATAATGCTAATTTCTAACGATACAAAGCTTAATGCAAATGGGTGAAGTGTCCCTTTAAACAACTCCACAAACAGCATTACCTGCTTCACTTATTACTAACCAGATTTACTTCTGTCATGTGTGAACAAAAGTCCTTATAGAGATTAACAGATTTATTAACAGATGTTGATGATTTATTGAAAATAATAGTTTGTTTACTTTCTAACCTTAGTTTTTCTTTGACTGTGTAACGGTCACCAGCTGGAGTGCCCTTGAGAGCCACCAGAGGGCTTTCCACACCAGACTCTCACGTTCACTCAAAGACTACATCTCCCATCATTCTCTGCCTGGACTCATCAGCACTCATTATCACATTCACCTGTATCTCATCTTCTTGTTTAGTTCACCCCATATAAGCTTGGTTCACCCCTTCACTCACTGCGAAGTTTTGTATGTTGTTGCACTGCACTTCTGAGCATTTTCCCTGGTTTTCTTGTCTCTTGGTTTTTTTGGATTTCTTGCCTGTCCCGTGGATTACTCTTGTGCCCCCTGCCTGTTTTGTCTTGTTTGTTTGTTTGTTTGGACTGTCTTTCTGTGCTTCACCCTCTGCTTGTTGGATTACGATTCTGGATACCCCTTTAATAAAAGCTGCATTTGGATCCTCTACCCTCGTGTCTTGGAGCAGTTCGTAACAGACTGCTTTAACTGTGTTTATAAAACACATTTGTTATGGCATGAAAATCAGAGTGAAAATGTGATTAGTTGTTGTTGGCTATTTATTGATGATAACATAATCTTCATGTAGTGGCCTGATTCACTGATCTCATGAAGAGTCTTAACATTCATTGAATGAGGAATGTTTAATAATAAAATATTTCATGTTTTTGAGTGTAAAAGCTCTGTGACCCTATACGCATGCGAGCCAGCAGTGACAAACAGATAATCTGAAAAACTTTAAAAACACATGGTGTACAAAAAAGGTTTTGAACTACTGTATGATTTAGACCTAGTCTAGAAATCTAGACGCACCCTAGCGGCAGCAAATTTAATTTTGCAGCCAGGGTGGTCTAGCAACTCTCCGTTGGCTTTCGAGCTGGAAAAACCAAACTCTAGTAAGGCCAATCACATTGTGTAAAGAGTCGGCGGGCGGGCTTAACATAATGACGACAGAGTTGCGACGGTTCCCTGCTACTTGAAAACTCAGAATGGCTGCTGCTGCTGGCGAACAGCGGTCTTTCGAATCGGCTTTGGCCGCGACGCTGGAGGACTTGGAGTTAAGCTTTTCTTTGAGAAAAGAACAAAGAACGGCACTTGAGTCATTCTTAAAAAAGGAAGATGTGTTTGTAGTTTTGGCAACCAGATACGGCAAAAGTTTAATCTATCAACTAGCTCCGCTGATGGGAAAACGCTCTGGTTGGTTGTAACACTATCCTATTGTGTGCAGAGAGAATTTGAAAACAACCGTTTATCTCATCCCTCGGATTGAGTCCGGCTAATGGTGAGTTCCCAGAACCAACATTTTGATGTGGGTCTGGCTTATTAGGCCCAATTAGACCAACACAGACATTAGGAATCAGCGTGTGAATCTCAACAATGGTGACAATCAACAAAATAATCAGATAAAACTCTGAACATCACAAAACAAGCTACTAAAAAGTTGCAACAAAAACAACAGCAAAAATAAAAGCAGATAATAATAATAATAAAAGAAAATACTAAGGCAATTCAGATAATTTATTCATGCTGCAATGCATGCTGGGAGATATTGATGAGTTTTGATTGATGGCTCCCATCATGCACTGCCCTTTTATCATCACTGTTGTTGAGATTCATATGCTGATTCTTGATGGCTGTGTGTGTCTGAAAGATAGAGTAGTTCAAACCTTTTTTGAGCACAATATTAAAAAAAAATCTTTAGATAATCAAAACACTGATGGATCACATGCTGTAAAATCATAAGGCTAATCAATAGTGGAAAATTAATTAACCATAAAATCACAGGTAAGACTCCATGAGATCTCATCATCATGAATCATCATCAATACATAATCAACATCCCCTGATTCATTTTCTCTTGGACTTTCTTGCCTTAACCAACATGTCTTATAAACACAGAGTTACGACAGCCAGAGAAAAATAAATGTTAGTGAGTCAAGGGACAAGAGCCCAACTAAAGCAAACACGGATCACCATCATGGTGACTTCAAATGAATCAATAAATCATCAACATCTAAACCTCTAATTGTTAATTCTCAAACTGTTGATTCTACAGAACTGTATATGTATGACAATCAGTCAATCTGGTCAGCAACAGAGGTGTATAGTCCAGGGGTCAGAAAGTAGAAGTCCTGCCATATGTTTATTCCACCCATGAACTCAGTCAGCTGATTTCACTAATTAGTTCTCTCTCCTGCTGAATTAGCAAATCCAGGTGATTGGAACAAAATACTGAGGAGGACTTTTACTTTCTGAACCTGGACTTTACACCTCTGGCAGAATGCAATGTTTTCTACAGTCCATTACTGTTTTAATGGAAAACTGACAGATTTTGGCAGTTTTTAACAGCAGTTTTTTTTTTATATATATATATATATGTTTAATTGAAAATGTTTGGTTTGAAGTGACCATTATCTAATGTTTAACAATGTATATATATATATATATATATATATATATATATATATATATATATATATATATATATATATATATATATATATATATATATATATATATAAAAACATTTTTGTGCTAATCTTTTGAGAACATTTTTAAAGAGCTAACTCTGAACACACATTCTATACTGTTACTGAAATAACATTTGTGCATTACAGAGAACTTGCCAGAATGTTGGAAGACATTAAAGACATAAAAGAAGACATTAAATCTGTGAAGATCTCAGCAGAGGAGGATTAAACAACTCCTCAAACAGCCGAAACAATGTTGCTATGTGGGAAGTTACACTTTTTAGTCAAAAAGTTAAAAACAAAGTTTTAGATGATTAAACTCTCTCTGTCTCTCTGGTATATTTTCCCTCAGAATGTCGTCTTCTGTCTGGTGTTTGATTATTTTTTTATGTTTATCTGCCAGGCACAGTGCCAGAGTTTCACTAAAGCTGCAGTCTTATCAGATGAATTCAGTTTAATTCCTCCCATTGTCTGTTTTTGTTCCCCGAACTTGCTGTGAACAACAAACCTTTTGTCATTTACCTTGGTAGGAATATATATTTATTTCTTCAGAATATTTACCCGACCAGGGCTAGTGGAATATGTTTGTATAACTTCAACACAATGGCAATATCGTGACAGCATCGTGAATTTATTATAATGGTGATCTCCCTGAAGCAATGCGGATCCTCTTTCTCTTCCCTGAACATGAATGACCAAACCACTACATCACATTAAACTGAATTAAAAAAAGATGAGTTGAATATTTAAAGGGATACTTCACCTCTGGAAATATGAATGTGTATTTAAAATGGGTAATTTATGTAGGCCTATAAGAAATGTGAAATTATTTTTGAGTTTGGAGCTTTCTAGACTGAGAAAAGCCAGAAAATGTATTTTTGGCTTATGTGCAGAGGTGGGAAATCCAGGGGCCAATAAGTAGAAGTCCTGCCATATGTTTATTCCACCCATGAACTCAGTCAGCTGATTTCACCAATTAGTTCTGTCTCCTGCTGAATTAGCAAATCCAGGTGATTGGAACAAAATACTGAGGAGGACTTTTACTTTCTGAACCTGGACTTTACACCTCTGCCAGAATGCAATGTTTTCTACAGTCCATTACTGTTTTAATGAAAAAATGACAGATTTTGGCAGTTTTTAACAGCAGTTTTTTTTTATATATATATATATATATATGTTTGATTGAAAATGTTTGGTTTGAAGTGACCATTATCTAATGTTTAACAATGTATATATATATATATATATATATATATATATATATATATATATATATATATATATATATATATATATATATATATAAAAACATTTTTGTGCTAATCTTTTGAGAACATTTTTAAAGAGCTAACTCTGAACACACATTCTATACTGTTACTGAAATAACATTTGTGCATTACAGAGAACTTGCCAGAATGTTGGAAGACATTAAAGACAGAAAAGAAGACATTAAATCTGTGAAGATCTCAGCAGAGGAGGATTAAACAACTCCTCAAACAGCCGAAACAATGTTGCTATGTGGGAAGTTACACTTTTTAGTCAAAAAGTTAAAAACAAAGTTTTAGATGATTAAACTCTCTCTGTCTCTCTGGTATATTTTCCCTCAGAATGTCGTCTTCTGTCTGGTGTTTGATTATTTTTTTCTGTTTATCTGCCAGTCACGGTGCCAGAGTTTCACTAAAGCTGCAGTCTTATCAGATGAATTCAGTTTAATTCCTCCCATTGTCTGTTTTTGTTCCCCGAACTTGCTGTGAACAACAAACCTTTTGTCATTTACCTTGGTAGGAATATATATTTATTTCTTTAGAATATTTACCTGACCAGGGCTAGTGGAATATGTTTGTATAACTTCAACACAATGCCAATATCGTGACAGCATCGTGAATTTATTATAATGGTGATCTCCCTGAAGCAATGCAGATCCTCTTTCTCTTCCCTGAACATGAATGACCAAACCACTACATCACATTAAACTGAATTAAAAAAAGATGAGTTGAATATTTAAAGGGATACTTCCCCTCTGGAAATATGAATGTGTATTTAAAATGGGTCATTTATGTATAAGAAATGTGAAATTATTTTTGAGTTTGGAGCTTTCTAGACTGAGAAAAGCCAGAAAATGTATTTTTGGCTTATGTGCAGAGGTGGGAAATCCAGGGGCCAATGAGTAGAAGTCCTGCCATATGTTTATTCCACCCATGAACTCAGTCAGCTGATTTCACTTAATTAGTTCTCTCTCCTGTCTAAATTAGCAAATCCAGGTGATTGGAACAAAATACTGAGGAGGACTTTTACTTTCTGAACCTGGACACCTCTGCATAGCAATGCCACATGTCAGCCAAGAGCAAAGAAATAAACCAGAACTGGACCTTATCGTAGCCAAAAAATCTGTGTATATTAAATATGGAGTAATTTCAGACACAGCCTCAGATGAAATCCACTGAAGAGAAAAGAAGACATTAAATCTGTGAAGATCTCAGCAGAGGAGGATTAAACAACTCCACAAACAGCATTACCAGCTTCACTTATTACTAACCAGACTGACTTTATTTCTGTCAGACGTCTACAAAAGGTTTTATTGAGAATTTTCAGAGGTTTAACTCTAATGTGTTTCATTTGAAGTCACCATAACAGTGATTAGTATTTCCATTACTTGGGCTCTTAACTCTTAATATATCTATTGTGTTTTTTTGGCTGCGGTGACAGTGTGTTTGTCAAACACATTTGCAGCAGCAAAGAAAGCTAAAGTGAAACGGGATCAGGTGATGATGGTTACCTGGTGATGGTTTTATAATCATCATGAAACAGACTGGTTCAGAGAGGTATTTTAATCTAACAAACAAATCTTAAATGGAATTTCACTAATAAACCTTAATTTGTGAAATAAAAGTATAAAATACATGAAAAAGTTCCTCATAATCTGACGTTGTGTCAACTCTTACAATCTTGTCCAGTAACAGCAGCTGTAGTTTCCACTGATCTCTTCTCAGCTCCTTTAATCTTCAGATAATTCACAAAGATGGTCTCCAAAATGCTCCAAGTTTTGTTACAAGAACGTACTCAATATTCAGTGATGGTTCTGAGAACGCAAAACATCTGCAGATTTCTTGACGTTACACTGTTAGACTGTACCAGGCTTTTTTTTATTTTTCTTTTTTTTTTTTTTACAGTAAATTCCTGTAAAAAATACCCACTGTTGCCAGTAATTTACTGTTAATTGTAGTGATGGCCATTTCAAAACACTGCTTCATGAAGCTCTGAAACCTTTACAAATCTTTTGTTCCGAATCAATGGTTCGGAGCGTGTATCAAACTGCACTCATGTGATTTCAGTAAATGAGGCTTCATTATGTCATAACTGTTTCAAAACACTTCGAATTTCCAATGGTTCCCCGCTGGGGGTGATAATCTCTGTCAAGTGTCTGTGGGTTTTATCTGATCTCTGATCAGTTTTATGCATTTATGGACATTTTAATTAGACATTAGTTTAATTAAAATGAATAATGGTAGTTAATAGTCTCTTATTGGCCTGTTTAGAGCCATTCATAGAACAAACCCTGACAATTAATAAAGAACATATAGACACTTGATAATGTGTTACTGTTTAAAATACACTTTACTCTGTTTTTTTTTTTATTTTTTATTTTTTTTATTTGAACATTTAACCCTTTTAATCCCACTGCAAAATCTTCAGTTTTAAATGAACACTTGTGTGTCCACACTACAGAGTGCTGGAGAAACACTGAAGCAGTGTTGACGTTAATGATATAATTCAGTGATTAATTAACTGGTGATTGAGCGTTGGTGATGAACACCTGATGTTAACAAGCAGAATCACTGAAGGACAGAGGAACAACAAGAAGATAAAAATGCGAAACACAAGAACTACAACTGACTTCAGCCACAGAAGACATTAAATCTCTCAAGATCTCAGCAGAGGAGGATTAAACAACTCCAAAAAATAGCATTACCAACTTCACTTATTACTAACCAGACTGACTTTATTTATTTTTTCATACTTCTACAGAAATTCCTATTGAGAATTAACAGAGGTTTAGATGTTGTTTTGTTTCATTTGACGTTACCATTATGGTGATCAGTGTTTGCTTTAGTTGGGCTCTTGACCCTTGACTTTAACATTAGTTTTTCTTTAGCTGCTCTAACTGTGTGTTTTTCATACACGTGTGTTGTGACAGAAACAAAGTAAACAAAAATGAGATCAGGTGTTGCTGATTATGATGTCATCACATAATGTTTGGATCACTGATCTCAGTCTGTGTCTAATCCCTTATCAAAAATGTGTTGTTTTATTTCAGCTTTATTGTATATTACTACATTGTGAAACTACAAAACAAGATCAAACAGTGCTGTGCAATCAGTTATGAAGCATTTTATAAACTCATCATTCACTAAAAAAATTTGAACTACAGCTACAGTTATACACAAACAGACATCAAGAATCAGCCAATGAATCTCAACAATGGTGACAATCAACAAAAATATAACATCAAATCTGAACATCACAAAATACTCCACTAAAAGTCAACAGCAAAAATAAAAGCAAAAAGTACAAATTAAAGAAAATAACCAGAGAACTCAGCTGCATAATTTATTCATGCTGCAATGCACGCTGGGAGTCATGGATGATTTTATTGTATTATGCTGGTACCCAACATGCATTGCAGCATGATCTTTCAGGATTTTCATGAAACTCATCATGAACCTGTTTTCTTTCAGCTTTTTTAACAAATGTATTTTAAAGACACAGCTATTACAGCCAAAGAAAAACTAATGTTCAAAAGTCAAGGGTCAAGAGCCCAACTAAAGCAAACACTGATCACCATAATGGTGACATTAAATGAAAATAAAATTATATCTAAACCTCTGTCACCTTTTAATAAGACCTTATATAGACGTCTGACAGAAATAAAGTCAATCTGGTTAGTAATAAGTGAAGCTGTTAATGCTGTTTGTGGATTTGTTTAATCCTCGCTTTTTTCTGTTCTTCTTGTTCCTCTTTCCTTCAGTGATTCTGCTTGTTAACAGCAGGTGTTCATCAGTGTCTAAATTAACTTTGAAAATTAATTGAATTAACATTGGCATTATTCACTCTGTCAAGTGGACTATATTAGTGAGCTAATGTAGGGAATGGTGAATGAGGGTATAGGGTGTGATTTGGAACACAGCCTCTGAGTGTCGACTTTGAGTAGTGTTAATTCACAGTATATTCCTGTAGGCTACTTTCTCAAAAACGTATAACAAATGTGCTTGACAACCACAAAGTTGAAGAAGCCACAGAAAAACTAGCATTAAAAATAAAGGGTCAAGAGCTCAACTAAAGTAAACACTGATAAATGTATAAAAATGTATGTTCAAATAAAACAATAAAGCATTAACATCTAAACCTCTGTTAATTCTAAATAATAACTTTTGTAGATGACAGAAATAAAGGCAAACTGGTCAGTAATAAGTGCAATAATGTTTAAGGGCTGGAAGTCAGTTGTAGTTGTTGTGTTTCTATTTTTTCTGTTCTTGTTGTTTCCCTTTCCTTCAGTGATTCTGCTCTTTATCATCAGGTGTCTTCAATAATGGTCAATCATCACTTAATCAATCATTTAATTATCTCAGTAATTTCAACAATGCTTCAGAGTAACTTTAATACTCTGTAGAGTGGACACACTGTTCCCTTTCGAGAACGGTCACTTCGTATTGCGTAGCTAATACGCAGTGGGGAAACTCCTTTCCTCGAGAAATATTGAAGCCTATATTAAAAACGCAGTGCAGCTGCACAGCGAACACAGCAGAGTGTCTAGTTCGCCTATTGGCTGTGCTGCGGCAACTGCACACCCTATGGCGAAGCGCCTCTGATGCTTGGCCCAATCAGCGCGTCATAGCCCACCAGAATGGTATATATGGTATAATATGTCTATAAATAGTCTCCGATTTCGCCAAATATCTGATTTGATCTCCTTCAGCGACACTTCATGTCTCTGTCTCCTCTGAAGCCTTCGCTGTGGAAACAAGCCTTTTACAGCCAGAACGAGCCTTGCATACAGCAGACAGCACCTTCTTCACTCACCTAGAAGCTGCTTCTTTTCTGTCGCCGTTCTCCTGTGGCCATCTGGCGAACAACGCTATATACCTTCACTGCTACTATGTGTTTGCCGCTGCGACACTACAGTTTCTAAAAGAAAAATTTCCGAGGTGTTTTTGCAAATGCCTCGGTCTTCATGTACAGATGGTGCCCAACCAGAATGCCTATTACCGCCGCGCCAGCCGCCGCGGTGATTTTGAAAAATAAACCAGCCGCATTTCAAAGTCGTTCCCGAAATGACCGCCAGGTGGCGCAAAGGGACATTGTGCAAATCAGCAGCAATTGCCGTATTTTAAAATGTAAGTGGGTTAAATATAAAACCCTAAGCCTAATAGGCATATTTTTCATATATATAAATAGGCCTATAAGACTACAACAGAATAGAACTAAAGATAGAATCAATTTTAGAACTGAAAAAATAGAATCAAAAGTTAAAAATAGAAACGATATTAGGAGCAATGACGCTGAATATTTTTACTATTCTATTGAGGAATTAGATAAATGAAGAGCTCTCGTGAGCGATACAATTGCATAGTAATTTATAGTGATTTCAAAAGCAGTCCTTAAAAAAAAAAATACATGGAGTAGTGTGGCATAAATTTTGAGAGATTACGCGGAACGCGTTTTAGTTAAGATCCTGGTTTCAATGCCCTTAATCTATATTGGCTTGGCTACTGCTTTAAAAAAATGTCACAACGCGTTTTGAGATTGTTTTGAATTAAACATTGAAGTTTAAAATGTAGTGTTTTGGCACACCAGGCCGAGTGGCGTTACGCATTGTTCAAAAATCAGGTTTTATTCTGGCATGTTGAATTGGCGTTAGAATTTTTTTTTTTGATTTATTAGATTTAGAATTTAGATTTCGTTAGATTTTTTTTTTTCTCATAACAGCTAAAATAACTTAATATATGCCTTGTCTTAATATGACCTACTTAATATAGGCAATAGGCATATAATAGCCTATATAATAAATTAGCAAAACTTGGCCACTAAATATTTAATTTTCAATTAGG
This sequence comes from Abramis brama, assembly GCF_963993115.1. Classification (NCBI taxonomy): domain Eukaryota; kingdom Metazoa; phylum Chordata; class Actinopteri; order Cypriniformes; family Leuciscidae; genus Abramis; species Abramis brama. The sequence continues at coordinate 10,404,576 of NC_139963.1, read as the reverse complement.
CCTATTTGAATTATCACAATTAAAGTTTTAATTTTATTAAATTGAACAAGCGCAACAATCAGCATTTAATCAAATATTCTAAAAGATGTATTATTAATAATAATGTTATTTCAACATAATATTTCGTTATATCATAATATCGTTTTGTCGACATGTGTGCGTGCAACAAGCAAGATGTGTATTTAAATCCGGTGATGCGTGCATTGATTTTTATCAATAAACTAGTGTTTTCTTGACGATCGCCATATTTGTAGTGAACGCACCTAGAGATAAATGCACATAAAGACATAATCTGATTATCAGAGAGTAGCCTTTTCTTTTCGTTTTGAATTATTTCGTTTGAAGGCATTTCAAGCTTTGTGTATTTGATGTATTTATCATGTCTGTGTGAGGCATACGCTGAGTTTGTTAAGTTAGGATGAGATGCGCTCCAGCTGACGTGCAACGCAAGTGACCGCGCGGGCGCCTCCATGATTAGTGTCTGTTATATTTGCTTCTCTTACTTATAAGAGTTATAGGCAACTTACAGGCAATTGGTTGATGAAAAATTGGTTAAAATTAAGATACAATTTATAGAAAACGAAATTCACTTTAAAGAAAGGTTTTCTACTGAACAAAACTTAAAGTCCACATGAATTCAAAATTGACCATATTTACTTTGTTTGCCTAAATTGTTAGTTTTGTGGTGAACAATTCATCCATGCAAGTCAATCCACACAAAAAATTTTTTTGGCTTTGTAATCTTTAATCAAAATCTGAAAATGCCCCTCCCCTCTGCATTGGAGGACCTTCCCTGATGACGTATGTTTGACGGCTTGGTTTGGGAAACGCTTAACCACTCCCCTCAAACCGTTAGTCTGCTATGAGCGAGAGATGGAGAGGAGGAGCGCTAGAGTAAAACCCTGCCCTCTGTTCAATATTCCTTTTCACTGGGAAATACGTCACAGCACTGGAGAAAAGTCGTTTGCAACTTCCGGTTCACGCGGACTTTAATGAAGTGGTCAAAATCATGTCTGACCCACTCCATATCCATCTCTCGATATAGCCTAATGCATCCTATCTTAGGCTACTCGTGCTGTTCACTTTTCATATTCAACATAGATGGAAAAAAAATAATTAAATGAAACCTTGTAACGAATTCACACTGTAGGGTAGACTGTGTACAGTTGAGACACCTTAAATAAAGGGACACTAGGTAACTTTTTAACCTTAACTGAACAGCTTCGGAGTCAGTGGAATGGTTATATTACTTATTTTGGGTTGAATGGTGGTGGTTTCGCACCCCCCTGGTGCCCGAGAGCGGAAAAAACTCACTTGCAACTTTGGGACGCGGGTCGGTGTCAGGAAGTATCGCGTGATATCAGGTCTCGCGATGTAACGAATTGCTTGACGGCACTGCACACGTACACGCCCCTATTCAAGCACCGGCGGGCTAGCTATAAGCAAAGGGCAACGATAGATTGAGTTATGGCTGAGCCTGTAAAAAAGAAGCAGAAAGCTAGGAAATCTTTGTCGGAGGACCAACGAAAGAGGAAACGGGAGACTGACCGAGCAAGAAGTCAGACTCGAGTAAATATATCGGACAGGCTTTTTCAGAATGGTGAGAACTGAGAGAAACAGAAGCCTGCAAAACGGATGCTGACCTGGCTGCTGTTGCACTCTTAAACTAAGTATCTTTGGAATAAACTGTTTAATATTTAAATTTCAAGTAATTGCGACCTCAGGATATTTGCTATTGTCTGTAAAGGTTTTTATTATGATCGCTGTCTGTTAGGGGCTTACTAGTACGCTAGATACTATAACTTTGATGTTAGCATTGTCATAGCAAACACGTTTGATTTCTGTAGTTGTTTGGCAGTTCCTCTGTCGGTTTTATTTGTGTAACTTACACTTTTATTTTATGTCACTAAGTCAACGTGTCTGATAGTAGGCAATATCAGACGCGCAAAATGTTGCACATATCATGATCGAGCTAGAAAAAACGTTCTGATGTTTTCTTAGACAAGCAAAGGTAAACCATCATTCTACCAGATGAACTTATAGACCTTGCTAATATAACGTTAGACAAATATTAGCCTCCGATATATATTTATATTTTTTTTATGCTCATGCCCATTCTCCCAAAAACAAACAAACAAACAAACAAACAAACACGAAAGCAGTAGTTCGCCTCGTTCATATCGTTCGTTCCCGGTAAAAATACTAGTATGCATGACAACACAATAAATAAAAAAATCGCCATCAGTTGGAAAGAAAGTATTGCTTTACTTGCCTCGGTAGACATAACTGGTTTTGAAATAGCCGGTTCCTCTGCTCAGCTAGGTTGACAGCTGGGTTGCTCGTGGCGAGGGGGGAGGGACAACAGTTTGTTTTTACGACAGAGTGTTTGAAAGCATTATACTACCAGACACTAGGGGGAGCTCGTAGAGAAAAAACACTCAGACTTGCATAATGCCCCTTTAAATAAGTTGCGTTCGCAGCAAGCACAAGTTGTGATTTTTGCTGTGCACTTGCATATTAGTGTCAGCTGGGAAGGAAATATATAACAGACCTCTTGGAACTTTAATTGAATACATAGCGTTGGTAAAGCATACTGAAATTACATCCCTACAAATTTATTAGGCCCTACTGAAAATAAATGTATCGAATTTAAGCAAAGTAGCCTAAATGTTAAGACTGTAAGCCCTTTGCTTTTTACTTAGCCTATAAAGGACTCTTACAGCCGACTTTGTGTTAATATAATTTGTAGAGGATTTTTTTTAACTCAAACACTAACACTGAAATAAATGAAACTAAATTATTATAATTTTTTGGCACAGACCACGACGAGTGGCGCTATGCATTGTTCCAAAGCCAGGTTTTATTCTGGCATGTTGAATTAGTGATCGACAAACGCGGCGGCGCGTTCATTTGAATGAAGAGCGCTTCTCGCTCGTGTGAGCGAACACACACTGGAACATTAGGCCATGTCGCAACGAGTGAATCGTGGCCGAGTGGTTGAACTTACGTTATGATCATTTAGATGACACGGGATCGAATCCCGAACTAACTTAGACTATTGATATTTTTATATTAGCCTATTAATGCATTTTATAGTCTATTGTTGATGCAGAGAGATTTGTCTAGTTCTAAAACATAGTTTTTTGCTTATAGCCTATTTACAAAATAAAATCACCATGCATTTCCATTTTACACTAAGGAACAAATATTATACAATGACTTTACTTCTGTAGCCTATAATAATTCCAATCGTAATTTCAAAAGCAGTTCTGTTAAAGTAACAACATGTAACTTTTCAACCTTCATAATATATTTCCAAGACCCTTGTGATAGTACATCGACTTACAATAGGTTGAATGAGACGTCTGCCAGAGCCTGACGGGGTCTGTATCGCTTTTACTGGCACTATGTAACTTCGGGGTGCGGGTAGTAACCAGCGCTCAAAAAGAACTACAAAATTCGACTGCTTTACGGCATACGTCACTTTGCCCACCACTTCCTCAAATGTGGCCAACCAGCACGTTTGTTTTCGTACGTCTGTTTTCGTCATGGCTGAAGCAGCAGCGAAACGTAAGAAGTCCAAGGTTTTGTCGGAGTAGAGTCGGAAGAGGAAAAGGGAGAGTGATAAACTGAAAGGCAGGACGAGGATCAATATTGGTCGAGCGTTTGCTCGCCGGCGTTAGCTTATGGAGGAGGAGAGTTACCAGACCGATGCTGACTTGGCCGTCATGCTGTTGAACTAGTAAGTAACTGTAAATTGCTTGCATAATATCTTTAGTTTTTCTAATCTGTTGTCTGCCTGGCTACGTTACGGAAACTATCTGGTCCTCCATTTATTTATCTTCATGAATCAGCTAACAGTTAGTAGATGAGCGAATTATCAATCTGGTAGCTAGTAAACACTAACATGGTAGTTTTAGATGGTTAGGATGCTATCGCTATCATTCTCGTTCAGATTTGAGCATTGCAATCGACATGCAAATCGCAAATGTTTGAGTTAAAATGTTTAGTCTACTAAACATGTATAAATTATGAAAGGGGGAAGATTAATAATATTATCATTGCCCATATGAAAAAAACCTGCATGCTTCATATACAGTAACCGTAAATCATTTTACGACAGCGGTAATGGACAATTCCGCTTCCAACCTGTAGGGCGACCGCAGAGGAAAAGTTCCTTGTTGTTGCTCTAATATATAGGCCTATATATATATATATATATATATATATATATATATATATATATATATATATATGACGTTTAAACGACAAACAATAAAATCAGAACCAGTATTTGCGTTCATGGTTCCAGTGGCAGTAATGCATCCACGGCTTTTCAAAATGTCACAAAGCGTTTTGAGATTGTTTTGAATGAAATATTGAAGTTTATAATGAAGTGTTTTGGCACACCACAACGAGTGGCAAACTCTTTGTTTTGTTTTGCAAACTCAGCTGGCCTGTGGGGGGTTTGGAGAAGGCAATAGTTGCTTTATCGTGGGGGTGCAGGACAGAGGTGTTAATGTTCCGTCTTTCATATGGAGAGTGTCGGAGCCAGCCTGATGAGCAGGCAAAGGCAAAGTTATTTTAAGGTTTAATCTCAAAATCTCCAAAAGTCCATAGCCTATGTAGGCTACAGTAGGCCCTATATCTTATTAAATTATATATTGTAGTTTTATTGATTGTATTTAAAGGTTTTCCACACACAATTTCAATTTAGCAGATACAGAGCTATTTAATTCGCGACCCACCTCGTTTTATTGTAAGGTGAATTCAGCAAGGCATGTTGTATCTTTGAAGGAACAAAAGCTATTTGTTACAGTTTTTTCTTTCGTGATTTGTGTGGATGACACACAGCGACATATACAGTATTATCAGCTGTATGGTGTTTTTTACGCTGAAATGCTTAATTTCGAGAAAGACCCGCCGCGCGCAGTGAGGGAGACCAAACTTACTAAAAAAATATCCAGCGCGAGAGAGGCAAAGAAAAACGCCTGTTCTTAATTTATGTTGCTTTGAACTTTTTTTTCGTTTTGTACCGTTTTCATTTTTTAATTTAGCTGCAATTTCTTTGACAATAAATTTAAAATGTTTCTTATTTTGCATCGCAAAGGGAATAAACTCGATCGAATCGATGCAACCCTGTTTAAATAAAACTGTCCCGACACTTTATTCATACCTTGAAATGTGCGATGGGTTTTCAAACTTAATTAATTTTCTTTTTCTTTTACATTTTCATTGTTTATTTTTTAATTGAAAGCAATACTGTAGCCTATTGAAAGTATTTTTCTGATTTGTTCGATCTGTTTTGGAAAATGTCTACCGTTGCTATGGCCGGGTATTACTGTCAGTCATCTCAATCTCGTGAATGATTCACACACACAAAAAAACATAATTTAGCAGATTAAAGACGAGCTTCATCATCTTCATTTTCTGGTGCAATCGGCTGACAGTCTTCCTTCATCAGATATGTCATAGCGTGCAGCGGCTCAACTGGAATGTAGCAAATTTATGTTAATGTACAATTGATAATTAAACAAGATGATTGACTTTAATAAACAGATGCATATTTAAGCATCAAGAACGGAAAAACATAAACACTGTCGGCTATACTGAGATTCGATCTCAGATCGTTTGAAGCTCCGAGAGTCTATTGTTAATGCATTGACCACAGATATCGTCTGAATAGCCTAGGTCTACTATTTTCTCTGTTTTAAAAGTAAAAAAAAAAAAAATAAATTATGTCAAAAAATAAAAAAAGTGTTTTTACAAGACCTTGTGCTGTTTATTTATTTATTATTATTATTATTATTATGCAGATGTTAATTCAGCCATTCTGTTGGAAAAAGATTGTCCCTAATGTAAAATGGAAATGAATGGTAATTTTATTTTAAAAATATAAAATATTTAATAGCCTATAGGCTATAGGAGAAAAAAACAATATGGTGTAGCAATATTTTAGAACTATCAAATCAAATTAATAATAAAAAAGTAGCCCATGTTTGTTCGGGATTTGAAACGTAAGTTATAGCCTACCACTCGGCCACGAATTTGTTTTGTTTTATTTTGTTTGAAATGTATTTTTACATATTTTGCTTTCGTTAATGTTAACCAATTCATAATAGGCCTATATTTTTTCCCTAAAAGTTTGTTTTATTCTCTGCTTTGTTTGTTTATATTTTAACATATTCAATCAGTCTCATTTTTGTTCAAATAATGATTTTTTTTTTTTAATTTTTTTTTATTTATTTTTTTTAAATAAACAGATAGGAAGCTTACCATTTAAAATGCTGCAGTTGCTGCTGTTTTGCCCTGTCACTTGCCCGGTATAGCCTATAGTAATTTCGCGAACGACTTTGAAATTCGACTGGTTTATTTTTGCTGCGGCAGTAGTAATAGGCATTGTGGTTGATTATTTATTAAAGAATTCAACTGATAATCATAACAACGTAAGCCTAATTCTGAATATAAGAAATAATGCTTAAACCGACTAACATCGGTTAGTAACTGCAAGTCCTGAAAATGTTTTAATTTTACGGTAAATTATTTGAATTTATTTCACTGTTATGTTTCAGTTAATAAATCTACAAACACATTAAAATAACACGAAGTAAATGACAAGTAACCTATTGACATAGCCTTTCTAAATTATAGAAAAACTGGGCACACAATGTTAACGTGTGTCTACTTTGTTTAAATTAAATGAATTTGAATTCGTTTAACCACAATATTTATCTTAAATTTATCTGTGACCTCAGCTCAGATTACTGCCGCGGCAGATTACGGCATTAAAGAGAATAAACTGACACTTTTCAAAGTCTGTGATTACAGCGCCACTCAGCGGTAAAAGGCAGCAAATACACATCCCAATTTTGCCGCCGCGGGAACGGCGGCGGTAAAAGTCGCATTCTGGTTGGGCACCATCTGTACCTCGTGGGGATGCTGTCTGCACGTGCCCGATGGACACACAGAGTGCGCCACGTGCCTGGTAGCCGCCCACGCTGAAGCTGCACTCTCTGCCGGAGTTTGCTCTCACTGCGAGAGTTTACCGATCTCGACGCTGCGGACGCAGTTAGCTCTCTTTAAAGATGGTGACACCGTTCTCCCTGCTCTTCTTTTCCCCACACTACTTCAGCTGCGGAAGAAGAAGCGCCGCAGCCAGTGGCAGCCCGGACACATGGAGCCCGGACACACACCCACGCCGGCCACGTCCCCGTGTGCTTCGCTTTCTCCTTCAGAGTCTCCTTCACCAGTCCTGTTCACCCAGGCAGACCAGGCAGACGCTGAGTTGCTGCACATCCTCACCGCGGTCATTTCAGACCTCAGGCTCGATTTGACATCGCCATTGTGCGTTTTCTGCTTTCCGGTGAGGCGGCACCGGCCCTTCACACTAAAGCCCTGCATTTCAGCCCGAGCCCGACGGTCCCCGACTTTTTTACGCCCCTAGGGCCGGGCCAAGTAAAGTATTAGCGTTGATTTGAGAGGCTAAATTGATCAAACATGTTTTACTCGCTGTTGGCTCGGCTTGCTTGGTCGTGTTTTTTTTTTTTTTTTTTTTTTTTAAATGCTCCAAAACATTTGTCTAAATTAACTTAATAAAGAAATGAAAAGAAAAGAAAAGAAACATAACTAACACAATGGACATATTTTAATGGCTGCAAATAGGGCAGGCTGCCGCTGTGAAAAAAAAACAAAAAAACAAGGGCTCGGGTCGGACTCGGGCTGATAATTCTGATGAGCTGTCGGACACGGGTCGGGCTAGGGCCTGAGCGTCTCGGGCCAGGGCCGGGCTCGGGCCTAGATTTGAGGCCCGTGCAGGGCTCTACTTCACACCAGGCTGTTTTTACAGCAACCCAAATAAAGCATATAAAGAGTATATTTTAAGCACACAACACACGGTTTATCGGTCCCCCTTCACTAGGCCCCCTTGTTTTTTTACAGTGGATCTGAAAGATGCCTACATTCATATTCAGATAACGCCCCATTGCAGGCAATTCTTGAGATTCGCCTTCGAGGGGCAGGTTTATCAATATACGGTCCTACCGTTCGTTCTGTCCCTGGCACCCTGTACATTTACAAAGTGCATGGACACAGCGCTCTCTCCCCTGAGACAACAGGGAGTGCGCGTGCTGAACTATTTCGACGATTGGCTCATTATGGCCCAGTCGAAGACCGAATTCTTGGTACACAGATCCTTGCTCCTCAGCCATTTAGAATGTCTGGGCTCAGGATCAAGTTTCCCAAGAGCAAACTGTTACCCAGCCAGAATGTAACCTTTCTGGGCTCAGTTATCAACTCTACACTAATGAGAGCACAGCTCACATCAGAGCGCGTTCTCTCTATCCAACAGCTGATAGCCTCCTTCAGGGTAGGTGTGCGCGCGCCCCTCAAGAAGTTTCAGAGGCTTCTCGGTCTCATGGCCGCAGCATATTCAGTACTCCGCCTATAATTACTGTACATGCGCCCTCTTCAGCACTGGCTTAAGCGCCCTGGGCCAGCCCATGCGTGGCGATCAGGTCACCTGCACATTATGGTGAACCACAGCTGTTTACGAGCCCTGGTTCCCTGGAAAGCCCGAGACTGTTACCAGTCGGGCGTGACCATGGGTGTGGCCTCCAGGAGGATGGTGATTTTCACAGACACCTCCAACCTAGGTTGGGGGGCGCTGCACGAGGGCAAGCCTGTCTCCGGCCTCTGGTCTCTGGAGCCCGGAGAAGAGCTTACATATCAACTGCCTGGAAATGAAAGCAGTTTGTTTAGCTCTGAAGGCATTTCTGCCAGACCTCAGAGGACACCACGTCAACCCACAGACGGTCTGTATGATATGGAGTGTATTCGGCAGGGCAGAGGTCGACCTCTTTGCCTCGAAGAGCCACACTCACTGTGCAACATTCTTTTCGAAGAACAGGGACGCACTGGCCCATCCTTGGCCCAGTCGCCCTCTATATGCATTCCCGCCCGTCTCTATTATCCCTCAGGTCATCAAACAGATCAGAGAAAGCGGATGCACAGTCCTCCTAATAGCCCCCCTCTGGAAAACCCAGGTGTGGTTTCCAGAGCTGGCTCAGATGATGGACGCGGTCCCCTGGCCTGTGCCAGTGAGGAAGGATCTCCTCACACAGGCAAACGGGACGATATGGCACCCTCGCCTCGACTTGTGGGCCCTCCATGTATGGCCCCTCAACGGGTATCCAGGGACCTCCCCGAGAGGGTCTTGAATACTATCACTGAGGCTAGAGCACCGTCTACTAGACGCCTTTACGCCCTAAAGTGGTCAGTGTTCACCGACTGGTGTACAGCCAGAGACTAAGAACCCTAGTCATGCGAGGTACTAATAGTACTCTCCTTCCTGCAAGAGCTGTCGGAGAATGATGGGGAGGCTAATTTGCTCTGTTCCGTCAGAGCTCTAAAAATTTACCTGGAGCGCTCTGTGCCATTTAGGCAATCAGAGCAGCTCTTTGTTTGCTTCGGTGGCCGCAACAAAGGGGCTCCGGTCACGAAGCAGAGACTATCTAGATGGATAGTGTACGCCATCTCTCTAGCATATGCTGCCGTGGGTCAGGTTTGCCCCATAGGCGCTAGAGCCCATTCTACGAGAGGCATGGCCTCTTTGTGGGCCTGGTCTAGTGGTGTACCAATTCAAGACACAGCCGGCTGGTCCTCGCCGTCCACATTTGTGAGATTTTATAACATGAATGTTCCTTGCCTGCAGGCTCGAGTCCTCTCAGTATGATAATTAGACCTGAATGTGTCCGGTCTTATCAGTCTATCTTTTACTGTCCATAAGCACAATTGTCCTGGGACTTATGTTGGAAGTGAGCTTGGCTCTTATGCTTCAGCCCCTTAATCATGAAACCCGACTCAGGTCCTGCTACTGTCACTTATGTTGGGGTTTTATTACAGCTTGTTTCTGTGAGCCTCAGGGTGCTTATCTAGGCTCCAGGTGTATGCAGCCAGTTGCTAATAGTGCGGCGTGTTACATTGCGTCCCCACTGTGTATTAGCTACACAATACTAAGTGACCGTTCTCGAAAGGGAATGTTCTTGATTACTAACGTAACCTCGGTTCCCTGAGAATAGGAAACGAGTATTACATAGCCTGCTGCACTATTGCAAACTGTCAAGGTTTTGTCGCTTCAGTCGCTTCAAACCTGATATTTGCCGAAATCGGAGCATATAGATATAGCCTATTATAGACATAGGCCTCGCCCATTCTGGCGGGCTTCGCCATAGGGTGTGCAGTTGCCACAGCACAGCCAATGGGCGAGCTAGACGCTCTGCTGTGTTCGCCGTGCAGCTGCACTGCGTTTTTATTATAGGCTTCAATATTTCTTGAGGAAAGGAGTTTCCCCACTGCTTATTAGCTACGCAATACTCGTTCCCTACTAGGGATGGGAATTGAAACCGGTTCCACTCGAGAATGAACAATGAACAATCAATATTGTATGCCCTCGACGTTAACGATTCCTCTTATCAATGCTCCTGCTCCGAGTCCCAGCCATAGACCGTGAACTCACAACTTTCCCTTTTGTCCTTAATCGTGGAACCATAGCACGGCGTCCTACACACCTGTGCGTCATGACGTCAAAGTGATTTGAGCAGAGGAGGTAGTCATGGAGAGGAAGAGGCGATATAAAGCTTGGCTTTATTTGACTAAACGAGACAAATTATGCCGTTTGCAATAACATGGTTTTTCCTGCATTGAACTTGTTTTAGCGCCCGCCAAAGCAAATTTTTTTCCCGCCAAAGTCTTATTTGATCGGTGAGTAATGTAGATGAACTGCTGCGCTGTGACAGGGCGCATGTTTAACTGAAAGAACGAGCAGAGAGAGAGACCCGGTCGCACGCGCGCACTCTCTCTCTTCGGAGCCAGGCGAAAGTGTAAATAAGACTTCACCGTCTCCAAACTAAGTGCTATCTTGCTCTCTATCCCTCGCACATATTAATCAAAATAAATCGACACGGTGGTAAAAGATCGGAAGTTTCATGTGGAGCATTCTGAGATTTTTTTTCCCCTGAATTACCGCTGGGTGTGAATTGTGCTAAATAAGTTGCCTTATCTTCTCTGAAAAGCGTTCCGGACATTCAGCTGTCATAAAACAACACTTTAATTAAACGGAAAAAAACTATCCAGTGATGAAATGTTTTCTGTGTTGACACAAATCTTGGATGTCCATGTCCTAACTGCTGGGATAATCACACAACGCGCATGACACGTCCAATTCGCGAACTAATGACTCCTTTGAACCGATTAATTTTAATGAATTGTTAAAACAACCGATCTTTCCAACAGTGAACTCAGGAGACGTCTGAATCGGTGTATAACTAACAGGTTCTATTTATTACATAAATTACATAAAAAGTACAGTTTGCTTACTCAAGCTTAAGCTTTAAAATAAATAAAACCACTTGTTTTTTTTAAAAAGCATATGACTACATTTTTCCACACAGTGCTATCAAGAATCGATAAGAGAATCGTTAAAGAATCGGATCGATAAGCAGAATCGTCAGTGGCATTGATATTACTGTTATTTTATTAAAAACCTTATATTTATAATATTTATAACTGCTACGAAGAGCTATGCAAGTAACAAGATTTGCTGCTTTCCGTGTGTTTCTCTTTGAAAATGAACTGGAGACTTGTGTTTTACGCATCCCGTGTGAAACTGTCTTCATGTCGAAAGAACTCACTGAACTAATAATTAAATAAAGAACTGGAAGTGAGGATGAGGTTTATCTTCTCTGCTGGACAGGAGGCATCAACTTTAATTTGATTTGAGGAGGATTTGCAACTGTTCTGTCTTAAATCCTTAAACTCTCAACTATACTTAATTTTAAGGGAATACTGTAGGTTTAAATCGTTTTTGTTTGATTGTTGTGACTTCATTTGAGATTCAAATACTGAATTGTATTTTTAAAAATTAAGTAATATTAAATAATCAGAGAGAGAGAGAATTTATAATCATAATTCTAACTAGTAAAAATTTAATTAAAGAAATAAAATGTATTTGGTGATACAGTATATGAATTTGGTCATAATGCCTATCCCATATGCATTTCCTTTCAATTTTAATGCCGATAAAGATCTGTGTTTGGTTACATTTTTTATTTTACGTTAAAACTACAATAAGTTATCATTTGTTAACATTAATTATTGTATTAACTAACGTTAATGAACTAACATTAATGAACTAACAATGAGCAATACACTTATTGCTGTATTTATTAATCTTTGTTCATGTTAGTTACAGAGGTGTAAAGTCCTTTTTTTAAGCATGTTAATGGATTAACAAAAGCAACATTCCTTTTCTAGCGGCGTATCATTACTGAATGAATCCACATGTTTGAATGAATCGGGTGAGTCAATGGTTCAGTGACCCATTCATAAAGACAGAGGCTGTTCTCTACCCTCATTCTCACATTACTCCTTTAATATAGTCCAATTGAGGGAGTGAATAAAAAATGAGTGAGTTCATTCGGAAACTGAGTTCATTTAGCGGATGACTCTCACATTGCATTATGGGTACTAGCATAATACGAAACTTATCCATGGCTCCCAGCATGCATTGCGGCATAAATCATTTTTTAATGGTCACCATTGTTGAGATTCATATGCTGATTCTTGATGTCTGTGTAAGTCAGCGTGATCCCATAGAGGTTTTTAAAATCTGATTGTCACAACAATGGGCCTTACAGCAGAATACTATAGTTATACTCAGTTATACTATAATGAATAATACAAGAAATACATCACCTGTCTAATCAGAGATTAGGCTCTGGAAAAGATCAGAGAATCAAGTCACTAAAGTATGATTTTTATCATCTAAACACAACCACATGCTCATATTTTCTTTTGGCGTATGTGCCATAACAAATATGTTTTATAAACACTCATTTACAGCAGCCAGAGGAAAAACTTGTGTTATAAAGTCAAGGGTCAAGAGCCCAACTAAAGCAAACACGGATCACTATCATGGTGTCTTTAAATAAAACTCAATAAATCATTATCATCTAACCCTCTGTTTATTCTCAATAACAACTTCTGTAGACGCAGAACTGTTTAGTAATAAGTGAAGCTGGTAATGCTGTTTCTGTAGTGGTTTAATCCTCCTCTGCTGAGATCTTTAGAGATTTAAACATCTTTTATCTTGAGTTGATTTCATCTAAGGCTGTGGTTGGAAGTCAGTTGTAGTTCTTGTGTTTCTCTTTCCTTCAGCGATTCTGCTCGTTAACAGCAGGTGTTAATAACTAATGCTCAATAATCACTTAATTAATCACTTAATTTATTGACTGCAATGTATATCTACTTTTAGTAAACTCAACTGAAATAAGTTCAGAGTACTCATAACTATTGTTTTTATAAACTTAATTGAATTGAGGCAATCGGTTTCCTCAAATGAAATGAGTTAGCTTAACTTGTTGGGTTTTACAGTGCACTATGAAAAGTGAATATCTTTAGAATCTTTTCTTTTCAATCAACAGAATGCTTTATTCCAAACAAAATTAACTGAATACTGAAAAATTATTCAGGGTCTATAAGTACATAATTTAATTCTGATATACACATCTCCCTTCACATTCACAGCTTCCATGCAACATCTGTTCAACCTCTGGTGTGAGAACCATATTATTAAAGAATATACTCTCTTGAGCAACACCTACATATCATTTACATGTTGACTTTGAACATTATATTACAGATAAAATAATGTATACTATAATATATTATAGTATGATTTCACACTTTGGTGTATAATTGAAAACAAACAAAAAACAAACAAATGGTTAATTTAGAAGATATTTGATACCCCTGCCTTTTTAAGGTCTAAAAATATAATAATTAAATTTATTACACATTTTTCACAAACTCATGAACTAGTTGTTTTGTTTTATAAAATAGTTGTATTTATATATTCAATATTGGTTTACATTCCATATCCAGTGCGCTGTAGCCTACCTTATAGATCAGCTGAGACATTTTACGCTGTTCAAGAGCATCATCATCAATGGTGTGAGTACTGTTGTGTATATCGATGAGATCCCACTCTCCCTGGGTCTGGAAGATCTCTTTCGACTTTATAGTAATATGTTTATCATTAGAAAAGACATCCATTTTAATCTCCTGATCTGTGTGAACAGACATCAATATTTTATTAATTTATATTTTAATATAGTCTTTTAGAAGAGGTTTAAGGCGTTTATACACTGTGCAATGTCTGTGCGATTTCAGCAAGGTACCTACTCACACTGAACAAGTAGATCGCATGCGATGTAAAGCCAAAGCTCAGTCCGAACGTCGCTGCGACTTCACCTCTCACACTACGTGTGAAATATGCGCAAATCAGCGCGATAAACCCCTGTGCCGGGTTGCACCTATCTGCCACAGCAAAATCCCCAGTGTTAAATTAACACTCTCAGTGTTTATATGAGTCCACACTCAGAGTGTTATAAGTAACACTGAAGCAGTGTTAAAGTTAATGAGATAATTAAGTGATTAAATGAGTGATGATTGAACATTATTGAAGACACCTGATGTTAACAAGCAGAATCACTGAAGTAGAAAACCGTAATTGGTATGTTACCATTATGATGATCAGTGTTTGCTTTAGTTGGGCTGTTGACCCTTAAGTCATTAACTTCAGTTTTTGTTTTGACTGTTGTACCTGAGTTATAACAGCCAGATGAACAAAGAGAAAAGGTGATCTGATGGTGTTGGTTTTATTTTAAAATAATCATTATTTCACAACCAATTAACCTGAATCACTGATCTCATATAGAGCCCAATTTCTGAGTTAGATTTTCTTTATTAGGAATAGCAGCACTGTCCTTGAAAAGCATCATATTTTTAACTTTTATAATGTAATCCAAATAATTTCTTAAAGTTAATCACATCCAAAAAACTGTTTTTTTGTTTTTTTTTTAAACACAGACATCAAGAATCAGCCTGTGAATCTCAACAATGGTGACAATTATAAAGCATGTTGCAGTGCATTCTGAGTGTGTGAACACTTTGCATCAGAGTGGTGTGACACACCCCTGACAGAATATGTTGGCGTGTAAAAATACACACAAAGAGTTTAGAACAACTATTCACACACACACACACACACACACACACACACACACACACACACACACACACACACACATCTAACTATATATTGTGTCGCTTTGATAGAACCTTGATATCACCCGTTTTTGGGGGTCAAAGATGATGGTAATAGTCGAAACATCCTAAGCTCATCTCTTTAATTTTGTGCTGGATGTTGAAGGGCTAGTGACTTCCATGATATTTTCTAGCATGAAGCTTTGTCTGGATCACTCAACACAAAGTTTTGTGTTCTGACCACACAAAGATTACACTAAGATTGGATTTCTTGAGTATTGCATGTTTGCACTGTACCCGAAACTTAGGCGTCAACATGTATCCCTTGTGGTTGTTACACACACAGAGGTATAATTTGAAATGTAGGTTTGTCAAAAGAAAAAAAGGTACATGCATACATTTAAAAAGTTTTCTAAGTGAAAATTTTGTTTTACTCATGTGTGGAAACTGCTCGGCTACAGTACTAATAAAAGATGTTGGTCATCAGTCTGTTTCAAAGAATAAAATAAAGTAAAAGTTTTATTTAAAGGAAATAGACAACTTTTCTTGCTTTTTGTATGGCAAACAAATGTATAAAATGTTTGAACGTTTAAAATCCCTGTGTGTCTTATTTTACTCAGAATTTTGTAGTCATCTAGGCTAGCCTAAGCAACTGTCCTAAAACCATTAACAAACCCATTTAGTATGCACTCTTCCCCCGCCAGTTCCACTCGCAAACACCTTCACTGTGAGTTAGATAAATGTTTTGATTCTTTGTCTTTTTAACACTGATCATATTGGCGTCGGGAAACAGATACAGATGTTCTAGAAAAAACGACACCTTTTCTTGTTGAGAAGAATATAGCACTGGGTGTGTGGGTAATTAGGACTCCTTGGCTTGATGAACGTGTCTGATTCTTTGTCTTAGGCATTAACATAAAACCTAAAGTTCAGGTACTACTGATCCTACTGAGGTGCGTACACACACACACACACACACACACACACACACACACACACACACACACACACACACACACACACACACACACACACACACACACACAGTTGTTCTTAAAAGAACATTTACCACTCTACAGATAAGGCATTGTCGGGAAAATTCGTTTCGCGTACCTACCCCGAAGTGACAAAATAAAATAAAATTCTGTATCAAAATTTATAAGGAAAGACCAGTACTTTGTTTAGGCTTGGTCTGTAGGGAATTACAAACCTGCGCACATATATTCAAACGCACATAACTATAGAACCAATTCTTAATGCGCATGTGAACGCCATCAGCGTTTCTCACAGGTTCGCGTTTAAAGTCTGTGTAGAGAATGTTGTCGTCTTAGCGACCCTTAATTTAATAACAAATGATCGTTGCGACGGAAGCGAATCAATCAAAACTAACTTTAGCTGGAAAATAACTTTATTAAAGAACCGCCTAAAAGCCAAAACAATCTCTGTTACCTTAAATTATACGCTTATCTCTGTAAAGCTGCTTTGAAACAATCTACATTGTTAAAAGTGCTATATAAATGAAGATGACTTGACTTGACTTGACATGACTTAAAAGAACATCCCCAGACATGTTATTTTAATGAATATAGCCAGTGTGGTGTAGGGGTAATGGTATTCCTGAATGTCTTGACTCAAATACTTTGACTCAGTTAATAGGCTACCCTATTGATCAAACAACAACGATTTTGACACTCAGGGTGTCAACATTACGTAATACCTGCTTGGGTGAATTTCACCCCCAACAATCAAAGGAAAATACAATCAGCAACAGTTTCTCCCATACAGACGTTCCCCCTGTAAAAACATTTGACAACCACTGACCAGTCAGTTTGAGTGACACATGGATTCCCTGTCAATCACAAGTGACAAGGGTCATAAATCAATCACAGGGGTCATAAATCAACCAAAAGTGACACAAAGTATATGTTAATACTACTGTGACTTCCCAGGCTCCGTACAACTCTCATTCTAAATGACATTTATCAAAGATGTGGTCACTGTGGTAGAAACTACATGCTATCTACTCTCTGACAAAAATTCTGGATCCCGCAAGCCAACTCAGCAATTCGGAAGCTTATACATAAATGCTCAGTTTGTCGCAGATTCAATGAAAGAATTGGAGAGCAAAAAATGGCAAGTTTGCCAGAAGACCACTTGCTACCTGATAAACCCCCTTTCACGGACGTGGGCGTAGATTACTTTGGACCCTTCAATGTAAAACAGGGCCAGAGTACTGTAAAAAGGTATGGAGTGTTGTTCACTTGCCTTTGTCGTAGAAATTTTAAACTGTATATTAAACTAACCATGTTTCTAACATCTAACCTTATTTAACATCTAACATTTGAGCAGGATGTATTGTATGAAACCAATGAAAAACTTGTGTCTTTGAGTGTGTGCGTGTGTGTGTATAAATAACATAGTTTGGGAAATGAAACTAGACAGTCTGTTAGAATCTTGTGATTAACAAATGAAGTCATCATTAAAACAAAGTTTGCTTTACCTATAGTAACATAGGGGTTTGCATATGAAGAACCAATTGTCTCAATGAGAGTAATTCAAACAAATAGAGAGATTAGTTTGTTAGATATAACAGTTTGTACACAAATAGTTTATGTTTCGTGGTGCGGGTTAACCCAGTTTGTTTTTCTTGCCGTTTGTGGAGCCTGGGGTGTCTACAGAGATCGTGTTTTTTTACAGTGTGTTCAGGGGACAGGCAGCTAGCAGATGGTGAGGAGATGTTTGCTGTATGTGACAAAAAATGTTTTGGCCTAAAAGACTTGTGACATCACTTAGAGCACCTTTAATTATCTCACTGCAAGACTGCGTCAATGTTACTTTTTACTCTTTGTAGTGTGGATTTTCCTGTGGGGTTGAAAGTGTTAACAGTGTAAGATAAAAAGACAGTTGCCAAACTGGCAAAACCTGTACGAAGGGGTTTTCAAAAATTTGTTTTACTTCAGTACAGATGAAACAAAAGACAGTAGAAATAATTCATATACGGTTATGCCCAAGGCCTTTGATTGTTCAAAACATCTCATGATAAAAATGCTACACACACACTGTAAAAACCAACAAGTTTAGCTAACTCGTTTAATTTGAGGACACTGATTACCTCAATTCAATTAAACCAATAGTTGAACTTATTTTAATCAAGTCCACTAAAAACAAGTATATTTCTATACAATTAAACTTTACACTGCATGCAGTCAAATAATTTAAATATCTGAAACGTCACTACATTGAGTAATAACAGTAAAATTACAAACTAAATGAACTCAGAGCGCTTACACCAGGGATGGTCAAACTCGGTCCTGGAGGGCCACTGTGCTGAAGAGTTCAGCTCCAACCCTGATAAACTCTCCTGTCTGCTTTGTAGTAATCCTGAAAACATTGATGAGCTGGTTGTTTGATTAGGGTCCCAGATAGATAGCAACAAATATATATATATATATATATATACACACACACATTTTTGACTCCTTGGTCTCCTCGAACTCTAAATGCAGAAATAATTAAAAAGAGCAAAGCTGTTTTAGAAAAGAACAACAGTCTAATAATCAAAATCAATGTGCCCCTTTAATGCTTGCCATGTTTGTAAAGACAAATAGCAGGGATGTATTATTGCATGTAATGCTTTTTAACTGTTTACAGAAAAATATGGAAGTATGGGTAAAAAAATATCAGCCTCATTATGTACCAAATATATGTATATGTTTTTCTTCCCTTATATAGGCAGGACCAAATCCTCAATCCTATTTACTATTTTTTACACAAGATGGACAAACAAAATGTTATTTTTGTCATTATTTCAGGCCCCGTTTACACGCAGGCCTACATGGTTATTTTGAAAAACTGAGACATTTCCCTTCGGTTGTGCCCCTCGTTTACACGCAAACGGAGAATTCACCTCTGAAAACGATTCTTTCTAAAAACTCCGGCCAGAGTGGAGATTTTGGAAAACTTTGCACGTTTGCATGTAAACTGAGAAGAACGGAGATTTAGGCAGTCGACGTCACAGTATGCGACAGAACTTGCACTGTGTCAAAGGTGCAACCTATATTTTCGGGATTCTGATTGGCTAACATGGGCTTGAGCTTCTCGTTACACTGCCACCTACAGGTTTGGCATGCTCTTGACAACATATACACGGTTTTGTGAAGGCTGGAAAATGCTAACTGTTTTACCTTAACGGAAACCCATGTCTCTACACTGACTGATGGAAAAAAACATTGGCAGTTGATGCTTTGTTATCTGTTGCAGCTCCAAGGAACATGATCCGAGGAAAATTATCGAATGTCGAACAGTCCCACGGACCCAGCCCCAAACCCAATCTCTTAAAAATTAATAAAGGCTGATTTAAAGTACTTCTTCCTGCCTCTATGTATTAATGCTCATGGGTAGCCTAAATGGGTTCCATTCACACCTTAACATTAAGTATTTTACTGTTATGTGTCAACAAGATTCAACAAGACATTTTCACCTGGCTATACCCAGTGTTTAGACCTGTTGTGGTATTTATGCAAATGAGCACATACGTAATTAGATTATGCAACGTTTGTCCATGTTAACAAACATAAACATAAAACTTGTAATGCATTTTTTTGTTTGTCTTGATGCAAGTAATCAACTCAGTCATTTCCATGGTGATATCTAAAGGTTTAAATTTTTATCCTATTCACGTAAGAAAAAGAATGAATAGGCGTATGAATAGGCTATATTTAGGTCTTTTTCTAAACTTTCCCCTAATGGGATTCTTCAGGATTTTTTTTTTTTTTTTTCTTACTCAGGACATATTGAGGATACAAAATCAGTTGAGTTTGTTTCTGTTGCAATTTGTTCAAGGTTGACCCCCATTTTGGCTTAAAATGACTGGACTATATGTGCTCTGAGCGGAGTTAAATTAACTTTTTTGCTGTGTACATTTGGCAAAATTATCCTATGGATATATTTGCTTTTGTTTCCTTTAACTTAAGCAATAACAGTTGCTTGATTTCATCAGATCAGAAAGCTACACAGCAAAATCCCCAGAGTTAAATTAACTCTGTTCAGAGAACATTTGGTCCCTCTCTAAAGAGAGTTAAAATAACTCTGAATTAGAGTTAAAGTTAATGAGATACTTAAATGATTAATTAAGTGATGATTGGGCATTAATGATGAACACCTGCTGTTAACAAGTTCTCAGCAGAGGAGGATTAAACAACTCCATAAACAGCATTACCAGCTTCACTTATTACTAACCAGGGGTGCGTTTCCCGAAAGCATCGTTAGCCAACTATGGTCGCAAGTTCCCTCGTTACCAATAGAGTTCAATGGACATTGCGATGAACTTGCGACCATAGTTGGCCAACGATGCTTGCGGGAAACGCACCCCAGACTGACTTTATTTCTGTCAGACATCTACAGAAGGTCTTATTGAGAATTAACAGAGGTTTAGATGTTGACGATTTATTGAAAATGTATGATCACCATTATAGTGATGAGTGTTTCCTTCAGTTGGGCATTTTGACTCTTTTTGCAAGTTTGTGGTTTATGTAACAGTTTTTGCCAAAACACATAATTTGTTACAAAGAAAACCAAAAACAAAGATGATCAGGTGATATCGTTTTTAACAACATATAATAGAAACATGCACTTATGTCATGACTGTCTAAAAGTGATCATTTGATGTTAATAGACTATATTCACTAACAATACTCTCTAGCCACAGATCGGACATTCTGAATTTAGATTTTTAAAATACATTATAGGGATTTTTTTTTTATTTTTTTTTTAGACAAACACATCAATAATCAGCTTATGAATCTCAACAATGGTGACATGTTTCATGCTGCAATGCATGCTGGGAGCCACACTAGTATAAAACTCATGGCTCCCAGGATGCATTGCGGCATGAAACATGTCACCATTGTTGAGATTCATATGCTGATTCTTGATGTCTGTGTCTTAGAAAAAAAAAATCCCCTATTATGTATTTTAAAAATTCAAAATGTCCAATCTGTAGCAAGAGAGTATTGTTAGTGAATATAAACTAATAACATCAAATGACCACTTTTGGACAGTGATGATATAAGTGCATCATTCTACTTTTTGTTGTTGAAAATTAGATCACCTGAACATCTTTGCTTCTGGCATTCTTTACAACAAATTACGTGTTTTGGTAAAAACTGTTACAAGAAACACAAACTCACAAAAAAATAAGCTAAGAGTCAAACTGCCCAACTAAAGGAAACACTCATCACCATTATGGTGACCAACCATTTTCAATAAATCGTCAACATCTAAACCTCTGTTAATTCTCTATACGAACTTCTGTAAATGTATGACAGAAATAAAGACAATCTGGTCAGTAATAAGTGAAGCTGGTAATGCAGTTTGTGGAGTTGTTTAATCCTCCTCTGCTGAGAACTTGAGAGATTTAATGTCTTATTTTGTCTTCAGTTGATTTCATCTGTGTCTGGAAGTCAGTTGTAGTTCTTGTGTTTCTCTTTTTTCTGTTCTTGTTTCTCTTTCCTTCAGTGATTCTGCTTGTTGACAGCAGGTGTTCATCATTAATGCTCAATCATCACTTAATTAATCACTTAAGTATCTCATTAACTTTAACTCTGTTTCAGAGTTATTTTAACTCTCTGTAGAGAGGGACCAAATGTTCTCTGAACAGAGTTAATTTAACTCTGGGGATTTTGCTGTGTACATGTTCCAGCAGGCTGTTTAATCTTATTGTGCTGACACAGCAGACTACTCTTCTCACTGTACATCACGCAATGGTGGTTCATTAGAAAAAGGAATGTTGCTTTGTTAGTCTATTAACATGTGCTTAAAATACAGTTTATTAACTTACCAATTAGGTTCACTTTACAAATGATTATTGGCCATTAGTCATACAGTATGTCTAAAAAGTTCTTATTGAGAATTAACAGAGATTTGGAAGTTGATGTTTTATTAAAAATAATAACGCTCAAAGTGTTTGCTTTAGTTGGGCTCTTGACCCTTGACTTTTTATATTAGGTTTTCTCTGATTGCTATAACTGTGTGTTTATAAAGCACTTTTTTTTTTATCTTGTGGCTGAAAAAGCCAGTTATAGTTGAAATCATATAATGTTACTTATTGGTGGTAACATTATCAGCATAAAGTTCTGCACATACAGTGTAACTTATAAATTACTCAGACACAACTAGGGTTTTTTCCTGTACAGTCAATCTCATGATTGCAGTAAAAATTAAATGTCAATTTTCTTTTTTTTTATTTGATTGGTGCAATTTGATGTGTTTTCACCATGAAATTAATAATACTCTTTCTCTTCATGGCAGATCACCATCAAAAGGAGACCTCTACTGTATGTATTCAACATTATCCTACCAGTATTTTTCTTCATAGTGCTGGATGTGGCTTCCTTCTTCATTGATACAAGTGGATCAGACAAGCTGAGCTTTAAAGTGACTTTACTTCTGTCTATTTTTGTGTTGCTGCTGATTCTTAATGACATGCTGCCCTCTACGGCTGATAAAATCCCTCTGATTGGTGAGTTTAACATAGACATGATTGTCATTTAGTTAATAATGCAATATAACTGAAGCTCAAGTCAAGAAAATACATCTTATGAAATATGCATTAAAACAACAGTATTCTCATAATAAATAAAATATATCTGTTGAAGGATTTATTGTTGAATGCTTGCAAATCCTTTATTTTTTGTGTTATATTATTCACATGTCTACACCAGAAATACAACACCTTCTGTGCACTTTGGGTATAGGGGAGAGTGGGGCACAACTTTACACTTTTTGACTTTCTCAGGTTGTGTAAATTAACTTGGGGTTAAAAGAAAATAGCTTACTTCCACATGTTAAAAATAAGGAGGATACAGTATCTCAAACATAATCGAGGAGTTCAAACAAGTTCGAGGAGTCAAACAGTCTTTCAGTTAACAAGGAGAACGTCTGCCTCATAATACAACATTAAAAAACTATCTTTGTGAATAAAAATGCACAATATAGCAAAGAATACTAATATACTGTTACTTCCCCTCACAGAAAATACCGTGTCAGATGGTTATACCATGCTATAGTATGATACTTGAATTCATGTAGGCTTATGTTTAATGTGAAGTGTGTAAGTCTATCTTTGGAAACAGTAATTCAGATATGTGAGGTTATGCTAGAGCGCCCCCTGCTGCCCACCTGCCCTACTTCAGCTTCACGAGATCCCCTGTGTGTCCCAAACTCAACTAGAGAGCATGTCAGCTCCAGTTTGGATCCAGCCTATTATGAAGACTTCAGATGCCCAACACCTGAGAAGAGACAAACCTTACGAAGACTTCAGATGATGCAAACTCTGAATCAACATGCGCCAATGCTATATTTTCTAAATGTCATAATCAATTGTTAACAAACAAGTATTCATTATTTAAATGAGCTCATTGTATCTGCATTAAATTATTACATTGTTTAAATTAATACATTTTTAGCTAACTGTGATATTTTTTTATGTACATTTCTGAAATGCATAACTTCTGATAATACATAATCAGACTCTGATAACAGATCACTCTAAATTGTAATGTGGACTCATGGATTTTCTGTAAAGCTGCTTTGAAATGATGTGTATTGTGAAAAGCGCTACACAAATAAATGTGAATTGAATTGATTTCTCTGATCTCATCCTATGTCTAATCTGTGTTTGTATGTGTGTTTTATTGTTATATTTAGTAATAATGGTATCTCTGCGAATCTTCAGCATAAGATCAGTTTCAACAATCAGTTATTTTGAAGAATATTGAAATCACAAAATACATAAAACATTTTGAACTTCTACATGTCTAAAACACACACACACATCAACTATCAGCAGTGTTGGGGAAAGTTACTTTGAAAAGTAATGCATTACAATATTGCGTTACTCCCTTAAAAAGTAGCTACAGTAATTGCGTTTCTTAGTTACTTTTTTAGAAAAGTAATGCGTTACGTTACTGTTGCGTTACTTTTTTTTTCACCTGGGCTGGGCTTGTTTTTTTTTATAACAAAAAAAGTAATATTTTTGAGCAAATGCAAAGACCCTTTCACACCAAAAGTGAAATAATAAGCCTCGGGCTGAAGGAAATGCAGTTTCACTCCTGTACAGAAGAGGTGCCGCTCAAACAAACCTTTCAGCTGCTGCTGTTCTGGATAACAGAAGAAGAGGATGCAGGAAGAAGAAAGTTTAACACTTAGGCTACTTCACCAATAAAAACTAAAAAATGGATAGGCATTTTTGCTTATGGTTTAACTGAATCATCAAAAGTCAGAAGCAACATTGTTGTACATTGTTCAATAAAGTGAGAGTAAATGCATAACATATTTAGTTATTGGAGGTTTGCATAGAATTCTGATTCTGCATTTCACTGATTTTATTAATTTTGAGAAATATTGATTTTTTTTTGTGTGTGTGTGCAACTGAGATGAGTAAATACACGCTCACATTTAGTCTAGAACTAAAATAAAAAAGATTTTTACAACACCTCTGCACTTTGATTTGTTTCAACATGGGGACAAGAGAGCTGTCAGTCAATATATGGGAAAACAAAATAACTTGTTTTACTTATTTGAAAGTAACTCAGAAATTTTGTTTTAAATTTTATAAATAATGTGTTACTTTATTAGCTACTTGAAAATGCAATATGATTATATAACTCAAGTTATTTGTAATGAGTTACCCCCAACACTGACTATCAGCACATGAATCTCAACAATGGTGAAAATCAAAAGTTTCATGTTTCAGTGCATGCTGCATGAATAACTTATGCAGCCGAATGGTCTTTTTTTATAGCCACCATTGTTGAGATTCATGTGCTGTTTTTTTTATTTTATATATATATATATATATATATATATATATATATATATATATATATATATATATATATATATATATATATATATATATATATATATATCTGTGTGACTAAATTATGTCATAGCTTTGTTTTTATTTGTTTTATTTTGTTGTGTATGATGTGTTTAAAAAAAAGTGCAGAAAGATTATTTGGAGTCTGACTAGCAATAATTAGAAAAAAATAAAAGTGGAAATTTTGATTCATGGTTGCATGGTTAAGGGGTGCAAAAATGTTTGAAGTGGGAGGAGTCACTTTTACAAAAATGGCTATAACTCAAAAAGGAAATGAGAGATTTTCACCAAACTTGGCACATATGTAAGAGCTCCACTTGAGGTCACGGTAAAAAAAATGCAGATTGGCCACTTGTTGGTGCTATAAAATAGAAAAGACATGAAAATGGTCATACCTATGCAACCGTTAGTCCGATTGACTTGAAAACTGGCATGCCATGTCTTTGTCCGAGCCGCCACGATTGTCTATGCGTACATAGACGTATCTCAAAAAACATGTCCGCCATGGGCCTATGAATTATCGTCAACTGTTAAAAAACTTTAAATCTATGTATTTTTCTATGGTAAATTTACTGTATTGGCTGTAAATGGTCATTTCCATCTATGATTGAGATGGTAACAGCCTAGGCTTTCTAAATAAAACATTATCTTTTTACGCATGAGCTTAAAGGCCTTAAACCACTTGAACCCAGATAATTGCTTTATATATTTTATTGCTAATATATTTTATTATTATTATTGATATTCTGTTGCATAATGTTGTATATTGATTGCTACATGGGTAGCCTTTAAAGTTTAAAGGGATAGTTCAACCAAAAATGAAAATTAGCCCATGATTTACTCACCATGAAGCCATCCTAAGTGTAAGTGAATGTATGACATTCTTATTTTAGACGAATACAATTGGAGTTATATTAAAAATGTCCTGGCTCTTCCAAGCTTTATAATGCCAGTGAATGGGTATATTCTTTTGGAAGTCCATCAAAGCGCATCCATCCGTGATTAAAGTGATCCACACAGTTCTGGGGGGTTAATAAAGGCCTTCTGAAGTCAAGCGATGCGTTCGTGTAAGAAAAATATCCATATTTTAAACTTTATCAACTAAAATAACTTGCTTCCGGCAGACGGCCGTACGCAAGTCGACTTATGCCAAAAGAGTAGCACTTGACGGTGTATGACGTAGGCTCATACTTTTTTTTTGTCTGAACAGTCCATAAAACTCGTACATTGGCGGCCCATTTGTTTTGGTTTGCTTAATGGGGCGTGGGGTCTTTGTGCCTGTGTAATGCATTGGTCAAAAAAAGTCAGCGTAGTTTTTTTTTTTCTCAAAGCCCGGACCATGAAACAGGTAGATCAGCGGCCTATATTGGTTATTTTCTTGATTGACACTGGGCTGGCCCAATCACATCTTTAAATTACTCCCCCTTTGGGCTCTGACGAGCGTGCAGTGTCAGTGTGTATCTGTCAAAATAGTCAGAGAGATGGAGAAGAAACACAAGGAATGTGCAGAGAAAAAAGTGAAAAAAAGAAAGGCCCTTCAAGCAGATGCTGTAAAATGTGTGAAAATAACAGATATGTTTTGTGCATCAGCAGGACCTTCAGCTCCTGTGGCTGATGAGGATAGTGAGGAGGAGAAGGAGAGAGATGAGTGAGTGTGGAGCCTGCGGAAAGCAGAACTACTTTTGTTAGAAATTATATTCCAGGTGCCTCATTCCGGTCTTTTCCAGCAATTAGCATTTGAATGAATAATGACCCAGCGCTGAGGGAGACCAATACAGCTCTCGTCTTTATTAATCCTTTGTTTCAGAATATACTGTATAGTAAGAATATGAGGGGAGTACCACAGATTTAGCCAATAGGAATATACATTACATCATATAGAAAATACATTGTATAACAAGTCCATATATGGTCAGTTTCTGGTTCCAGAAAGGCCCTTCAGTGTATAACATAGGGAATGTATGAATCTTCCTCCATTCGAACACAGAGGTCCATATAATGAACAACAATTGCCAGTACATTCTTACAGGACAAAGAAATCCTATATAGCATGCTTTACTTAGACAGTTAAAGGTACAATATGTAGTTTGTTTTGCTTTAAAAATAGCAAAAATCACTATATCTATGTTAAATATTTTTTACTGTTTCCAACAACTTTCAAACCAGGAGAAATTTGTAATTTAATTCGAAGACACGGACCGTTTCTTTATTTCCATTTTGTCGCCGTCAATGCCGTCATATCCGCGTTGTCCCTGGTTTCCGCTCGTACTGCCATAGTAACCAGAGCCCTCTGATAGTAACCAAGGCGACAGATGTGGACAACTGTGTAGTTCGTAATGTCTATCTGCACGCTGTTGTTGTTTTGTTCAAACATTATGGACCATGGCAAGCAGACTTTGGATAAAAAAGGAGAACTAAAACGAGAATCAATATCAGCGCGGTGTTTTCGAGCTCCACGTCTGAGACTTCGACCGCTCCTACATGTACTTTATTAAACAGGTGAGCACATTTACATAAAACTAATCAATGTTATATAGTTCAACATATAAAATGTTAGAATATGATCTGTATGTTATTCTAATGCTGATCTAGCTTACTGCTAGTCTCATACAGACAAACTAACACATAGAGTAACATAAATTTCAACATATTCAAATGCAGTTTAGTGTGATAGTGTACTGTTAGACCAAGTGAAACAGCGCTGTGTTACCTCACAAGTTTAATTTGTCTAATAAACTGACCTGTGAGTTGTAATTCTGCACTTGCGTGTAGTTTGGTAGAATGAAATGTCCATATTCCTTTTATATCCGCGGGACTCACGTCTCGTGTGGAGCTGATAGCTGTCTCTTAGCAATCCCGAACTGCTTCATATCAGTCATGATAAAAACATTGATGTATTTACTCATCCATAAACATTATTAGATCGGTCGGCTTGGCGTTGACAACAAGATCCATAATTCTTAGCAAATGTTGCGTCATCAAACTACGCCTTTGTTATTGTAAGAGGTTAGCGACCCCTAGCGGCAAAAAAAATACATATTGTACGTTTAAACTAGAACTTCTAACAACTTTTAAAACACAGGCGCTATATGAGTGTAGGAACCCATTACCCATTATTTCCACATCTGCATAGTTGACAATTACTGCATTTTACTATTGTAATGGGACACGTTGGTAAACCATATTTTCCGCCAAAATAAAAGCTTGATGCAGATTCCGTCAAAATAAAAAGATTATGTGTTTATCTCTTTCAAGTATAGAAATGAGTACAAAACTAATTATAAAAGTTTTTTTTTTTTTCAGTTTGAAGAGGTTTTTTAATGGAGAACGTGAAAATAACAAGAACTCATGTTTAAGAAATTGCTTATTCTGACTTATTTAGTTAGCATAGGTTACACATACTTGTTCTCAAACCAAGCTCATGCTCCACTCTTCACCATAATGGTTACCCGCCTAAAAATTTCAACATAACAGAAATTATTTTAAATTAGCAAAACATTAAACATTTCCCACTTAACATTAATCTTGCATAAAAATATTATATAACACATTACATAATCCCAGCGCAGTTTTAGTTCAATTTAAGTCTGTCTAAATTAAATGAAACAATTAAGATTACTTAAAAATGAGTCAGTTCTGTGAACTCAAAAGTAAAATGAAGTTCTAAATACTCATAAAAGTTCATTTGATTTTTGATTTTTGATTTAATTTAGAGGGATACTCCACTTTTTTTGTAAATAGGCTCATTTTACAACTCCCCCAGAGTTAAACAGTTGAGTTTTACCGTTTTCGAATCCATTCGAAAAATCTGGGGGAGTTGTAAAATGAGCCTATTTCCAAAAAAAGTGGATTATCCCTTTAAGTTTACCGTACTCAGGTGAATTAATTATTTAAAGCATCATGGAAGATACCAAAGTGTCCAAAGCTTAGACATAAACGCAATAATAGTGATTATGTAAATAACCAAGAAGGTCATATTTATGATTCTTGCCACTCTGATCCAGTACGGAAGCTGTCGGAACTCAGTGAGGATCTGCTTCAGACGGTCAGGGATCTTGTCGGGAGTACAAAACTGCTCTTCATTCTGATCTCTAACTGAGTCTGAAGGGTTCTGTTGGTCTATTACACTATCTGTGAGAAGAAAAAATCATAGCTCTGTATAAATGTTTTGTCTGCATAATCTCACATACGATTTTAAATCTTTGCTGATACTCTATTATAGAAAAACAGAAAAACAAATGAATTTCACATGTGGTTTTAGGGTGGCTTGTTTAATATGTAATAATGCATGGTTTTACATTTGCCAAGTGCAGACTTCAAATGCTATTTTCATCCATCCATTCATCCATCTAAGCCATGTGTCCTATTTTAGAAGCACAAGCATGCTGGAACATGTATATAATTTCTTTTTTTCATGGATTCTAATTTACTCAAAGATTAATTTAATTAGCTTTTCTTTGCATATGTACCAAAGCAATCAAATCTTAAACTTAATTTCACTAATAAACCTTAATTTGTGAAGTAAAAGTATAAAATACATGAAAATGTTTCTCATAATCTGATGTTGTTTCAGTTCTCACCATCTTGTCCAGTAACAGCAGCTTTAGCTTTCACTGATCTCTTCTTAGCTCCTTTAGCCTTCAGATAATTCACAAAGATGGTCTCCAAAATGCTGATGGCAATTAGAAAGAAGATCGCACCGCAGAAAACCCCTGTGAAAAAAAAACAAGAAACTGCCCAGCTAACAGAGTTTTGTTACAATAATGCAAATATTGCTAAATATTTATACTACAAATATTCAGTGCTGGGAAGGTAACAAAGGTCCAGATTTCTTGACGTTACACTGTTAGACCTTACCAGGCTTTTTTTTTTTTTTTTTTTTTTTAATTGTAGTGAGGGTGTAGCAATTTCAAAAACATCAGGTGATGATGGTTTTATAATCATCATGAAATATCCTGTTTCCTGAAATATCCTGTCTTTGGAATCTAACAATTATGTTGATCCATTAATATTTTCACATCACAAACCCTGTGTTACTGCAGCATGAGATCTAGCAGTATTATAACAATCAGTTAGAAAACTTTAACAAACATGAGCACAAAAAAGCCATTTTAAGATGACATACACAGACATCCACAATCAGCGTATGAATCTCAACAATGGTAACAATCAAAAGTAATTTCCTGCAATTGCAACATGAATAAATTATGCAGCTGAATTGTCCTAATATTTTGTTAAATTCTAAATATTTGCTTTTATTTTTTTGCTGTTGTTTTTGTTGTGAATCAGTAGCTTTTCAGTGATGTTCTGAATTAATCTGTTTATCTAAATATTTGTGATTGTCACCATTGTTGAGATTCATATGCTGATTGTTGATATCTCTGTGTCAGCATATGTTTTTTTTTTTTTTTTTTTGTCTCGTGTTGGTTAAAAGATTTAAACTGACTGTATAATATTTGTGATGTGAAAATATTAATGGTTCAACACAATTGCTAGATTCCAAAGACATCAGTGAAACAGGTTATTTTATGATGATTATAAAACCATTAACAGGAAACACTTATCCATTAACTAATGGAAACACTGATCACTGTTATGGTGACTTCAAATGAAACACAGAGTTAAACCTCTGTTAATCCTCAATAAAACTTCTGTAGACGTCTGACAGAAATAAAGTCAGTCTGGTTAGTAATAAGTGAAGCTGGTAATGCTGTTTGTGGAGTTGTTTAATCCTCCTCTGCTGAGATCTTCACAGATTTAATGTCTTTCTTTGGCTGCTGTACATGAGTTATAACAGCCAGATGAACAAATAGAAAAGGTGAGTTTTGATTGGTGGCACCCAGAATGCACTGCAACATGCTTTATAAATGTCACCATTGTTGAGATTCACAGGCTGATTATTGATGTCTGTGTGTCTCTTTTTTGTATGCGAGAAACTTTTTAGAAATTATTTGGATTACTTTGTAAAAGTTAAAAATGTTCTACCGTACAAGGCCAGTACTGCTGTAATTAATATAGTTAACCAAACTAAATTGGACTCTATATGAGTTCATTGATTCAGGTCAAATTATTGTGAAATAATGATTATGTTAAAACACAACCAACACCATCAGATCACCTTTACTCTTTGTTCATCTGGCTGTTATAACAGAAGTACAGCAGCCAAACAAAACTTAAAATTAATAATTTAAGGGTCAAGAGTCCAACTAAAACACACACTGATCTCCACAATGGTGACTTTAATCATGGTTTTCTCCTTCAGTGATTCTGCTTGTTAACACCAGGTGTCTTCAATGTTGGCAATAAAATATATTTTGTAAATTTTACTCATTTTAAATGGTTAACTTTTAAGGAATTAATTTGATTAATTATTACTCAATTCTAATTTGTTAAATTTAATTAATAATATTGCTTGTAAAATGTTGCCACAATTTTATTGAGTAAATATCAATAAAATCAATGTATTCTTTTTTACAGTGTATATATATATATATATATATATATATATATATATATATATATATATATATATATTATCAGACCCAATGGTGTCCGGTCTTTTTCAATATATATTGGGTTCTGGCTTGTTTCTGTGGGCTTAGAGTTCTCGAGCTGCAGTAGCAACCAGTTACTTAGTGCAGCGTTTTACATGGCATCCCGACTGCACAGCAAAATCCCCAGTGTTAAATTAACACTCCTCAGTGTTTATATGTGTCCACACTACAGGGCGTTAAAAAATAACACTGAAGCAGTGTTGAAGTTAATGAGATAATTAAGTCCAACTAAAGCAAACACTGACCACCAAAATGGTAATTTGAAAAGAAAAATCCCATAAAATATTACCGTCTAAACTTCTGTTGACTCTCAAGAACTTTTGTCGATGTATGACAGAAATAAAGTCAAACTGGTAATAATAAGTGCAACAATGTGTAATGACTCGAAGTCAGTAGTTCTTGTGTTTCTCTTTTTTCTGTTATTGTTTTTTTCTCTTTCCATCAATGATTCTGCTTATTAACATCAGGTGTCACCACTAATGGCCAATCATCACTTAATTAATCACTTAATTATCTCATTAACTTCAACACTGCTTCAGTGTTAACTTAATTATCTCATTAACTTCAACACTGCATTAGTGTTAATTTTTAACACCCTGTAGTGTGGACACATATAAACACTGAGGAGTGTTAATTTAACACTGGGGATTTTGCTGTGTGCGTATAGCTACGCAATACAAATTGACCATTCTCGAAAGGGAACGAGTATTGCGTAGCCGGCCGCACTGAATAACATGCAGTATGTCGCTTCAGTCGATGTAACCTGCTATAATGGTTGTTTTGGGGGCTAATATAGGCTCGGGCCATGCCCCCTTGGCGGGCTCTGACGTGTAATGGTGTGCTGCGCCCGCGCCATTGGATGTGCAGTTGCCGCAGCACAGCCAATGAGTGAGCCAGACACTCACTGTGCTAGCTGTGCAGTTGCAAAATGCATTTTACATTTTAGGCTTCAGAATTTTGAGGAAAATGCATTTGTCAATTTTGAGATTTTGGCTTTTTTGCTTTTCATAATGTGTTTTTCAGACTAGCGGACAGAAAACATCCAAAATACACTTTTAAATGTATCTTTTAGAGCACTTTATCTATTTGCATCTGTAGATTTCAATTACAGTATCTTTAAAGGCAGTTTTCTCAAAATGAGTTTTTCCTCCTTCATTGAGCCAGAAATCTCCTCTTTAGAAACACTTTCATACACCAAACTTTACAGTTTTCTTCTTTTTAAAAAAGGGGTTTGTTCATATATAATTTTCCTGATTTTATACAGCATTTTATTCCTAAAAAAAATGGCGAAAATTTAATTATTTTTAGCTGTTGATAGTATTTTCTGATTTGTGCACAGCAACAACTCCAGTGTTAAATTAACACTCCTGGGAGTGTATATGAGTCCACACTCAAAAGTGTAAAGTGTTAAAATATGAGTGTTAAATTAAAACTCAAGAGTGTTAAAGTTAATTAGATAATTAAGTGATTAATTGAGTGATGAGTGATCATTATTGAAGACACCTGATGTTAACTAGCAGAATCACTGAAGGAGAAAATCTCAAATTGTGAGTCACCGTTATGGTGTTTTCTGTAGTTGGGCTCTTGACCCTTATATGTTTACTTTAGATTTTGTTTGGCTGTTGTATCTGAATTATAACTACCAGATGAACAAAGAAAAAAGAGTGATCTGATGGTGTTGGTTATATTCTGACAATCACCATTTGAACTTGATCACTGAACTCATTAAGATCCTTATTTTTGATTTAGATTTATGTTGTTGATCACAGAATAACTGTGATTCTGCAAAAATATCCAGACTTTTAGATATAATACAAAGGATTTCTTAAAAGTTGTTTTGAAAAAAAAAAAACTTTCTTTTAGGCACACACAGACATCAAGATTCAGTCTATGCATCTCAACAATGGTGACAATTGGGAAAAGTAAATTACATAGAGAATTCAGATCATAATTTATTCATACCGCAATGCATGATGGGAGCCATTAATGAGTTGTGATTGGTGGCAGCCACTGCAACATGCTTTATTATTGTCACCATTGTTGAGATTCACAGGCTGATTATTGATGTCTGTGTTTCTAAATAAATTCATTTGAAAATCTTTTGATCAGAACAATGTTTATTAAATATTTTGGATTATATGAAAAATACTGATAATCATATGTTGTAGAATTACAGAGCTGCTGTAATTAACAAGTTAAACCAAACTATCTCAATAAGTTTCATTTTTCGGATCACAACATGATTATGTCAAAACATAACCAACACTATCAGATCACATTTTTACTTTGTTCATCTGACTGTTATAAATCAATAACAGCAGACAAGCAAAATTTAAAGTAAACATATATGGGTCAAGAGCCCAACTAAAGCAAACACTGATCACCATAATGGTAACTTACAATTTGAGATTTTCTCCTTCAGTGATTCTGCTTGTTAACATCAGGTGTCTTCAATAATGCTCAATCATCACTAAACTAATTACTTAATTAGCTCATTAACTTTAACACTCTTGAGTGTTCATTTAACACTCATATTTTAACACTTTACACTCTTGAGTGTAGACTCATATACACTCCCAAGAGTGTTAATTTAACACTGTAGTTTTTGCTGTGCACATTGTGATCATATGGAGAGATCAGTGTGAGATCAATGTGTGACTGGGAGGTCATTGTTAGACTCACCAATCAGAGGGATTTCTGTCCCTGTAGAGGGCAGTGTGTTGGTAAGAATCAGCAGCATCACAGAAATAGACAGCAGTAAAGTCACTTTGAAGCTCACTTTGTCTGATACTTGTGTATCAATGAAGAAGGAGATCACATCCAGCACAAGGAAGATAAATACTGGTACTATAATGTTGATGACATACAGTACAGGTCTCCTTTTTATGGTGATCTGCAATAGAGAGAGAGAGAGAGAGAGAGAGAGAGAGAGAGAGAGAGAGAGAGAGAGAGAGAGAGAGAGAGAGAGAGAGAGAGAGAGAGAGAAAGAGAGAGAGAGAGAGAGAGAGAGAGAGAGAGAGAGATTAGTATCACGATGGACTTAAACACTAAGAAAATTCTAAATTAAATACATGAATTAAACAGGGGTGCACCATGTAGTTTGAAAGAAAAACCAGTTGGGTCTCTTACAAGTAATAATTGGATAAGAGAGATTTCTAATCATATTTGTTACTATTAATAATTTAATTAAAGAGCTACATATAATGTGATATTTTTGTGAAATAAAATGTATTTGGTGATATATGTATTTGGTCATAATGCCTATCCCTATATATTCATTTCCTTTGAATTTTAATGGCAATAAAGATCTGTGTTTGGTTAGAACAAAATTGTTCATTTTACGTTAAAACTACAATAAGTTCTCATTTGTTAACATTAATTATTGTATTAACTAACATGAACTAACAATGAGCAATACACTTATTACTGTATTTTATTAATCTTTGTTCATATTAGTTAATACAAATACAGCTGTTCGTTGCTTGTTCATGTTAGATCACAGAGTGCATTACATATCTTAACAAATACAACATTTGATTTTAATAATGTATTAGTAAATGTTAAAATTAACATTATCCAACATTAATAAATGCTGTAGAAATATTGTTCATTTTTCTAAATTTATTAACTAATGAAACCTTATTGTAAAGAGCTACCCATTTTATATTTTATTTTACATTGTCAAACTCAACATGTAAATCTCTTGTTAATATGTGGGTGGTGCTGAAGGAGAATATTTGTTTTCCACACTGTGGAGATTAACTTTGCACAGTTGTTACTAGGGCTGGGCGATATATCGCACTATATTGTTATGCGCATCTCGTCAGTAAAGCCGGTTCCTTGATTAGTAGTAAATCGCCATCACCTGCTTTCAGATGGAGCGGCTTTTACTACAAAGAGCCGTAGTTAACTGACAAGCTGAGCCATATCGCATTAATATCGCGGACGTATCGCCAGTAATAATTAATGCGATATGGCTCAGCTTGTCAGTTAACTACGGCTGTTTGTACACAGCAAAAACTCCAGTGTTAAATTAACACTCCTGGGAGTGTATATGAACACTCAAGAGTGTTGAAGTTAATGAGAAAATTAAGTGATTAATTTAGTGATGATTGAACATTATTGAAGACACCTGATGTTAACAAGCAGAATAGGAGGAAGGAGAAAATCACAAATTGTAAGTTACCGTTATGGTGATCAGTGTTTGCTTTAGTTGGGCTCTTGATCCTTATATGATTACTTTAGATTTTGTTTGGCTGTTGTATCTGAGTTATAACTGCCAAATGAACAAAGAAAAAATGTGATCTGATGGTGTTGGTTATATTATGACATTTATCATTTGAACTTGATCACTGAACTCATTAAGATCCTTCTTTCTGATTTCTATTTATGTTGTTGGTTACAGCATAACTGTGAATCTGCATAAATGCCCAGAATTTTTTATATAATATAAAGGATTTCTTAAAAGTTGTTTTAAAAAAAAAATCTTTCTTTTAGGCACACGCAGACATCAAGATTCAGTCAATGCATCTCAACAATGGTGACGAGCAGAATATTCAATTAGGAAAAGTAAATTACATAGACAATTCAAATCATCATTTATTCATACCACAATGCATGATGGGAGCCATTAATGAGTTGTGATTGGTGGCAGCCACTGCAACATGCTTTATTATTGTCACCATTGTTGAGATTCACAGGCTGATTATTGATGTCTGTGTTTCAAATGAATTTATTTGAAAGTCTTTTGATCAGAACAATGTTTTTAAACAATTTGAATTATAAGTAAAGTACTGATAATCGTAGGCTGAAAAATCACAAAACTGCTGCTAACTAGTTAAACCAAACTATCTCAATAAGTTTCATTTTTCAGATTACAGCATGATTATGTCAAAACATAACCAACACTGTCAGATCACATTTTACTTTGTTCATTTAACTGTTTCAAATCAATAACAGCAGACAAGCAACAGTAAAAATTAAAGTAGAGGTGGGCGGATCGATCCTAAAATATCGATACTTCGATACTGACGATTTAAAGGATCGATCCTCACATAAAAATATCGATCCAAATGTGTGTTTTTTTTACCAGTATTTTTTATTAATTTAGCACGCAATTCAGTGCGTAAAATAAGCTTCTAAGTGGAAAAATAAGCGAATGTTAGCGGATAATTGTGTAGGATAGAACTTTTTCTCCTAGTCATCTGGATACAAGACGAAACCAATCAAACACAGAGAGCGTTCGATGCTGGTGCTTCGCTGAGCTCACAGGCACGTTTGGGAAACGAAGCCTTGCTTAGATGACAGAGAAACAATCGGGAGTTATTTTGCAATAAACAAAGCAAAAGTGTATATAACGGTTCAAAATGTTGAGGACAGTAAGATTTTTTTTAATGAAATTAATATTTTTATTCAACAAGGATCGATGCATTAAATTGATCAAAAGTGACAGTCAAGGGTTTTTCACTGTTAAAAAAAATCTACTTCATATAAATGCTGTTCTTTCAACTTGGTTCATCAAATAATTCTGCATCATGGTTTCCACAAAAAAATATGAAACCCCAAACTTTTGAACAGTAGGCTAGTGTACAATAGTACTTTTACTATAATTAGGGTAGTTTTGTAAAAGTCACTGACTAATAATTACAGGCGAGTTGAGAGCACAAATCACAAAATATTTAGTAGTCATGAAAACGTTTTCAGATTTAGCATATTAATGATGCATTCACCTCATAAATCATGACACACTGCTCTAGCACAGGAAAGTGCATACAAGTTCAAGTGCATGCTTTTAAAATTAAAAAGTATTGGTATCGGTATCGATATCGGTGATACTGGCCCTGTATTTAATTGGTATCGGATCGATACCAAAATTTGGAGTATCGCCCACCTCTAAATTAAAGTAAACATATAAGGGTCAAGAGCCCAACTAAAGCAAACACAAATCGCCATAATGGTAACTTACAATTTGAGATTTTCTCCTTCAGTGATTCTGCTTGTTAACATCAGGTGTCTTCAATAATGCTCAATCATCACTCAATTAATCACTTAATTATCTCATTAACTTTAACACTCTTGAGTGTTAATTTAACACTCATATTTTAACACTTTACACTCTTGAGTGTGGACTCATATACACTCCCAGGAGTGTTAATTTAACACTGGAGTTTTTGCTGTGTACACAGATTTATTGGCTACGATAAGGTCCAGTTCTGGTTTATTTCTTTGCTCTTGGCTGACATGTGGCATTGCTATGAAGAGGTGTAAAGTCCAGGTTCAGAAAGTAAAAGTCCTTAAAAGTAAAAGTCCAGAAAGTATTTTGTTCCAATCACCTGGATTTGCTAATTCAGACAGGAGAGAGAAATAATTAGTGAAATCAGAGTTTATGGGTGGAATAAACATATGGCAGGACTTTTACTCTTTGACCCCTGGACTATACACTTCTGGTCCAAATCCACTTTTGCAAGTTTAACGACAGGGAAATATGGTCGCCACACACGGCGCATGGTCTAAAAGGGTTGTCACTATTCTCTTAATGTTTAATGGGTGTGTTTTGGGCGTAACGTGAAATAAACCATTTAGAGTCTCTTCTCCTATTCCCTTTAAAAGCCAGTTGCGCTAAGCCTGGGTTTCCCTATGCTGCCTTGTGCGCAGCGCGATTTTATTCACACTGCTAGGCAGCCTGGATTTCATGGACCAGATTTTCGCCTCAGCGAGGGGACCAATCACAGAACGGGGAGGGAGCAGCAAGACGATGACGATGTCTATGCGACATACTGAAGCAGTTTGTTTATATCTATGGATCCAACATGGCAGCAGACGCGAAGTTACCTTTCAATCTTGCATAAACGGCAATAGTCGCTGAGCGCCATCGTGTACACATAAATCTCTGATCTCTGAATCCCAACGTCTTCTTCCTCGTCGAATTTCTGTCGCTCTACATACGTCATCTGGTATAATTGAAGCGATTGGCTATGAGCTACGTACAGGCACATTTGATAGACATTCGTAGTGCCCAATAAACGGCTCTGGGCATTCGTAAACCACGCCTCAAATACGAGAAAATGAACATGTGTTTCCCAGACCACGTCTCAATGAGACGAGGTCTGACGTTAGCCAGGCTAAGTTGCGCTCGCGATGGCGTGATTCAATATTTACATGATGGAATTTGACGGTGGAAAAACTGAACGCTTCTCTAACGAGGAAACGGATCTTTTCGCGTGTGTGCCTGAACACACCTCATTTTCAGACCAGCACGCCCATGGGCGCAAATGCATTTGCTATTTAAACAACGTGGCGCAGGACGTGAAAATAATAACTGCGTCGGGCTGAAACTAGTAAAATACACTTGTGCCATGCCTGGCACCACATTGCGCAGGGTGTATGTTTTCATTGTTGTGATTTGTTTTGCACTTCTCTGCCACTGTGAAAAGTGAATATCTTTAGAATATTATTATTTTTTTATCAATATGAATGCTTTATTCCAAACAAAATTAACTGAATGCTGAAAAATGATTCATGGTCTATTAGTAAATAATTTAATTCTGATATACATACACACATCTCCCTTCACATTCACAGCTTCCATGCAACATCTGTTCAACCTCTGGTGTGAAAACCATATTATTAAAGAATATACTCTCTTGAGCAACAAATATAATTTACATGTTGACTTTGAACATTAAATAACAGATTAAATAATGTATACTATAATATATTATAGTATGATTTAACACTTTGGTGTATAATTGAAAACAAACAAAAAACAAATAATAAAATGGTTAATTTAGAAGATAATTGATACCCCTGCCTTTTTAAGGTTTACACATATTTTTCACAAACTCATAAACTAGTTGTTTTTGTTTTTATAAAATAATTGCATTTAAATATTCAATATTGGTTTACATTCCATATCCAGTGCGCTGTACCTTAAAGATCAGCTGAGACACGTTACGCCATCCAAGATCATCATCAGTGGTATGATTACTGTTAGTTATATTGATGAGATCCCACTCTCCCTGGCTCTGAAAGATCTCTTTCGACTTTTTAATAATATGATGTTCATCAAAAATTGCATAAGACAAGGTTGTCATATTAATCTCCTGATCTGTGGGAACAGACATGAATATTTTATTATTTTATATTTTAATATAAGTCAAATAGCATAGAAGAATAAACCATGTTATGTTGTGTTTGTTTGTCTAAACTGATTCATGTGTTTCAGATGTACCTGAATACGGTGTAGACTGAAGTGTTATATTGCAGATTTGGGTGTCGAAGGGAAACC
Organism: Abramis brama; assembly: GCF_963993115.1. Lineage (NCBI taxonomy): Eukaryota > Metazoa > Chordata > Actinopteri > Cypriniformes > Leuciscidae > Abramis > Abramis brama. Next base: position 10,364,753 of record NC_139963.1, on the reverse strand, counting down.
TGTGGAGATCCATCTTACAGGCCGTGGTCAGAGATAAAACATCAGTTGAGACTGTAAAGCCGAACCAGAGCAACAGCACATATGGAGACTCCTTTGTTCCAAACTCGGTCTTGATGCTAAATGTATAAAATATAAATGAACACTGATTATTAAAGACATAATTGAAGACAGCAGGTATTCAAATCAAAAGTAACTTGCAGACTACTGGTCATCATGTTATGTCAGGGGTGTCTAATCCTGCTCCTGGAGCACCACCCCAGCTAACAGAATTTTGTTATAATAACGTTCTCCAAATATTCAGTGTTGGTTCTGGAAACATAAAAAAGTTTTTATTAATGTTTCAATAAATTTTATTGATGTTAGAGGAACGTGTTTTAAAAGGTATAATGTTCCTCATTCTTTCAACTTAATTTTGATTTAAAATTCAACATTCTAGGAACGTTGATTTCTAACATTCCAAGAACATAAAATTGTCCATTTTCCTGAATGTTACTCGAGTGTTATTTAAAGGTTAGTGTGATGTTCCTGAAACATTCTTTCAATCATCTTTCGAAAGAGTAATAAGAACATAAACTACAACTTTATTCAGACACAGCCTTAGATGAACTGAAGATAAAAGACATTAACTCTCTCAAGATCTGATTAAACAACTCCACAAACAGCATTACCAGCTTCACTTATTACTAACCAGACTGACTTTATTTCTGTCAGACGGCTACAGAAGGTCTTATTAAAAGGTGACAGAGGTTTATATGGAATTTTATTTTCATTTAATGTCACCATGATGGTGATCAGTGTTTGCTTTAGTTGGGCTCTTGACCCTTGACTTTTGAACATACTTTTGCTATACCAAAAAAATCAGATGACAGTGACTATTTATTAATGCTCACAATGGTCTTTTATTGTTTAATGTATATTTGTGGGTTATGTTTTGTATTTTTGAAGATGGGATCATTGTGATTTTACAGATCAAGATTTATCAGGGTTTTGACATCAAGAAAATATGAAGAATTTTACAAGAATTATGCTCAGATCATTTTGCACTTCTAGATCAGCCAGACACACACAGACATCAAGAATCGGCGTATGAATCTCAGCAATGGTGACAATCAAAAGTTTCATGCTGCAATGCATGTTGGGTACCAGCATAGTACAAAAATGTGTCCATGACTCACAGCATGCATTGCAGCAATTTTTTTGGCAACTATGACAGTGTGTTTGTCAAACACATTTGCAGTAGCAAAGTTATAATTGATTATGAATATTTGGATCAGTTAATATTTGGATCAGTTAACTTACTGTCGTAAAATAATATTACAATCAATTAACCTGTTTGTCCCGTGAACACTCAGGATTAATTGTTTATTAACTCTAAGAAATGTACATTTCTGGGGCATGGAAATGTCTTTCTTAGTTTACAGTACTACTAAGAGCAGTAGCAAAAATCTATATAGTGACTCCAGTTATGAGCTTGAGACACGGACAACTTTACGTGTGACATGAACAAGATTTTATTAACTAGACTAAACACTTAATCTACTCTAACATACACACACATACATACATACAGTTTACCAAGGGTAAGAGAGCTGAAGCAGAATACAGGAAAGCAAGAAGTTATAGCATTGTTTGAAATTCAGCAGATCAACAGCCTTGAGCAAACCATCAGTTTAGTTCCAACACGCCCTTCCTTAAAGGGGTAAGGATACTTAATGTATCAAATAATGAGACTAAGTTTGATACTTGCATGTCTCGCCCATTTGAATTAAACTGTCCTGATGCAATCTGTTGAGGCTCCAGTTGATCTTTGCTGATGTGGTCTTGATGAGAGAGAACCAGTGGGAGTCAGAGGATCTTTGGTGAATGGAAAGACAAGGCCGCAGCCTGGCACAAACTTGGAGGGTCCTTAGAAACTTCTAGTTCAGCATCATCTTCACGTCAGAATTCCAGAAAAGAGTAAGAGAGAGCTGATCTTGTGATCAGTGACTTTAAAGCGTGAAGATGTCACACCCTCTGGAGGCAAAGCCAAAGGAAATTATTTTACGACCTATTGTTCAAGCAGGCCTTTGAACATGTAATTTGATTGGATGTTTAACACAAGAATCTTTAAAGCTACACTGTGTAGGATTTACTCCCATCTAGCGGTGAAATTGTATATGACTACCAACTGAATATTACTTTCTAGCTCCTTCCATTCCAAAGCCGTTTTAACTCCTACGGTGGCCGTATTATTTCAAACACAAGCAAATCTCCCTCTCGCATTCGTCACTGTGCCACTGCGTGTAAAAACGCGAAAGGCGAAGCTTTGTCTAATGTATTTTCAAGATGGATGCGCAACATGGCTTCCGCCATTCGAGCGACTCGCTCGTATGTATTCTAAATGGCAGATTATACACTTACGAGAATACTTAATTAGTTGGTTGAAGTGATTACACATTAATGAGAAAGTAAAATTTTGAAATAACAACGTGTTTTTTGCTAAAAATCAACTTAAAGTATTACACAGTGTAGCTTTAAGATGCTTATAATACTAATGCGTCACAAAGTTAGCAAAATGTAATGTAAATTAACAAATGGGAAACGAAGATTGAAGTTTATAGAGACCAAACATGCCACACATATGATTTTGGTTAACCATAATATGCAAAGTCTGAAACATTAACCCAATAGAGTTTACAAGAATACAAAAGCCAAACCACATAAAAGGAAAATCATGAGGTGGGAAAATTAGATACATGTTTACACATTTCTCAAGTGGTTATATATAGAATATATATGATTAACAGGGTTTATTTCTCCTCCTCTGCAAGAATTAAGTGAGAGTCGCAGCTCTCAGGAAATTCCTTTGGGTCATAAAACTCTTATCAGTCTCAGTGTGTCCTGTAACAAGACACCGCGTTCTGCCAGTGTGTTAGCTTAATTTGGGATGTTAGTTTTTGGGGGAAGTTTCACAGGCCTTTGTTGGGAGAGTGAGTTCCCTTTCGTGGTCACTCCGAGTTACGTCGGATGACGACGATTGGGGTTTCGCTTAGAAAGCCTCTCACCTTCGAGTATATAAAACGAGCCAATGGCAATGAAATGCCATGGGTCTGCGGAATTTGCATAGCGTATCTCCGCCCACCGCAGGGGGTATATAAGGAAGTACGCTGCAATATGCAGATATGTTTTCGCTTCGGAGCCAAGTTCAGTACTTCACTCCACAAGCCTTTTGAGTGTCATCTCAAATCTCTTCGAGACGAGCGGCTCTTCAGTGTGTTGGTGTGACGGCGCTTTCCAGCGAGATCGCATTTCCTGCTGCTGATTTGTGCAGTAATCTGCCGACAGTGAGTGTGTTTCTCCCTGGGCGCTTCAGCACTCTGCTGAGCTTTTCCACTCTCTAAAAGAGCTGCACGCGGCACGTCTTTTTCAAGACGGTTCGCCCGTGTATTTTCTGGATGTGTGTGCGTGAGTCATCTGCCTAACGGTCGCGAGCGCTGTTTTGCGTGTTGGGCTTAATCACGCTTGGCAGCGCTCGTTGATGAGTCATGTTTTCATTGCGGGAACATGACCATCGCGATGTTTATAGATCAAGACTCAATTATCTCCATGTGAGTAGAGTCCCCTCTGCCACACCCCAATTTATCTCTTCCTCGAGAAGGGATACTTTGGCTGGTGGCCAGGGTGATCTGAGGGTTTGGTGTGGCACAACAACCGACGAGTCAATTCCTCGGGCCACACCCCCCTCCACATCGCAGACCATGCACTCACAGCATCACAAGGCGGGCTTGATTCCTCTGGAAATGAAGTTTCGACTGCGTTGCCTCCCACGGGAGTGCCATCGTTGCCGGGACCGATCCAGAGCTGTCAGCCATGCTTTCCCGGGCAGCTGAAAGCATCGGCTGGAGTGGCCCCGCCCTCCCCCCGAGCGCTGTAAGCTTCTCCCGGACGTGCATCAGGATGCCTGCGCTGCGCGAGACTCCACGTGACTTTCGCGGCCCGCGGGTGTCCTCCGCCTTCGCTGCTTTCGATCGCACGGCGATCATGGTCTGTATGTTCCCTGTCACTATCGTGGCACGGTCATGCAGTGCTGTGTGTCGCCTGCGCCTTCGATGCAGTGCTGTCCCGGGAGTTCTGTCGAACCGGCCGCAGTGGAACGCTAGTCCTTCCCTGGCCAACCCTGGCAGAACGCGGAAATTCTAACCACGCCCCTATGCTGGGACGCTATGCCTCCCATGCCCGGCCTGGTTGTTCCGCCGCGCACACTACTGACCTCGCTCTCGGGCGACATCGGTACCTGCGTGATCCTGGGTCAGGTGATGTCCACTATGTGGTCCAGACATGGGCTTAGCCAGGTTGATGTGGCAGGGTCTGAGAATTCATTTTCTCAGCTCCCCCATATCCCAGGCTGAGCTCTTTGGCGGTGTGGCTTCGACCACCTGAAGCAGACTCAGGTTCTGTACCGATGATCATCCATCCGTGCGGTCTCCTTAGTCTACTTCCCGCCAAGGCCCCCTCCATGCGGCTGCTCCCCTCGGGCCTTCACCAGCTCTGAGTAGGAGGAAGTCGCAGGAGGGTGGCGCTGCCCGTCTCCGCCCCTTAGACTGCCACGTCAGCCTAAGCAGCACCCTTGAGGCGGGCAGCCTGGTCGGCGGTGTGGTTGAGGACTGCGCCCAACAGTCTTCGATCACTCCAGAAGCGGACTGAGGCTCGGCACTGACGGTCATCCGTTGGTGTGGTCTGCTTAGTCCGCTTCCCGCCGACGCCACCTCCATGCGGCTCCTTCCCTCGAGCCTTCACCGGTCCGAGCACGAGGAGGTCGCTGGAGGCTGGCACCGCCTGTCTCTGCCCCTTAGCCGGCTAACACCTGGCTAAGCAGCACTCCTGAGATGGGCAGCTTGGAGTTAGGGCTCAGTTCTTCGGGGAGTTGGGAGCAGGACCACTCCTTCCCCCAGTGGAGGGCTGGGGGAGAATCTTGTTCTAAAAGAACTGATGCTCTTTCTCTGAGCTTTAAGAGGCAGTGGATGACAGCACGCGCCGCCCACGGGCCACGCTCCTCTCATCCCCCCTTTGTCGCCAGACCCCTGCCAGAGCACGCCCCCGTGGGACGCGTGCCCTCCCCTGGCCTCCTCTGGCAGGACGCGGTTAATGACCGTGCCCCCGCACAGGGCCGCTATGCCACCCTCGCCGGTGCCGGTCATTCCGCCTCGCTGCCCCACCGACGGTACGTCTGTGGTTCGTATGACCCCGCTGGTGCACTTTCTGGAGGCCTGGCAAGAGCTTCCCAGACTGTCCCGCTGGGTTGCGAGAACCATCAGGCTCGGTTACGCGATTCAGTTCGCGCGATCTCCTCCCCGCTTCAGGGGAGTCCGCTTCACTGTGGTCGGTGGCAATGCCCCGGTCATGAGAGCGGAGGTCGCCACCCTACTGGCGAAGGGTGCGATCGAGATTGTCCCTCCAGCCGAGATGAAGTCCGGCTTCTACAGCCCTTACTTCATTGTACCCAAGAAGTCCGGTGGGTTACGGCCAATCCTCGACCTGCGCGTCTTGAACCGCTCCCTTCACAGGCTGCCGTTCAAGATGCTAACGGCCAAACACATCCTCCAGTGTGTGCGGCCGCAGGATTGGTTTGCAGCGATCGACCTGAAGGACGCCTACTTCCATGTCTCCATTTTACCTCGACACAGACCGTTTCTACGGTTTGCTTTCGAGGGGCAGGCATACCAGTACGCGGTTCTCCCTTTCGGGCTAGCCCTGTCTCCTTGCGTCTTCGCGAAGGTCATCGAGGCAGCCCTTGTTCCCCTCTGGGAACACGGGGTTCGCATCCTGAACTATCTCGACGACTGGCTGATCCTAGCTCACTCTCGAGACCAGGTTTGCGAACACAGGGACTTAGTGCTCCGGCACCTAGTTCGTCTGGGCCTTCGGGTCAACTGGGAGAAGAGCAAACTCTGCCCCGTGCAGAGGATCTCTATTCTCGGTATGGAGTTCGACTCGGTCGCCATGTGCGCGCAGCTTACGAGCGAGCGCGCGCAGTCACTGCTGACTTGTCTTCGTCAGTTCGAGGGCAAGAGTGCGGTTCCACTGAAACTATTTCAGAGGCTCCTGGGGCATATGGCATCCACAGCCGCAGTTACGCCGCTGGGATTGCTTCATATGAGACCGCTTCAGCTTTGGCTTCGCGATTGAGTCCCGAGGTGGGCATGGCAACACGGCATGCTCCGAGTCCCAGTGACTCCAGCCTGCCATCAGACCTTCACCCTGTGGTCGAACCTCAAATTTCTACGGGCCGGAGTGCCCTTAGAATGAGTTTCCCGGCATGTTGTTGTATCAACAGATGCCTCCACCACGGGCTGGGGCGCCATGTGCAATGGTCATGCTGCCGCGGGCTCCTGGACAGGACCCCAGCGCCTTCGTCATGTCAATTGCCTCGAGTTGCTGGCTGTACGTCTCGCCCTGCACCGCTTCCATGCACTGCTCAGGGGTCAGCACGTACTAGTCCGATCAGACAATACCGCGACAGTAGCGTACATCAACCATCAGGGTGGTCTACGCTCCCGCCGTATGTCGCAACTCGCTCGCCACCTCCTCATATGGAGTCAGAAGCATCTGAGGTCGCTTCGAGCCATTTATATCCCGGGACACCTGAACCAGGCGGCTGACGAGCTGTCTCGAGTTCGGCCTCTCGCTGGAGAATGGCGACTCCATCCCCAGACGGTCCAGCTGATTTGGGGTCAGTTTGGCGACGCACAGATAGATCTGTTTGCCTCCCACGACTCGTCCCACTGCGACCTGTTTTATTCCCTGACCGAGGGCACGCTCGGCACGGATGCACTGGCGCACAGCTGGCCGCGGGGCCTACGCAAGTATGCGTTTCCCCCAGTGAGCCTTCTTGCGCAGACCTTGCGCAAGATCAGGGAGGACGAGGAGCAGGTCATTTTGGTTGCCCCGTATTGGCACAACCGGACCTGGTTCTCCGAACTAGTACTCCTCGCGACAGCACCTCCCTGGCCAATTCCCCTGAGGAAGGACCTCCTTTCTCAGGGACGGGGCACCCTTTGGCACCCTCGTCCTGATCTTTGGAACCTCCACGTGTGGCTTCTGGACGGGACGAGGCAGGTTTGAGTACCCTACCACCAGCGGTGGTGGCTACCATCACTTCCGTTAGAGCATCGTCCACGTGACATGCCTATGCGTTGAAGTGGAACCTCTTCGTCAACTGGTGTTCTTCTAAACATCAAGAACCCACGAATTGCCCCATCAGTGTCGTGCTTTCCTTCCTGCAAGAAGGGTTGGAGCGAAGGCTGTCTCCCTCCACCCTGAAAGTGTATGTTGCCGCCATTGCCGCACATCACGAAGCAGTTGATGGTAAGTCTCTGGGGAAGCACGACCTGATCGTCAGGTTCCTGAGGGGAGCGAGAAGACTGAATCCTCCTCGTCCTCCCCTCGTACCCTCTTGGGACCTCTCAGTGGTTCTAACTGCCCTGCAGAGTGCTCCATTTGAGCCTTTGCAATCAGTTCCTGTCTTTGAAGACAGCGCTCCTGGTTGCATTGGCCTCCATCAAGAGGGTAGGGGACCTGCAGGCATTTTCGGTTGACGAAGCGTGCCTGGAATTCGGGCCGGCTAACTCTCACGTGATCCTGAGACCCCGGCTTGGATACGTGCCCAAGGTTCCTACCACACCCTTTCGAGCCAGGTAGTGAACCTGCAAGCGCTGCCCTTGGAGGAGGCAGACCCAGCCTTGGCACTGCTCTGTCCAGTACGCGCCCTTCGTGCTTACGTAGACAGAACGCGGTGTTTCAGGACCTCAGACCAGCTCTTTGTCTGTTATGGTGGGAAGCTGAAGGGAAAGGCTCTCTCAAAGCAAAGGTTATCTCACTGAATAGTGGATACCATTGCTTTGGCATACCAGCAGCAGGGTCGTCAATGCCCCCTTGGTGTGAAAGCCCACTCCACTCGTAGTGTGGCTTCCTCTTGGGCTCTAGCGCATGGCGCCTCGCTAACAGACATTTGTAGAGCTGCAGGCTGGGCGACACCCAACACATTCGCGAGATTCTATAATCTCCGAGTAGAGCCAGTTTCTTCTCATGTACTCGCTTCAACCAGCCGGTACTAGATTCTGCTCAGGTGTCTTCGCTTGCTCGCCATTCCTCTCCACGGACGGGATACGTGCGATCATCTTCTCAGGTGAGTCTGATAAGCTCTGAGTTCCTCCAGCACTGGTTACGTCAACGCCTGAGTTATGCCAATCTGCCATAACACAGCTTTTGCGCTTGACTAGGTGCCTCCATGTGCATGGTCCCCCCTTTTGGCGACCCCCACATGTGTATTCCACTGTAAGTCTCTTTTGAGCGTGTGTCTTTCCCTTGGCAAGCCACCTTGCCACCCCTGGGGTTTAAATATTCCACCTGCGGCTGGACACCTCAGTGATACCCCATATGCATCCCTCTGGGTCATATGTGTCTCTCAAGTCCCCCCCTTAATGGTTGGGCATAATTGCATATTTCTCCTGAGATATGCTTCCCAGTGTACCTTGGTATTCCTGTGTTAAGTAGGACTCCTTCGTTCGTGCTAGTCTCACAACAGGGAGCTCAGACTTACGCAGGGCACTGGATGACAGCCGAGGTGGCGTGATTAGACTGGAACCCCAATCTTCGTCATCCGACGTAACTCGGAGTGACCACGAAAGGGAACGTCTCGGTTACGGATGTAACCCTCGTTCCCTGAGTAGGGAACGGAGACGTTACGTCTTCCTGCCACTTCCGCTGTATCGCTGAAAAACGCCTGAGTTCAGTCTCGGCTCCTCAGCGAAGACATATCTGCATATTGCAGCGTACTTCCTTATATACCCCCTGCGGTGGGCGGAGATACGCTATGCAAATTCCGCAGACCCATGGCATTTCATTGCCATTGGCTCGTTTTATATACTCGAAGGTGAGAGGCTTTCTAAGCGAAACCCCAATCGTCGTCATCCGACGTAACGTCTCCGTTCCCTACTCAGGGAACGAGGGTTACATCCGTAACCGAGACGTTTGCTGGATTATTCATTAAAAAAATGAATTATTTGTGTGTGTCTGATTGGTCCAGATGCTATAATGGTTTTATAATCATCATGAAATAGACTGATTCACTGAGGTTTTTATGATCTAACAATTGTGTTGATCCACTAATATTTTCACATCACAAACTCTGTGTTACTGCAGCATGAGATCTAACCAGAAAAAAAAAAAAACGCATGTCATCGTTATTGAGATTCACGCGCTGATTCTAGAGGTTTGTGTTTGTCTCAGTGAAGAGGTTTAAAACTTATTGTACGCATTTTATGTTTAATTTTATATTACATTCTCCAGCTTTTCTCACTTCATATATATATGCTGCAGTGCATGCTGTGAGTTTTATATTATCCTGGATCCATCCATTGTTGAGATTCATGTGCTGATTGTTGATGGCTGTGTGTGTCTGAGTCAAACAGGAGATCAAATTTAATGCACTATATGATTTCTTTATCCTTCAGAATGATTACAGAAACATTTCTGGATATCATGCTGTAGAATCACAGATATATATATATATATATATATATATATATATATATATATATATATATATATATATATATATATATTGGTTATATTATGACATACATATATATATATATATATATATATATATATATATATATATATATATATATATTGTTATGCACATCTCGTCAGTAAAGCCGGTTCCCTTGATTATTGATTATTAGTAAATCGCCATCACCTGCTTTCAGATGGAGCGGTGTTAAATTAACACTCCTGGGGCTGGGAGTGTATATGAGTCCACATTCAAGAGTGTAAAGTGTTAAAATATGAGTGTTAAATAACACTCAAGAGTGTTAAAGTTAATGATATAATTAAGTGATTAATTAAGTGAATATTGAGCATATTGAGCATTATTGAAGACACCTGATGTTAACAAGCAGAATCACTGAAGGAGAAAATCACAAATTGTAAGTTACCATTAAGGTGATGGGTGTTTGCTTTAGTTGGGCTCTTGACCCTTATATGTTTACTTAAATTTTTACTGTTGTTTGTCTGCTGTTATTGATTTGTAACAGTAAAATGAACAAAGTAAAATGTGATCTGATAGTGTTGGTTATGTTTTGACATAATCATGCTGTGATCTGAAAAAGGAAACTTATTGAGATAGTTTGGTTTAACTTGTTAGCAGCAATTTTGTGATTCTTCAGCCTATGATTATCAGTATTTTACTTATAATTCAAAATATTTAATAAACATTGTTCTGATCAAAAGACATTCAGATAAATTCATTTAAAACACAGACATCAGCCTGTGAATCTCAACAATGGTGACAATAATAAAGCATATTGCAGTGGCTTCCACCAATCACAAGTCATTAATGGCTCCCATCATGCACTGCGGTATGAATAAATTATGATCTGAATTGTCTATGTAATTTACTTTTCCTAATTGAATATTCTGCTCCTCACCATTGTTGAGATGCATAGACTGAATCTTGACATCTGTGTGTGCCTAAAAGAATGATTTTTTAGGAACAACTTTTAAGAAATCCTTTATATTATATCAAAAATTCTGGGCATTTATGCAGATTCACAGTTATGCTGTAACCAACAACATAAATCAAAGTCAGAAAGAAGGATCTTAATGAGTTCAGTGATCAAGTTCAAATGATGAATGTCATAATATAACCAACACCATCAGATCACTTTTTTCTTTGTTCAACTGGCAATTATAATTCAGATACAACAGCCAAACAAAATCTAAAGTTAATAAGTTAAGGGTCAAGAGCCCAACTAAAGCAAACACTGATCACCATAATGGTTGCTTACAATTTGAGATTTTCTCCTTCAGTGTTTCTGCTTGTTAACATCAGGTGTCTTCAATAATGATCAATCATCACTAAATTAATCACTTAATTATCTCATTAACTTCAACCCTCTTGAGTGTTCATATACACTCCCAGGAGTGTTAATTTAACACTGGAGTTTTTGCTGTGTACAAAGAGCCGTAGTTAACTGACAAGCTGAGCCATATCGCATTAATTATCGCTGGTGATACATCCGCGATATTAATGCAATATGGCTCAGCTTGTCAGTGAACAACGGCTCTTTGTAGTAAATGCCGCTCCATCTGAAAGCAGGTGATGGTGATTTACTACTAATCAAGGAACCGGCTTTACTGATGAGATGCCCATAACAATATTGTGCGATATATCGCCCAGCCCTAGTCGTCATCACAACAGTCACAAAAACCTGATCAACTTCCTCTGACTTTTTCTTGCCATAACAAATGTGTTTTATTAACTCATAGTTCCAGCAGCCAGAGAGAAATCTTTTTTTTTTTTTTTTTTTAATTGAAGTGTCAATAGACCAACTAAAACAAATACTGATCTCCATCATGGTGACTACAAACTTTATTATTTTCAATAAACCATCAACAACTAAATCTCTGTTAATTCTCAACAAGTACTTTTGTACATGTATGAAATAAATAATGTTTAACTGGTTTGTAAACTGGTTTCACACTCAGTGTGGCTGGAAGTCAGTTGTAGTTCTTGTTTCTCTGTCTTTTCATTCACTCTGTCAACTGGACTATATTATTGAGCTAATGTAGGGAATAGTGAATGAGGGTATAGGGTGTGATTGGGAACACAGCCTCTGAGTGTCGACTTTGAGTGCTGTTAATTCATAGTATATTCCTGTTGGCTATTTTCTCAAAAACAACAAATATTACCCAGAATGCATTGTTTTCTACAGTATATTACTGTTTTAATGGAAAATGGTAAGATATTGTCAGAATTTGACCCTTTTTTTTTACAGAAAGGGTTAACAGTGTATAAATCCTTTAAATCCTTCATTTTTTATTTTTATACCTTTCCATAATGCCAATGTCTGGAGTCCAAAACATATTTTTGGGGGCTGCAAATGTGTCAATTTGACAAAAATCGCCTGGGTTCCACTTCATTTTCAAATTTGGCCACACCTGGAAAGTTAAATGAAGTTCAGAATGATTATAAGACAGATAATGTATGCTTGAAAATTAAATAAAACCTCTGATCATGTTACAATATTCTGTAAATTGAGTAAAACTTTGTGAAATAAGAATAAAATAGGTTTTTAAAACACTTACAGTTATCATTTTGACCAGTGTTGAGAGACTCTGGGTTTTTTCATTCTGCAGATAAAAAGATGTGTTGAGAGATGATACTACAACTACTTGACATCCCATGATGACTTGAATGAGAAGATAAATCATGCTGGACTCATACCACATTGGTGATGGAGGACACATATATGTCCACATAAACTTTTGCAGGCTTGTTGCCATAGTAGGAGTTGTACTTGTAGTTGTTCATCAGGGGCCACATTCTGTCATCCTGAGTGTTATTGTCTTCTATGCCGAGATATTTCCAAAGGTTAATTCTAGCATCACCATATTGTGTTGAATTGCAGGCTTCAGCATCTGACCTCCGCCCTGTGTGTATTAGACATTCAGAAACACAGAGAATATATTCTCCAAGCACACATGAAAGAGAATTTCATGTTTAAACATTTATCCTTCTACATTTCATACTCTTGTCAGACATACACAAACACACAGAAAATCAAACGTTGACTATTGCTCTTAGGGAGTCATTGAAATGTTCTTGATATTTACAGAAATAAGAAGTGACTGTACACAACAAAAACCCCAGTGTTAAATTAACTGTCCTCAGATTACTGCCCAGCCAGCACAGCCATGTGGGGCCCAAATGGGTTTGACCTGGGCTATCTAACTGGGACCCAGCCAGTTTTGTCCTCGGTTTCCATGTAGGCCCCACATGGGTTTGCCCAGATGAAATGAACACTGCTTATTGTGCACAGTACAGGCTGTTTAATGTAACACTGAATCAGTGTTGGAGGTAATGAGATAATTAAGTGATTGAATAATGATTGTGCATTATTGATGAACACCTGCTGTTAACAAGCAGAATCACTGAAGGAAAGAGAAACACAAGAACTACTTCCAGCCACAACCTTGGATGAAATCAACTGAAGATAAAATACATTACATCTCTCAAGATCGGATTAAACAACTCCACAAACAGCATTACCAGCTTCACTTATTACTAACCAGACTGACTTTATTTCTGTCAGACGTCTGTCAGACGTCAGTGTTAATTTAACACTCCTGGGAGTGTATATGAACACTCAAGAGTGTTGAAGTTAATGAGATAATTAAGTGATTAATTTAGTGATGATTGAACATTATTGAAGACACCTGATGTTAACAAGCAGAATCACTAAAGGAGAAAATCACAAATTGTAAGCCACCGTTATGGCGACCATTGTTTGCTTTAGTTGGGCTCTTGACCCTTATATGTTTACTTTAGATTTTGTTTGGCTGTTATATCTGAGTTATAACTGCCAGATGAACAAAGAATAAAGTGATCTGATGGTGTTGGTTATATTATGACTATCATCATTTGAACTTGATCACTGTACTCATTAAGATCCTTCTTTCTGACTTCGTTTTAAGTTGTTGGTTACAGCATAACTGTGAATCTGCATAAATGCCCAGAATTTTTAGTATAATATAAAAGATTTCTTAGAAGTTTAAAGTTTCTTAGAAAAAAAATCTTTCTTTTAGGCACACACAGACGTCAAGATTCAGTCTATGCATCTCAACAATGGTGACGAGCAGAATATTCAATTAGAAAAAGTAAATTACATAGACAATTCAGATCATAATTTATTCATACCGCAATGCATGATGGGAGCCATTAATGAGTTGTGATTGGTGGCAGCCACTGCAACATGCTTTATTATTGTCACCATTGTTGAGATTCACAGGCTGATTATTGATGTCTGTGTTTCTAAATGAATTTATTTAAAATTGTTTATTAAATATTTTGGATTATAAGTAAAGTACTGATAATCATATGCTGTAGAAACACAAAGCTGCTGTTAACAAGCTAAACCAAACTATCTCAATAAGTTTCATTTTTCAGATCACAGCATGATTATGTCAAAACATAACCAACACTATCAGATCACATTTTACTTTGTTCATTTAACTGTTATAAATCAATAACAGCAGACACACAACAGTAAAAATTAAAGTAAACATATAAGGGTCAAGAGCCCAACTAAAGCAAACACTGATCACCATAATGGTAACTTACAATTTGTGATTTTCTCCTTCAGTGATTCTGCTTGTTAACATCAGGTGTCTTCAATAATGCTCAATCATCACTAAATTAATCACTTAATTATCTCATTAACTTTAACACTCTTGAGTGTTAATTTAACACTCATATTTTAACACTTTACACTCTTGAGTGTGGACTCATATACACTCCCAGCCCCAGGAGTGTTAATTTAACACCGCTCCATCTGAAAGCAGGTGATGGCGATTTACTACTAATCAAGGAACCGGCTTTACTGACGAGATGCGCATAACAATATTGTGCGATATATCGCCCAGCCCTACTCAGAATGCATTGCAGCATGAAGCATGTCACCATTGTTGAGATTCATATGCTGATTCTTGATGTCTGTGTGCAAGTAGAACTTTCAGTAGTCCAACATGTGCTAATGGGGTTTTAAAAATCATTTGATGTTCTGATTAAACTGTGCTGGATCTCTTGCTGTAGAATCACAACAATAAAACAAAATGAATGACATACTACCCGTACAAACCTTACACAAAATATCAGTGAGTTAAGCCACTACATGACGATGCCTATATTCTTATCATCAATCAGCTTACAGCATCTGATTGCATTTTATCTTGCTGTTCTCGCCATAACAAACAGACACAGCTGCCTGAGAAAAACTAATGTTAAAAAGTCAAGAGCCTGACTAAAGCACACACTGATCGACACAATGGTAACATCAAATCAAACTATTACTTTCAAAAAAGTAATCAACATCTAAACCTCTGTTAATTCTCAATAAGAATTTCTGAAGACGTCTGACAGAAATAAAGTCAGTCTGGTTACTAATAAGTGAAGCTGGTAATGCTGTTTGTGGAGTTGTTTAATCCGATCTTGAGAGATGTAATGTATTTTATCTTCAGTTGATTTCATCCAAGGCTGTGGCTGGAAGTAGTTCTTGAGTTTCTCTTTCCTTCAGTGATTCTGCTTGTTGACAGCAGGTGTTCATCAATAATGCACTATCATTATTCAATCACTTAATTATTTCATTACCTCCAACACTGATTCAGTGTAACATTAAACAGCCTGTACTGTGCACACTAAGCAGTGTTCATTTCATCTGGGCAAACCCATGTGGGGCCTACATGGAAACCGAGGACAAAACTGGCTGGGTCCCAGTTAGATAGCCCAGGTCAAACCCATTTGGGCCCCACATGGCTGTGCTGGCTGGGTGGCGTAGCCAGAAAAGAGTTTTTGGGTGTGCAACTGGGTGTGCCACATTTATTGTCAGATTAATGTGTAAAAACTAACTTTACAGAATAGACTGGGCTGATGTGTAAAAGTAGGCTCACGCTCGCCATATAACTGTAATACCTATATAAAATAACTTTTTGTGTGTTGTAAATATAATTTATACTAAAGCAATATTCTCATCAGTCAGTTTTGACATATTTAAATCTGCATATTTATGATATTTTAACCTTTATAAAAAGCGTTTTCCTTAATCGTTTCAAATATATGTTTCATCTTCCATTTTAAATTCTTAAATGTGATCAATAAATTAAATTATAATAATAAGGCACTATATGGCTGTTACCAATCAAATTAAATAATTTACAGTGAAAAATTACAACTGCATTAAATAATGTTTTTTTGGAATATACAAATATGAAATATTGGAAAGAATGATACTTTTAAATACAAAACTAAACCACCAGTAGGAAGTGTTGTTGGGTGCAAGAATCGATGAAAAATGAGTATGCTGTATCTGGAATTTTTATTTCTAGAAAATATTCATATCATTAAAATTGCACCGTAATGTCATTCTTTACATTGTTGTCTTCTTGGTGCTGGCTAGGCAGAACTGCATATCGTACCACACAAGTCTTTACATGACCATTCAGCACATAGTTATAGGCATCTAAAGATTTATATGCCCTCAGTTTCTCTTTACGCTCAGTTTCTCTATCGGGTAGGTGTAGAAGTCAGGCCACTCAACCGGAGGTAGTGTTAACGTTAATCCTGTCAGATCGTCCATCCATTGACTGAGCGTGTACGGGTCAGCCAATCTGGTTCTGTCCGTTAAAATTAACTTTTGCAAATAACAATCGCGGTCCTGAACAGTGAGTGACCTTGCACATTAAGACAAAATCGAATTTTCTCCAGTCACTGTTAAAAACAAGCTAACAAAGCTCGCAAACTAACGTTAGTGAAGCGGCCAGAGGGATCGTTCTGCCTCCACCTAAGCTCCGCCCACAAAAAAACCCGTCACCATCCCACATAGCAACATTGTTTCAGCCCAGATCCGGCCCACATCTGGCACATGTGGAAAGATGATCTGGCCCACATGCAGCGTGGAATTACGGCACTTGGGTGGGCCGCTCCTGTTTGCCAAATCTGGGCCACAAGCAGGCCATAGCAATGCCACATCTCAGCCAAGAGCAAAGAAATAAACCAGAACTGGACCTTATCTGAGCCACAAAATCTGTATATATTAAATATGAAGTCATCTCAGCCTTAATAAGCCTGTTAACAAGCAGAATCACTGAAAGAAAGAAGAGAACAGAAAAAGAGACGAGCAGAAACACAAGAACTACAACTGACTTCAGACACAGCCTTAGATGAAATCAACTGAAGAGAAAAAAAGACATTAAATCTGTGAAGATCTCAGCAGAGGAGGATTAAACAACTCCACAAACAGCATTACCAGCTTCACTCATTACTAATCAGACTGACTTTATTTCTGTCAGACGTCTACAGAAGTTTTTATTGAGAATTAACAGAGTTTAACTCTAATGTGTTTCATTTGAAGTCACCATAACAGTGATTAGTGTTTCCATTAGTTGGGCTCTTAACTCTTATTATATATTTTGTTTTCTTTGGCCGCTGTGACAGTGTGTTTGTCAAACACATTTGCAGCAGCAAAGAAAGCTGAAGTGAAATGAGATCAGGTGATGATGGTTGCCTGGTTATGGTTTTATAATCATCATGAAATAGACTGAATCACTGAGGTATTTTAATCTAACAATTATGTTGTACCATTAATATATTCACACCACAAACCCTGTGTTACTGCAGCGTGAGGTCCAGCAATATTATAACAATCAGTTAGAAGATTTTAACAAACATGAGCACAAAAAATTACTCCACGGTGACACACAGAGATATCAAAAATCAGCACATGAATCTCAACAAGGGTGACAATATATATATTTTTTTAGATAAACAGATTAATTCAGAACATCACTGAAAAGCTACTAAATGTCACAACAAAAACAACAGCAAAAAAATAAAAGCACATATTTAGAATTAAACAAAATAATAGGACAATTCAGCTGCATAATTGAATCATGTTGCAATGCAACATGCTGGGAGTTTTGTACAATGATGGTACCCAGCATGCATTGCAGCAAGGTACTTTTGATTGTCACCATTGTTGAGATTCATACGTTGATTATTGATATCTGTGTTTGTCATAGAACAGAAATGTTCCATGCTCATGTTTGTTAAAGTCTTCTAACTGATTGTTACAATATTGCTGGATCTCACGCTGCAGTAACACAGGGTTTGTGATGTGAAGATATTAATGGAACAACATAATTGTTAGATTCCAAAGAGATCAGTAAAATAGTTTTTTTAAGGGACCGTTCGGTATTTATGGAAAGGACCACCGGAGGAAAATAGGGGAGGGTCATGTCTTTTTATTCTTTGTTGAGGGGAGGGTCATCCAACTTTTTTTAGTCTAGGGGGAGGGTCACCCAACTTTTATATTCATCTTTGTCAGATCGTTTGTTGATGTCCTCCGTGTTGGTGTTCTGGTGTCCTGTTACTGCCTCGTGTTCCTGTTCCAGTTTCGTCGTGGATTTTATCTGTCTTCTCACCATCACCGTCACAGCACTTCTTCACGCATCCTGACCATCTTGTCCCTGCGTCACCCACCTTCCACCTGCTTGTACTGTTGACTTTGTTACCGTTAATAAATACTTGCACTTGCTTCCTGTCTCATCGAGTCATTATGACAGAACGATCTGACCGCGGAATGGAAGCAGCGAGCGCGTCTTCTGGATCAATTGAAGAATTCATTCATCACAGTATCCGAAGAATGGATTCACAGCAACAAGAGATCGGGACACGGGTCGCGCAGTACAAGCCCTGGTGACGCAGGTGTCCGAGCTCACCTAGCAGATCCATCGCCTACAGATTCCCGCTGCGCCGCCCATACCAGCCGTTCCTCCTGCAACACCAGCGAGACCCTCCCAGTCTGAGCCTCGTCTACCCACACCAGAGCCTTATTCAGGTGAACCAGCTTTTTGTAGAGCATTCTTGACGCGTTGTTCAATGCACTTTGCTCTTCAACCACAGACTTTCAGCACAGAACAGACCAAAGTGGCGTATGTTCTCACGTTATTGACTGGGAGGGCAGCACTCTGGGGAACGGCGGTGTGGGAGAACCAACATCCATGCTGCGCCTCGTTCCAGACCCTCGCCGCCGAGATGAAGAAGGTCTTTGACCGAGCGCTTTCGGGGAGAGAGGCTGCCAGAACATTGGCGGATCTTCGACAAGGTGAAAGATCAGTTTCAGATTTTTCTATCGAATTCCGGACCCTGGCGGCGGAGTGTGGCTGGAACGAGGAGGCGCAGTGGGATATGTTCCTGCATGGGTTGGCTGACCACGTCCAGAAGGAGATCTACGCCTTGCATCTACCTACCACACTGAACGGGTTGATCGACTTAGCTCTGCGGGTGGACGCTCGGCTATCCAGGATTGAGCGCCGAGTCCCGTCCACCCGTACCTTTGGAGGGGTCGACAGTTCAAGATCCAACGGCAGGGACGTGGTCAGCCCCGTCTACGATCCCGAGCCCATGCAGGTGGGTCGAGCTCGGCTTTCCCGGGAGGAGAGGGAGAGGCGGAGGTCCCAGGGCCTTTGCCTATATTGTGGAGGAGCGGGACATTTTTCATATAACTGCCCGGTAAAAGGCCAAGCCCGATAGTAAACTTGAGGCTACTATCGGGTGGGATCTCCGCCAGGAAGACCTCATTAGCTGTTACATCTACCTCCACGCTCCTCCCGGTAAGACTAAGATGGTCAGTCCACCAGCACGACTGTCGAGCACTTCTGGATTCTGGGGCTGAACGTAATTTTATGGACCACTCATTCGCACAACAGTTACAGATTCCCCTCAAACCCCTCACTCACAGAATTGCAGTTCACGCTCTTAATGGACAGACACTTCCCACTATTTCACTATCCACTGAAGAATTAACCCTCATCACTTCTGGCAACCACTCTGAGACTATTTCATTCTACATCATGGATTCACCTCTGGCACCCGTCGTCCTCGGACATCCCTGGCTCATTCAACACAACCCTCGAGTGGACTGGCATCACAAAGTCGTGCTGGAGTGGAGCAAGGAATGTCATAAGTCTTGTCTCGTGTCTGCTTGTTCGTCTGTGCCTGTTTCTGTTTTTCAGGAGGAAACAGGGGATTTGTCTAACGTGCCCACGGAGTATCTGGACCTGAAGGAAGTGTTCAGTAAGTCTCGTGCTGCTTCTCTTCCTCCGCATCGTCCCTATGACTGTGCAATAGATCTACTGCCAGGTAAGTCTCCACCTAAGGGCAAGTTATATTCGCTCTCTATTCCGGGGAGGGAGGCTATGGAGAAATACATTTCTGATTCTCTAGCAACCAAGTTCATTCGCCCTTCCTCAACTCTCCAGCGGGGGCGGGGTTCTTTTTTGTGGGGAAGAAGGACGGTTCTCTGCGACCTTGTATTGATTACCGGGGGTTGAATAACACCACGGTAAAGAATACTTATCCTTTGCCGTTGATGTCTTCAGCTTTCGAGAGGTTGCAGGGAGCGTCCATCTTCACTAAATTGAACTTGCGTAACGCTTATCATTTGGTTCGCATTAGGGAGGGGGATGAGTGGAAAACTGCCTTTAACACCCCTAGGGGGCACTTTGAATATTTGGTCATGCCCTTCGGGCTGTCCAACTCCCCGGCAGTTTTCCAAGCACTGGTCAATGATGTGTTGCGAGATATGATCGATCAGTTCATATATGTCTACCTGGACGACATATTGATTTTTTCTTCTTCTCTCCAGGAACATGTGCAACACGTCCGACGAGTGCTTCTGAGGTTGCTAGAGAATGGGCTTTTTGTCAAGGCGGAGAAATGCGAATTCCATGCACAGTCAGTTCCTTTCCTTGGGTACATCGTGTCGTCTGAGGGGATGCGGATGGACCCTGAGAAGATCAAGGCTGTGGTAGATTGGCCAAGCCCGGATTCTCGCAAGGCCCTGCAGAGGTTCCTGGGGTTCGCCAACTTCTATCTGCGTTTTATTCGCAATTTCAGCCAACTAGTCGCACCTCTGTCTGCCTTGACCTCCCCCAGAACGACGTTCAGGTGGTCTAACACAGCCGAGGCTGTGTTTACCAAACTGAAAGGCCGCTTTGTTTCAGCCCCTATCCTTGTCACCCCTGATCCATCACGTCAGTTCGTGGTGGAGGTCGACGCGTCAGAGGTGGGAGTAGGTGCAGTGTTGTCCCAACGCTCCCCTGTAGATGACAAGGTGCATCCATGCGCGTTTTTTTCTCATCGGTTGTCCCCGGTAGAACGTAATTACGACATTGGCAACAGGGAGTTGTTGGCAGTTAAGCTAGCGTTGGAGGAATGGCGCCACTGGTTAGAAGGGTCAGGGGTACCTTTTATCGTCTGGACTGATCACAAGAATTTAGAGTATATCTGCACTGCTAAAAGACTGAACTCCAGGCAGGCTCGGTGGGCACTTTTTTTCGGTCGTTTCGAGTTTTCTATTTCGTACCGCCCGGGTTCTAAGAACATCAAACCCGACTCTCTATCTCGCATATTTGATTTTTCCGCACGCCCGACTACTCCCGAGTGTATTTTGCCCGAAACTCTAGTCGTTTCCACACTCTCATGGGAGATCGAATCGAAGGTCCAGAAGGCCTTAGAAGGGGTAACGCCTCCGCCCGGTGGTCCACCGAGTCGCTTATTCATGCCGGAGGGATTACGGTCCGACGTTATCCAGTGGGGTCATGGTTCCAATGTGGCGTGCCATCCAGGAGTTAATCGCACTAGTTTTTTAGTCAAGCAACGATTCTTGTGGCCACGTATGGCTCGCGACATTCACAATTTTGTCTTGGCTTGCTTGGTTTGTGCCACTGGTAAGATTTCCAATCGACCTCCTGATGGGTTACTTCAACCGCTGTCGGTTCCTTCGAGACCCTGGTCCCATATCGCTCTAGATTTCATTACCGCCCTCCCACCCTCTCAAGGGAACACGGTCGTTTTGACTGTGGTGGACCGGTTCTCGAAGGCAGCCCATTTGTCCCCTTACCCAAATTACCCTCAGCTAAGGAGACAGCGGTAGCCGTCGTAGACCACGTCTTTCGCTTACATGGCCTCCCGATTGACGTGGTCTCTGACAGGGGACCCCAGTTTGTGTCCAAATTTTGGCGAGAGTTTTGTAGATTACTGGGGGCGACTGTTAGTCTGTCCTCAGGGTTTCATCCCCAGAGCAATGGCCAGACCGAGAGAGCCAACCAAGATTTGGAGAGGGTGTTGCGATGTTTGGTGTCCAAGAATCCTTCCTCATGGAGCCAGCAACTCTCTATGGTGGAGTACGCTCACAACACGTTGCCAGTGTCGGCCACGGGCCTTTCTCCATTTGAGTCTAGTGTAGGTTACCAGCCACCTATTTTTCCCAGTCTGGAATCCGAGGTTGTGGTTCCCTCCGCTCACGCCTTTGTTCAGAGGTGTCATCGCCCGTGAGACTCTACTCCAAGTGGGAGCGCGCACCAAGGCCAAGGCCGATCGCCACAGGTCAAAGCCTCCCGTATACGCCGTGGGTCAAAAAGTGTGGCTTACTACTAAGAACATTCCTTTGCGCACCGTCTCTAATAAGCTTGCACCCAAATTTATTGGCCCGTTTACTGTCACCAAAATCATTAGTCCGGTGGCAGTCCGCCCCAAAATTGCCTCCCGCGTACAGGAGGATCCATCCCGCCTTCCATGTGTCTAAAATCAAACCAGTGTTTCATTCTCACATTAATCCGCCTGTCCCGGTTCCTCCCCCACCGCGACTCGTAGATGGGGAGACCACTTATTCGGTTAATCGTATTCTGGACTCCAGGCGGAGGGGACGCAGATTTCAGTACTTGGTGGACTGGGAAGGTTATGGTCCGGAGGAGAGAAGTTGGGTACCTGCTAGAGACATCCTGGATCACTCCCTTATCGATGATTACAATCGACAGGTAGGGGGGCCTGGGAACGCCAGGAGGCGTTCTTAGGAGGAGGGGTACTGTCACGGTAGACGTATTCTCTGTTCCTTTTAGTCTCGTGTTTATGTTGTTGTGTGAGCGCGTGTGTAGTGGGTGTGAGTGTATGACATCACCTGATCCGCTCCAGCTGATCATCATCACTTCACCAGCTGCAAGCAATTCGCCCTTCTATAAATACTCACCGTTGTTGTATCATCTTTGTCAGATCGTTTGTTGATGTCCTCCGTGTTGGTGTTCCGGTGTCCTGTTCCTGCCTCGTGTTCCTGTTCCAGTTTCGTCGTGGATTTCATCTGTCTTCTCACCGTCACCGTCACAGCACTTCTTCACGGATCCTGACCATCTTGTCCCTGCGTCACCCACCTTCCACCTGCTTGTACTGTTGACTTTGTTACCATTAATAAATACTTGCACTTGCTTCCTGTTTCATCAAGTCATTATGACAAGTAGATCCCCTTATACGCTGAGTTTCGGTTCATTTATGAGACGAGAGTCCAGTTCACTCGCCGGCGCGTCCATGTCGTGATTATCTATTGTCTATATACTTCTTATTTATTAAATCCAGGCAATTGGTTGATGAAACATTGATTAAAATTAAGATACAATTAATACAAAACGAAATTCATTTTAAAGAAAGGCTTTGTGCTTTCTGTTTGAAGTCTCAGTGAAAGTTGTAAACAGTCTTTTAGTGCTGCTTTCAGAGCGCTCACGTCCGTAACATTGTTTTTTCCTCATAAATGCGAACATGAAAAATAAAATAAAATGAATATGTTATGTTCTGTGGAGAGCCAACCCTTCTTCATCCAGTGGGTAGTATTACTTTGGTTTGCAGTGTAATTCACAGAATTACAAAAAAATATTTTGCCACCTAAAAGTTAAAGATTTTTTGTGTCACGTCCACGGCATGTGTCCTATTTCCCTCATATTAAATATAAAACGCTTGATTACACACGGTATTACCTTGTTATGATAGTGACCCATACAATATGTGCCAAACATTTTTTCCTTACCTTGTCATTCAAGGCCAGGGCACTTTTTGTACAACCAACGTTGTGCTGAATTTGACAAAACTGATCTGTTACTGCAGCGGCGGCCAGCAGCTCGTTTTTTTTTTTTTTTTTAAGGCAGTAGAAGGTTCTGGAACTTTTGCGCGCTTCGACATCCCGCGCAACTACAGATCTCCCAGGAACATTCATTATTGCTGCGTACATTTATCCATGTCGGAGTTCTGAGTAGTATAGCCTATCTGTAGATGCGCATGGAATGCGCGATCATGGTCGACTGACAACGAGATTAAGCAGCTGAACAAGAGTACGGCCGTGTTCCGATTGTTCTCATCTCAGCTCCGCCGAGACAAAATAGACATGCCATTTCAAAATCTTTCATTTATAATCAGAAATATGTTTTCAAAAGCATCACTTTCATCAAATTTTATGTGACATAATTTCCAGTAGGCAACTGACTGCAAACGAGCAGGGTTATGTGCTGGGGCTGAGCCCCGGAGAGCCCCGGCCCAATTTAACCACTGGCTGTTCTCTTCCTTCATAAGTCGTACTGAGAAGGTTTGAGTTGCAGAGGAATTTGTGACAGTTTCACCTGTTAAACCACATCAAAGTTTCGTAATTAGTAAGTTCGTGCTTTTTCTCTTTTTGTTCTTATGCACTGTAAAACCCAACAAGTTAAGCTAATTTATTTCATTTGAGGAAACCGATTGCCTTAATTGAATTAAGTTTATAAAAAACAATAGTTATGAGTACTCTGAACTTATTTTAATCGAGTCCACTAAAAAATTAATACAAAGTCAAATTCAATAAGTTAAGCTAACTTATTACATTTGAGGACACCGATTGCTTAATTCACTGTAAAACCCAACAAGTTAAGCTAACTCATTTCATTTGAGGAAACCGATTGCCTCAATTCAATTAAGTTTATAAAAACAATAGTTATGAGTACTCTGAACTTATTTCAGTTGAGTTTACTAAAAGTAGATATACATTGCAGTCAATAAATTAAGTGATTAATTAAGTGATTATTGAGCATTAGTGATTAACACCAGCTGTTAACGAGCAGAATCAATGAAGGAAAGATGAAGTCAACCCAAGATAAAAGACGTTTAAATCTCTGAAGATCTCAGCAGAGGAGGATTAAATCACTGCACAAACAGCATTATCAGCTTCACTTATTACTAAACAGTTTGACTTTTGTCATGCGTCTACAGAAGTTGTTATTGAGAATGAACAGAGGGTTAGATGATAATGATTTATTGAGTTTCATTTAAAGACACCATGATAGTGATCCGTGTTTGCTTTAGTTGGGCTCTTGACCCTTGACTTTATAACACCAGTTCCCTTTCGTCAGCAGGGAACTCCGACGCCTCGTCGGGGGAGTTCCCCTGACGAATTGGGATCACGCTAGGGAGACCAATTGCCTTCGAGTGAATTAAAACGAGCCGATGAACATTGGCATGCAATATTTGCATTCCGCAGCTCGCCTACCAGTGCGGGTATAAAGCCCGGAAGCAAACATTGCATCATCGCTTTTTGCTTCGGAGCCGACCAGTTGTGTCCTCTCTGAGTGAATGAGCTTAAGATTGTATCTTTCTTACGCTCTACGAGTCTGCTGTTTCAGGAGGGGATCTCTCTGTGTTGGTGAGACGGCGCTTCAGCGACCACGCGATTCCTGTCTGCCGGCTGCGTCTACACTGTTAATTCAAAAGCTGTTTTCACAGCTGGTAAATGGTTGAGTGCGCACAGCGGGCTTGCAGTTTCCCCGCTGTGTCGCCGCGTTGGATCCCTGTGTGCTTCAGCACAATAAGGAGAGTACTTTCTTCCTGAAAGAGCAACACGAGTGAAGATCGCGTCCTTTTCAGGATGACGTTTCACTCGTGTGTTTCTGGATGCGATCGTTTCCTGTCCTCATTGACGGCCACGACCGCTGTTTCACATGCCTAATCAGTGTGTTGAAGCTGCGTTCGTGGGTGGTTCATGTTCTCTCATGAGTGCATGTCCACGTCGGCACGTTGTTCGTCTCGTCTTTCTCGTAAAGACTTCAGCCGCTCAGCGTGCCGTGTGCCGTCGAGGCTTTCGAATGGGGTTCTGGTCCTTCTCATGAGGGACCGAGCATTTCATTCGGGGCTCCAGGGAGGACAGATGTCGATTGCTACATCGGAGAGAGGGCTGTTATACTCTGAAAATGATGCTGAGTTCCTACTATAATGGTGTGTTCTCGTGCTGAAGGTTCAGACTTGACAGCCACACTTTCCTGGGCTATTCTAAAGTGCCTGGATGTGTGTGAAAAATTTTGGCAGTATGGAAGCTTTTTGGTGCCAATATGGCAAGCCAAACATGCCTAAATCTGCAAAAGTTTTTCCTCTCTCACTACCCCTGCACTTTCACTGCACGTGGGTAGTTCTGACTCGGGGTGGAGCTGCGCTTAGTGACTGACCGTGATTAGTCACAACGCTGGCCCTCGGTCAGACGATGTCCACACTAGTGGTCCAGGAGCGCCTCAAAACCAGCCCGCTCAGAGTTGTTTCCCCCTAGCAAAAGGTAGGGAAATAACTCTGAGAGAAGCGACCAGAGTATGTGACGTTCTGCTCTTCCGGAGTGCGTGTCATCACCACTCCTTCCCCCGGGGGAGGGCCGGGTGGAGAATTTTGTTCTGTTCCGCCGCTGGTCATCCAGTCAGCGGTACCCAGTTTGAGCAGTCCACTTCCTCTAAGTCGCTCACGGGCCCCAGCGCTCAGATGGCAGTGAGGGCTTCGGCCTTGTCACTCTCGTCTCTCGCTGGGTGAGGCGGAAACCAGGACTCGATGCCCCCGGGCCTCGCTCCTCGTTTCCCCTCACGGTCGAGACTGGCAGTAAAATAAGACCAGTCTCCTCCGTCCGAGAGGGTCAGAATGGCAGTGCGCGCCGCCCCCGAGCTGCGCCACTCTCGTTCCCCTCTCCCCAGCTCTCAGATAGCAGTGGCGCCACCCCGGTCACGTCACTCCTGTCTGCCGCTGGGCGGGAAGGTACGGAGACCAGCAGCCGCCCTTGGGACTCGCTCCTCGTCTCCTCCCCTTCTCTCGCCAGGCGACAGCCCGCAGCAGAACACTCTAGGGTCTTCTCTGCCGTCTGTCCCCGGGTGGAAGCAGGTAGGTGTTGTCCAAGCACACACCCAGGCCCCGCTCTCGGCCGCTACAATGCCACCGGATCCGTGTCCCTGCCTTCCGCCTCGCTGCCCCTCCGCGGGTACGCCGGCGGTGCGGGTGGGCTCGTTGCGGCGGTTTCTCGGAGCCTGGTTAGAGCTCCTGAGTCCGTCGCGCTGGCTCATCCGCACCATCCGGCTCGGCTATGCAATTCAATTTGCATGCCTGCCTCCCAAGTTCAGGGGCGTCCACTTCACCCATGTGCGTCCAGTGGATGCTCCGGTCTTGCGGAAAGAGATCAACGTCCTGCTGGCGAAGGACGCGATCGAGCCGGTCCCTCCAGCCGATATGAGGTCAGGGTTTTACAGCCCTTACTTCATTGTACCCAAGAAAGGCGGTGGGTTACGGCCAATCCTGGATCTGCGAGTATTGAATCGGGCCCTGCACAAGCTCCCGTTCAAGATGCTCACGCAGAAACGCATTTTCGAGTGCATCCGTCCCCGGGATTGGTTTGCAGCGATCGACCTGAAGGACGCGTACTTTCATGTCTCGATTCTTCCTCGACACAGACCATTTCTTCGGTTTGCTTTCGAGGGTCGAGCATATCTGTACAAGGTACTACCCTTCGGGCTGGCCCTGTCGCCCCGTGTCTTCACGAAAGTCGCGGAGGCGGCCATTGTTCCCATGAGAGAACAAGGCGTTCGCATTCTCAACTATCTCGACGACTGGCTCATTCTTGCTCACTCGCGAGATGTGTTGTGCGATCACAGGGACATGGTGCTCTGTCACCTCAGTCAGTTGGGGCTTCATGTCAACTGGGAGAAGAGCAAACTCTGCCCCGTGCAGAGGATCTCTTATCTCGGTATGGAACTGGACTCGGTCGCTCAGACTGCGCGCCTCACAGAGGAGCGCGTCCAGTCAGTGCTCACCTGTCTCAAGTCCTTTCGAGGCAGGACAGCGGTCCCACTGAAACAGTTTCAGAGGCTCCTGGGGCATATGGCAGCCGCAGTAACGCCGCTCGGTTTGTTGCATATGAGACCGCTCCAGCACTGGCTTCACGATCGGGTCCCGAGGTGGGCGTGGCAGAGCGGCACGTTCCGGGTCAAAGTCACCCCGCAC
The DNA here is from genome assembly GCF_963993115.1 of Abramis brama. Classification (NCBI taxonomy): domain Eukaryota; kingdom Metazoa; phylum Chordata; class Actinopteri; order Cypriniformes; family Leuciscidae; genus Abramis; species Abramis brama. Next base: position 10,337,065 of record NC_139963.1, on the reverse strand, counting down.
TGTCGCCAAACCTTCTCCCCTTGGTCGGATCCTGGGTTTCTACGGGCCGGAGTGCCCCTAGTCCAGGTTTCCAGGCATGCTGTGGTGTTCACAGATGCTTCTGCCAAGGGTTGGGGGGCCACGTACAAAGGGCATGCAGTCTCGGGTCTGTGGACGGGGCCCCAGCTGCATTGGCACATCAACTGCGTAGAGTTGCAAGCAGTACGCTTGGCCTTGTGTCGCCTCAAGGGGTTTCTCAGACACAAACACGTACTGGTCCGTACGGACAGCACTGCGACCGTTGCGTACATCAACCGACAAGGTGGTCTGCGCTCCCGTCGTATGTCGCGACTCGCCTCCAACCTCCTCTGATGGAGTCAGAAGCATCTGAGGTCGCTTCGTGCCGTTCATGTCCCAGGGGAGTTCAATTGTGTGGCCGACGAGCTTTCACGTCAGCCTCCCCTTCCGGGAGAATGGCGACTCCATCCCCAGGTGGTCCAGCTGATTTGGCGAATCTTCGGAGCCGCACAGGTAGACCTGTTTGCCTCTCCCAACACGACCCATTGCCAGTGGTATTACTCCCTGACCGAAGGAACTCTCGGCACGGATGCTCTGGCACACAGCTGGCCCCGGGACTTGCGCAAATATGCGTTCCCCCCAGTGAGCCTTCTTGCACAGACTCTGTGCAAGGTCAGGGAGGACGAGGAGCAGGTCCTTTTGGTAGCCCCGTATTGGCCAACCCGGACTTGGTTCCCAGAACTCATGCTCCTCGCGACAGCCCCTCCTTGGCCGATTCCTCTGAGGAAAGACCTTCTTTCTCAGAGACGGTGCACTCTATGGCACCCGCGTCCAGACCTCGGAGGTTCTAGATGGCCTGCCACAGGTAGTGGTAGATACCATCTCTTCAGCTAGAGCCCCCTCTACGAGGCGCCTCTATGCTCTGAAGTGGAACCTGTTTGTCGGCTGGTGTTCTTCCCTTGGGGAGAACCCACGAACTTGCCCGATCAGAGTCGTGCTCTCCTTCCTACAACAGGGGTTGGAGCGAAGGCTGTCTCCCTCCACCCTTAAAGTGTATGTTGCCGCAATAGCCGCACATCACGATGTAGTTGAAGGTAAGTCCGTGGGGAAGCACGACCTGGTCATCAGATTCCTCAAGGGTGCTAGGAGGCTAAATCCACCTCGCGATTTGCACCCTGTACCCTCTTGGGACTTAACTTTAGTGCTTAGAGCGCTCCAAAGTCCTCCTTTTGAGCCTTTGACGACAGTTGAGCTTAATATCCTGTCCATTAAGACTTCCTTCAAGAGGGTAGGGGATCTGCAGGCTTTTTCGGTCGACGAATCGTGCCTAGAGTTCAGGCCTGGCCTTTCTCATGTTACATCGAGACCCCGGCTCGGATATGTGCCCAAGGTTCCTACCACTCCCTTCGGACCAGGTAGTGAACCTGCAAGCGCTGCCCCAGGAGGAGGCAGACCCAGCCCTAGCTTTTCTCTGTCCCGTCCGGGCCCTCCGGGGTTATATAGACAGAACGCAAAGCTTCAGGACCTCAGATCAGCTCCTTGTTTGTTATGGAGGCCAGCAGAAGGGGAAGGCTGTCTCCAAGCAGAGGTTAGCCCACAGGCTAGTGGATGCTATTACCAGGGCTTATGAGTCCCAGGGTGAGCCCTGCCCACCCAGGTTGCGGGCTCACTCCACTAGGAGTGTTGCCGCTTCCTGGGCTCTGGCACAAGGCACCTCGCTAACAGACATTTGTAGAGCTGTGGGCTGGGCGACACCGAACACGTTCGCTAGGTTTTATAGCCTACGTGTGGAACCTGTTTCCTCCCGAGTACTTGCTATGGCCAGTAATTAGAGGGAATAGGTGTGTCGGCTTACGACGCCATTCCGTGAGCGGATACGTGCGTCTTTTTGCTCCGTTGGTTACCCAACAAACGGCTAACCTCGTGAGTTCCTCCATCACCCCCTCCGGTGCCAGGCGTTGCGGACCGCCCGCCACCAGGTCTGCTACCTTCAGTAAGGAGTTGCTAGTAGACTGGGTGCTTTTTCCAGTGGTCCCTGCGGTGACCCGTGATTGCCACGTGCAGTTCAGCCGCGTCTTCCCCTTGACAGACTCATTCTGTCATCCCTGTTGAGTACGCTCCTCACTCCTCCGGACTGGGACTACCTTCATGGACTGCCATATGTTTCACTACCCTACGTGGTTAGTACATGTGTGTATTTGAGGGCCTTCCTCTAGGCTGCCTCAGCTTCCGCAGCGTTCCCCCCCCCCCCATTATTTCCTTGCGGTCGGGCACACTTTCCCAGTGTTATCCAATATCCACTGATTGGGTCTTGCGGAACAGCAGTGTGATTCCCTAGCTAGCTCCCGCAAAATTTCTGAAACTGCTGCAGGGCTGTAGCTTAGCTGGGCGCTGGGCGCTGGAAGGGGCCAGCACCATGGCGTTTTGGTAGGGATCCCAATTCGTCAGGGGAACTCCCCCGACGAGACGTCGGAGTTCCCTGCTGACGAAAGGGAACGTCTCGGTTACGTATGGTAACCCTCGTTCCCTGAGTCCAGGGAACGGAGACGCCTCGTCCCGTCGCCATGTTGCTGTACCTTCGCGGAGGGCTGGACACTGTTCGGCTCCTCAGCGAAAAGCGATGATGCAATGTTTGCTTCCGGGCTTTATACCCGCACTGGTAGGCGGGCTGCGGAATGCAAATATTGCATGCCAATGTTCATTGGCTCGTTTTAATTCACTCGAAGGCAATTGGTCTCCCTAGCGTGATCCCAATTCGTCAGGGGAACTCCCCCGACGAGGCGTCTCCGTTCCCTGGACTCAGGGAACGAGGGTTACCATACGTAACCGAGACGTTTTTCCTCTGGCTGCTGAGTGTTTATTAAACACATTTGTTATGGCACATACGCCAAAAGAAAATATGAGCATATGGTTGTGTTAAGATGATAAAAATCATCATTTAGTGACTTGATTCTCTGATCATTCCCAGAACCTAATCTCTGATTAGACAGGTGATGAATTACTTGTATTATTCATTATAATAGAACTGATTCTGCTGTAAGGCCCATTGTTGTGACAATCAGATTTTAAAAACCTCTATGGTATCATGCTGACTTAAACAGTAATCAAGAAAATCTTAAGTGCAAAAATCAAGGGTCAAGAGCTCAACTAAAGCAAACGCTGATCTCCATCATGGTGACCTTAAATGAAACTCAAATCATCAACTTCTAAACCTTTGTTAATTCTAATAAGACCTTCTGTAGACGAATGGCAGTAATAAAGTCAAAGTGGTTAGTAATAAGTGAAGCTTGTAATGCTGTTTGTGGAGTTGTTTAATCCTCCTCTGCTGAGATCTTGAGATGTTTAACCCTCAGGGGACCACAAACGCGCCCGCGCGTTTTGCTCGTTTTTTTTTTTTAGCAATGAAAATAAACACCAAATGCTCTGTTAATTTTGATCTTTCATTTTCGTGTAATACATCAATCGATCCTGTTCAGTTTCTATTTTTTTTCTGTATACTCACAATAAAAATAAAGTGTTTTGCTTTTTGACAAATAAAGAAAAATTAACATGATGCGATTTCTGCCTTCCCTCTGTCCGTGAACTCCCATTTGAAACGCGTTCGAAAATGATCAATAACTCCGCGAAAATTTAGTCAAACAGGCAAACAGACCCACGGGCATAAAGCTTGAGATCGCATCTGTTAAAAGAAGTAACTTATATAAAAAACAAATATTCTCAGTTTCTGTAATCTGTATAAAAAGAGAGCGACTCCTGTCGAGCTCATTAGGAGTTCATTCACAGTAATGTGACCACTCCCCGGAGAGCGCGTGCTATTCAAACGCAAATTCTGAGGGGTGTGAAACGCCCATCAGCTGTAAACACAGCGCGTCGCGATCGAGTGAGGCATAATATAGCCTACCTTATGGAGAAACGATTCCTCAGAACAGTGCTGATGAGGAGCAATATCTCCTGATATGAGGAGCAGATCCCGCTGCGCTGAGGAGTGAGGTAGGCTGTTTTCTTTTCTCACGTGTGGAATAACGTTATGGAATAACGTTAGTGTAGGCCTATGCAAACCGCAAAAAGATGAATCGCATTTCTATAATATGACTCGCCTTTCTGTGAGATGACTGAAGGGTACATATTTGTAAAGACTGTTTAGCCTGAATATGAATCGCGTGTCTGTGTGTGAAAGAATAAACTGCTTTGCTATAGCCTACTGAGATGAGTAAAAATCCACTGGAATATGTTGAAAAAAATGTATTTGTATAAGCAACGTATTAAACTGCAAAAAAAAAAAAAATACTATTTTTGTCAAAAATAAAGTCATAGACTAAGATGTTAGATGTTCCAATGTTGGCTATATTCAAACTAATGAATACATATGATAAAATTTAGGCCTATAATCTTTTTTCTTTTTTTTTTTTTTACAAAGAAAGAGTACACTTGAAATATTGTTGAAATTGTAATTATTGTTGTAATTGTAACATTTTTAATAAAATAGCAAAACATATTTACAAGAGAAATGTAAGCGAAATCTTAAATGGTCAATATAAGTCTTCTTCTAAATACATCTTTTGTCGTTGCATTGTGGCTCAGTCAGTGTCACACCTGAATGAATGGCTCATTAGGCAGTCATTATGCAGAATGGGTGGGGAGATTATGCAGAGATTATGCAATCTAAGGTGTAAACTACTCCTCCCCCTTGCATATTGGCTTTCCAAGCAAAACCTGTTTTACACCATTTAAATCAATGTATTTTTTTTTTGTGAACGATAAAGCAAAACTATTTTCACATAATTTTGAAGCTAGAACACAAAGGGACAACATCCATTAGTCAAAAGTCTTGTGGACACATATTTAATATGTGTTTTGTGGTCTTAATTCAGCAACTTTCATTTTAATTTTTTCCAATAACCACGCATAAACATTATTCTCTTAAAAATACAAACATCTACATACACGTTGCTCGCATATTATGGTAGCCCTGTTTGTGCTATATAGAGTGAATTTACACCTTTGCCATTAACATGTTTATAAATAACTGAAAAAAGCACAAATGTCAAGGCATGTCAGAACATCTCAAAGGCCCCCAAAACACTGTGGTCCCCTGAGGGTTAATGTCTTCTTTTCTCTTCAGTTGATTTCATCTAAGACTGTGGCTGAAGTCAGTTGTAGTTCTTGTGTTTCTGCTCGTCTCTTTTTCTGTTCTCTTCTTTCTTTCAGTGATTCTGCTTGTTAACAGGCTTATTAAGGCTGAGATGACTTCATATTTAATATATACAGATTTTGTGGCTCAGATAAGGTCCAGTTCTGGTTTATTTCTTTGCTCTTGGCTGAGATGTGGCAATGCTTGTGGCCTGCTTGTGGCCCAGATTTGAAACACAGGAGCGGCCCACCCAAGTGCCGTAATTCCACGCTGCATGTGGGCCAGATCATCTTTCCACGTGTGCCAGATGTGGGCCAGATCTGGGCTAGGATAATTTGTAAAGTAGGTTAAATGTGATAATGGCAGAATTAATAAAATCAATTAACATTATTGATTCAGGATATTTTATGATGATTACAAAATCATTTACAAGAAATCATCATCACGTGATTTCATCTCAGTTAGCTTTCTTTGCTACCGCAAATGAGTTTGACACACACACACAATCACATAAAGCATTGAAGACAAAAGATTTTGATAAGAGTTAAGAGCCAAACTAAAGGAAACTCTAATCACTGTTATGGTGACTTCAAATTATTACTAGTTAAACAGAGTTTAACGGTAAACCTCTGTTAATTCTCATTAAGAAATGTTTAGACATTCGACAGAAATAAAGTCAGTCTGGTTAGTAATAAGTGAAGCTGGTAATGCTGTTTGTGGAGTTGTTTAATCCTCCTCTGCTGAGATCTTCACAGATTTAATGTCTTCTTTTCTCTTCAGTTGATTTCATCTAAGGCTGTGGCTGAAGTCAGATGTAGTTCTTGTGTTTCTGCTCGTCTCTTTTTCTGTCCTCTTCTTTCCTTCAGTGATTCTGCTTGTTAACAGGCTTATTAAGGCTGAGATGACTTCATATTTAATATACACAGGTTATCAGGTTATCAGGAAGACGTTGGACTCCAACTAATCCAACGTCAGTAAGACGTCATATTTTGGTTGAAAATGAAAGTCAGGTTGATGTCTAAACCCAACGTTTGGCGTCAAGCTCCAACGTCAGACAGATGTTGAATTTTGGTTGGAATAAGCACCACAAAAAAATGTGACATGCATGGCACCACATTAAATCTGTGAAGATCTCAGCAGAGGAGGATTTAACAACTCCACAAACAGCATTACCAGCTTCACTTATTACTAGCCAGATTTACTTTATTTACTTTAGAAACAGAAATGACTTATATTATGAAGAAAACAACATTAAAAACACAAATCTTATATAATTAAAGCATTAGACCCTGAATAAGATCAGGGATTCAGGCAATTATATGATGACATCGTTGTCGTCATCATCATCATTAGCCAACATCACCTGATCTCATTTTCTCATGGCTTTTTTAGCTACAACAATTGTGCTTTATAAACACACAATTATAGCAGATTGAGAAAATGTTATATTAAAGAGTCAAGGGTCAAGAGCACAACTAAAGCAAATGCTAACCACCATCATGGTGACTTTAAAATACAAAATATGATTTCATTAAACCAGAAATTAAATAAAGTAAATCTGGTCAGTAATAAGTGAAGCTGGTGATGCTGTTTGTGGAGTTGAGATCTCCCCTGCTTAGTTCTTGAGAGATTTAATGGCTGCATCTGAAAAAGTCTTGGTTACGTATGGTTACCCTCGTTCCCCGAGGAGAGAACGGAGATGTACATCATGACTGACGAAATGGGGATCTCGCTTGAGAGACCAATTTACTTTATGTGTAAACTAAACAAGCCAATGCACATTAGCATGTTATAATTGCACCAGCTGCTGTGCATCGCAAGCATATAATGAGCGGAAGGTGCATCCCATCTTTGTTTTTCCGCTGAGGAGCCAGAATTGTGACTCAGCAACTCTGGTGACAGGACGTACGTCTCCGCTCCCTCCTCGGGGAACAAGGGTTACCATACGTAACCGATACGTTTCCCTTCGTCAGTCCCTCTGGCGTATATCATGACTGACAAAATGGGGATATCTACCAACACGCCACTGCTGCTGGCCTTTCCAGCGCTCCTCCTGAGTCTCCTGGTCTGACTGCAGTGTTAGGCAGAAAGTAGGAGCTCTAAGCAGAGAAAGTCACTCACTGCTGTTCTGCAAGACCCATTCAGTGTGACTTATTGGATTACGCTGGGAAAGCTTGCCCTTGGAGAAGGGGACGCTGTGGAAACAATGTCCTACCCCGGAGGGAGGCACTGTGGTGGTTACACATATGGACTAGCCAAGCAGGGTAGTGCAACATATGGCAGTCTCTGGGGTGGTTCCAGCCTAGTTCTAGGGGGGAAAGAACACCAGCAGAGACAACAGAGTGGTCTCTGTTGAGGAAGACACGGAATCGTCAGCAGAGGAACTGATCGTGGAGCACAGCAAAATCCTCAGTGTTAACTTAATTTATATAATCCACACCAGAGGTGGGTAATCCAGGGGGTCAAAGGCTACGTCTACATTAATCCGGATACATTTGAAAACGGCGTTTTCGTTTATAAACGCTCTCCGTCCACACTAGCGTTTTCAAGTGTTTTCGGACGTTTCAGTGTGGATGAGAAACTTTTGAAAAACGCCTGAAAACGCTAAATTCACCTTTACTGCGCATGTGTAAAACCCCACAAAAGATCACTGATATGATTCAGATGGAAAAATAAATAATGAAGTTATCGCGCAATTCTTCTGACAGGATAATTTTATTTAGTAAAATATCTCACCATTCACTGATGCGTCCAGGTCGCACGCAGACACCATATGTTTGGTCTGAAACGCGACTGTTCTCATGTATTACTGCAGGACAGCAAATGTGAGTAAATTCTGTCATCTTTGCAGGACTGTGATATGAAGAGTGTGCAATGTAGAATATTTTTAGCAACAGTGTGAAAGTGAATAGCACATAACAGGCACAATACTGGTATAAACATGAATATCTATTGGTACAATATGCGTCACATGACTAAATTTACGTCATCGTTTTTAAATCCCTCCGGTTTCACAGTCCACACTACAACGCGAAAACGGCGTTTTCAAATGTATACGCTTTGGAGTGCGTTTTCAAAAAGCTTCGTTTTCATTAATAAAAACGCCGTCTCAGTGTGGACGGAAGGCCAAAACGGAGAGAAAAAGATGCGTTTTCAAACGAAAACGTATTAGTGTGGACATGGCCAAAGAGTAAAAGTCCTGTCATATGTTTATTCCACCCATAAACTCAGTCAGCTGATTTCACTAATTAGTTCTGTCTCCTGTCTGAATTAGCAAATCCAGGTGATTGGAACAATAAATACTGAGGAGGACTTTTACTTTCTGAACCTGGACTTTACACATCTGGCCACATGTCAGCCAAGAGCAAAGAAATAAACCAGAACTGGACCTAATCATAGTCAAAAAATATGTGTATATGAAATATGGAGTAGATGAAATCAACTGAAGAGAAAAGAAGACATTAAATCTGTGAAGATCTCAGCAGAGGAGGATTAAACAACTCCACAAACAGCATTACCAGCTTCACTTATTACTAACCAGACTGACTTTATTTCTGTCAGACGTCTACAGAAGTTTTTATTGAGAATTAAAAGAGGTTTAACTCTAATGTGTTTCATTTGTGTGCCTATATGAGAGATTTTTTTTTACTAGCTTTTGTTTGTATCAGAACAACCCAAATCCAAATAGTTTGGATTTCTTTGAAAAGGCTAAAATTGTTATGCTGTACAAGGACAGTGCTGCTATAATAAAAAAAGTAAACCTAACTCAGAAATTAGGCTCTCAATAATAATTGTATCATAATAATGATTGTTAAAACACAACCAACATCATCAGATCACACTTTCTCTTTGTTCATCTAGCTGTTATAACTCAGTTACAGCAACCAAATAAAATCTAAGGGCCAAGAGACCAACTAAAGCAAACACGGATCACCATAGTGGTGACGCATACATAAAATTTTTCTCCTTCAGTGATTCTGCTTGTTAACATCAGGTGTCTTCAATAATGCTCAATCATCACTCAATTAATCAATTATCTCATAAACTTTAACACTGCTTCAGTGTTACTTATAACACTCTATGAGTGTGGATTACATAAACAATGAGCAGTGTTAATTTAACACTGGGGATTTTGCTGTGAGGAATACACACAGGGACTTGAGTGTGCTGTGCAATACTTACCTGGTTCCTGGGTGGAGCAGAGGGTGCGTGTGAAGGCCTGGTAGCGTCCCCGAACCGCACACTGCTGCCCGCTGGCGATAGAGGGGGATAGGAGTGGCAAAGCATGGAAGCGTCGCTCACTGCCATCCGCCCCATTTTGAGACCCAGAGATAGAGAAGCTGCTCTTACTGAGAATTTGGGTACCAATGACTGAGACACCAGCGGAGGTGGTCTCGTTGGTGTTATTAGCCAAAGTCGCCCTTTTCTGGTGGCCACCAGAAGAGGAACTAGATTAGGGGAATAGGTAAAGGGACTCCACCTCGTTTGAGGCACTTGATTCTCGGCCACGCATCTAGAGCGCCGAACGACGCGCGCTGGGTTGCCGTGACAACCCGCGCTGTCAACCGGCAACTTGACGGCACACGGCACGCTGAGCGGCTCAAGACTTTACGAGAAAGGGGAGACGAACAATGTGCCGGCGTGGTTATGCTCTCATGAAAGAACATGAACCACCCACGAACGCAGTCTCAACACGCTTAAGCCCAGGCATGTGAAACAATGATCGTGGCCGTCAATGAGGACAGGAAACGACCGCATCCAGAAACACATGGTTTGAATTACCTGTTGAAAAAGACACAATGTCAAACCGTGTATGCTCTTTCAGGAAACTGCTCTCTCTGGTGCTGAAGCACCCAGGGATGACCACGGCTACACAAACAGGACGATAGTGCATGCCTGATGTGAGCACTGACATTCTCATTGAAGGCGCAACATTCAGAGCTGTGAAAACAGCTGTTTTGCTCTCTGTGAGATCGCGGCCAGTGCTGTCTGTAACACCAGCACCAGCTTGAAGAGGCATTCTCCTGAAGAAGCAGACTTGTTTCTTGAAGTTAAAACACTCTCAGATAAGATTGCAGAGCAGAAACAGCATTCATTGTCTGGCTCCGAAGCAAAAAACAAAGATGCAATGCACCTGCCACTCATTATATGTTCGCGCTGCGATGCACAGCAGCTGATGCAATTATCACATGCTAATGTGCTCATTTAGTTTACACTCAAAGAAGATTGGTCTCTCAAGTGAGATCCCCATTTCGTCAGTCATGATGTACGTCAGAGTGACTGACAAAGGGGAACTGATAAATGCTGCCATCTGAGGACGAATTCCAAGGCATGTCTGAATGCAATGTTATCTTCACTTCCTGTCTCCTGAGATATTTGATACATTTTTGAAGGCAGCATAGATGTATCATTCATTGCCTTTGATATCCCACAATCCTGTGCTTTACATTCTGTGAGTTCAGCTGAAAAAATAAAGGCTGGTCATCAGTTTGTGTGTAAATGTACGTTTTTGATCAATGTTTTCCACATATGATGTAATTTCTAGCGAGAAATTACTATTATAGTCATTAAACATTAAACCAAAGCTCGCTCTATTTTGCTGTACAACATTAAACCTTTACGCTGCCTCCAAAGTCTGTCAGAAATAAGTTTTGTGAGGAACCTTCACGCGCAAACACTGCCTACAAAGTCATTGCCTGATAGGGCAGTGAGGCAACTTAAGTTTTGGGATGCAGCCAATGTCTTCTTTTATCTTCAGTTGATTTCATCTAAGGGTACATTTACACGACAACGATATGATTAAAACAGAGTTTTTTTTTCATTTGAGTTTTTCGTGTACAGACGTACACGGAACATCTGTACATCATGCTATGGCCAGACAAAAAGCGCATTCCTGTATGTTTGTTTCTTTTTCCTTTATTTTACAAGAAATGTCTTCTCTCCTGAATTTAATGTTGCCAGCTTTAAACCACCATACTTTCATGATTAACTGATAAAATAACAGTATACCTTTAAATTGTAGAGAAATGGATTAAACTTTTTTGTCATAAAATAGCATTTTCAAGTTGATTTTAGTAAGCAGGTTTTCTTGTTTTTTTTTTATCTAATAGCTTTTTGAGTTGAGTGATTATAGTAAATAAGTATCTATTGAATTGTTTAGTGAACCAGTACTATATAAAAAGTCAAGGGTCAAGAGCCCAGCTAAAGCAGACACTGATCTCCATAATGGTGACATTAAATGAAAAAATCATCAACATCTAAAGCTCTTTTAATTCTAAGAACTGCTGTAGACGTATGAGAGAAATAAAGTAAAGTAAACCTTTTATTTAAAGGTTTTTATGATAAAGTACTGGCAATAGTATGGCCAGTATATTACTGTTTTTATACAGTTTTGTAGTATACTGCAACCGCTAAGTGTAATTTTTGTATTACAAGTGTTGTGTTCTTACCTGTAAAGGAAGTTGAGGAAGATTTCTCATGCGGGAGGATTGGGGTATTTATGTCTGATGCTGTAAATGCTGCAAACAGAAAAAAAAATTAGATGGGGGCAGTGTTGGGGTAACTCATTACAAGTAGCATGAGTTACGTAATCAGATGACTTTTTCAAGTAACAAGTCAAGTAACACATTACTTTTAAAATTCACAACAACATATCAGAGTTACTTTTTCAAATAAGTAACGCAAGTTACTTTGTTTTCCCATTTATTGACTGACAGCTCTTTTGTCACAAAGTTGGAACAAATTGAAGTGCAGAGGCGCTGTGAGTAAACATGATGGTTACTGCAGTACTACACAGCAAAATCCCCTGAGTTAAAGGGCACCTATTATGCCCCTTTTCACAAGATGTAAAGTAAGTCTCTGATGTACCCAGAGTATGTATGTTAAGTTTTGCCACAAAATACCCAACAGATCATTTTTTACAGCATGTTTAAATTGTCATTTCATTTTTTGGGGCTGAGAAAAACACGCCGCTTTAGTGTGTATCTCTTTAAAGGCAAATGAGATGCTGCTGCTGGCACAGAGGGCGGAGCTTCACGAGCTCGTGCTCAGTGGCAGGACAATCTCAGCTGCCATATTACCCTGTAGCCCAAGACTGGTTGCCCACTGAAGCTACACTGTAAAAAAGAATACATTGATTTTATTGATATCTAATTAATAAAAATGAGGCAACAGATTACAAGCAATATTATTAATTAAATTTAACAAATTAGAATTGAGTAATAATTAATCAAATTAATTCCTTAAAAGGTAACCATTTAAAATGAGTAAAATTTACAAAATATCTTTTATTGCCAACATTGAAGACACCTGGTCTGCCGCACTAAGGCAAAAGGCCGTAACTTCAATTTTTGGCGAAAATTAGTTATTGTAATTTTTAGGACAATAAACATAAGTTTTATCATATAGACAAACATCAAGTTTCAATTCGATTGTTTTTTGGGTGGAATAAGATTATGTTTTTGCCGTAACTTCAAAAAGCCAAGGGGAAACTATGGTAGAAGCCCGTAACGTCAGTTACGGCTTTATGCCTTCGTTTCTCGCTGCTCCTGAACACTCGAATGAAGTTACGGGTGCGCTGCTGTGAAGTTACGGCACTCTGCCTTGTTCTAACCGACCATCGAAGTATTGCCGCGCTGGAGTTACGGGATGTAGCAATTAAATAACCTCAGACACACACGTACATTTTTCACAGTGATTGCTTTTGTTAGGTTTGAAGAATGGCATACTCTCGGGGGAAAATGATGGTGGAGATGGCTTTGAATCTTTAACATCCAATAATAGCTAGCGGTAGCTACTTCACAAACTAGACACAAACACTTTTCGAGCCATAATCAACAATTTATCCAGTAACAAGCGCTGAATAGAGCAGGCTTGAATGATATCTTAATTCACAGCCCGTAATACAAAGCTACATGTACAACTGAAATAAAATATGCTTCTCAGTCTAGCTCTCGCCTGCCAATGACAGTCCACTGAGTGAAAACTACGCGAGTTGGTTGGTTGGAGCCGCAACGACACACCCATTATACACCAGCAACAGGAATAATTTAGAGCCTACCTTTTGTTGAACCTTGGTTAAAATCCATGTCAAACAACCGACGAGAAAGCAAATCCATTACATCCACCACGAATTTTTAAAACTTGCTACCGGCTCTAAAACTGAAGTGTGTGTGTGTGTGTGCGCGTGCGTGCGTGAGAGAGAGAGAGAGAGAGAGAGGCGCGGACGCGATCCCACTGTTCGATCGCGCCCGCACCTCTCTCTCTCTCACACACACACACACACACGCACACGCACACGCACACGCACACACACACGCACACACACACGCACACACACACACACACACACACACACACACACACACACACACACACACACACACACACACACACACACACACTTCAGTTTTAGAGTCAGTTTAAAAAAAAAAAAACTTTAAATGTTCCACATCTTTTATACTTTAGTGATGTTAATCACCTTTGTTTTATTAAATTCATGTTAATTAAAACCATTCATACTTTTCCAACTATTCTCACTACTTTAACTTCTTGTTGATACATGTAAAGCCATTTTTATCATAGTGAGTCCAATTTTAATATTGCTTACATTTTAAGCATGACATTGGCTATAAAATATAAGTTAAGGTCTTTTGCCTTGGTATGACCAATTGTCATTTTGTGGGCAATGCTAAGGCAGAATACAGTAACTTCCGAAAAAGGGTCAAAGGTCAAATTTGAGTTCAACATTTTTTTGTAGATGGGTTAATAAAGGTATACACTACAACATGTGAAAATTACAATATTATACCTATAACTCAATTGCCAGGACATTAAGATAACTTTAAAATCATTTTTCTCAGTTTCACACTCTGGTGAGTTAAGGTCTTTTGCCTTAGTAGGGCAGTGGTGTTAACAAGCAGAATCACTGAAGGAGAAAACCATAATTAAAGTCACCATTGTGGAGATCAGTGTGTGTTTTAGTTGGGCTCTTGACCTTAAATTATTAACTTTAAGTTTTGTTTGGCTGCTGTACATGAATTATAACAGCCAGATGAACAAAGAGAAAAGGTGATCTGATGGTGTTGGTTGTGTTTTAACATAATCATTATTTCACAATCATTTGACCTGAATCACTGAACCTCATATAGAGTCCAATTTATGAGTTAGGTTTACTTTCTTAATTATAGCAGCACTGGCCTTGTACGGCATAATATTTTTAACTTTTACAATGTAATGCAAATAATTTCTGAAAAGTTTCTCTTACATAATAAGGAGACACACAGACATCAATAATCAGCCTGTGAATCTCAACAATGGTGACATTTATAAAGCATGTTGCAGTGCATTCTGGGTTCCACCAATCAAAACTCATTCATGGCTCCCATCATGCATTGCTGCATGAATAAATAATGAGCTTATGTTCAGAGGTGATCTGTTCGTCACCATTGCTGAGATTCATACGCAAAATCTTGATGTGTGTTTGTGCCTAAAAAAAAAAAAAAAAAAAAAAAAAACACTATAAATACATATTTATTTATTTTTTATTATTGATTTGATCATTTGGATTTCATTGAAAAGGCTAAAAATATTATACTGCTGTAATTAATAAAGTTAACTTAATTCATAAATTGGACTCTATATGAGGTTCAGTGATTCAGGTCTAATTATTGTGAAATAATGATTATATTAAATCACAACCAACACCATCAGATCACCTTTTCTCTTTGTTCATCTGGCTGTTATAACTCATGTACAGCAGCCAAACAAAACTTAAAGTTAATAAGTTAAGGGTCAAGAGCCCAACTAAAACACACACTTATCTCCACAATGGTAACTTTAATTATGGTTTTCTCCTTCAGTGATTCTGCTTGTTAACACCAGGTGTCTTCAATGTTGTCAATAAAAGATATTTTGTACATTTTACTCATTTTAAATGGTTAACTTTTAAGGAATTCATTTGATTAATTATTACTCAATTCTAATTTGTTAAATTTAATTAATAATATTGCTTGTAATCTGTTGCCTCATTTTTATTAATTAGATATCAATAAAATCAATGTATTCTTTTTTACAGTGTAAGCAGGGTTTAGCCTTCTCATTGAGCCGGACATCTTTCTAATTTACAGTCATTATCTCCGACCAACAGGAAGTGAGATATTTTGGTTTGAATGTGGATTTTTTGCAAAATCAGCCTCTGAATTTTTACCCATTCCTCTTAAGTGGTTTATTTTATTCCCACCAAACTTTTTCAACATGATGAAAATACATTAAAGATGCTAAATTGTGAACGGATATTAAATATCTCAAACGGTTTTGCTATGGCAAGGGATTGGCAAGGGATGCCATGAGACATTGTTCAGAGTAGCATAAGCCCGAAAAGGGAGGATTAAAGGAAAAGGAAAGATTTTTTTTTTATGAGGTTAAGTGCTCACAGAAGAGATGGGTTTTCAGCTGTCTTTTGAATGTTGCCAGGGATGCTGCATTCCGGATGAGGGTGGGGAGAGCATTCCACCAGCATGGAACTCTGAATGAGAATGTTCTGGAAAGTGATTTTGTGGCTTTCTTTGATGGAACCACGAGACGTCGCTCGTTGACCGATCGTAGGCTTCTGGTAGGGATGTAGACTCGTAGTAATGAGTGAAAGTAGGAGGGAGCTGAGCCTGTGATAGATCTGTAAGCAAGCCACAAAGCCTTGAACTTGATGCGAGCAGCGAGTGGTAGCCAGTTCAGAGAGATTTTAGACTGTGTCTGAAGTCAGTTGTAGTTCTTGTGTTTCTGCTCGTCTCTTTTTGTTCTCTTCATTCTTTCAGTGATTCTGCTTGTTAACAGGCTTATTGGCTGAAATGACTCCATATTTAATATACATAGGTTTTGTGACTCATATAAGGTCCAGTTCTGGTTTATGTGGCCAGAGGTGTAAAGTCCAGGTTCAGAAAGTAAAGGTCCTCCTCAGTATTTTGTTCCAATCACCTGGATTTGCTATTTCAGCAGGAGAGATAACTAATTAGTGAAATCAGCTGACTGAGTTCATGGGTGGAATACAGAACTTCTACTTTCTGACCCCTGGACTATACACCTCTGATAGGCTATACCTAGCACTTTTATTAAAATGGCTTTACAGTAGGCTAATGAACAGGAAAATAATGATCAAGGATCCAAACAAATATAAGATGTAAGATCTACAGAAGACATTAAAGTCATTGTTTCAGTCATTTCAGTGAAGATTCAATTCAGTTCAATAACCAGACATGTTAAGGCAGGCAGACATTCCCCACACGCATGTCACACGCACATCTACGCACATTGTTAGTTTAGACGTTTCAGTCATTTCAGTGAAGATTCAATTCAGTTCAATAACCAGACATGTTAAGGCAGGTAGACATTCCCGCACACGCATGTCACACGCACATCTACGCACATTGTTAGTTTAGATGTTATGACAGGCAGATGTTCTCCACATGCATGTTAACAGATCATTAAGCTTGGTTAGGAAAGAAAAGACAAGCACCATAATTTTAAGCCAAATTCTTGGCATATTTGCCACACATACTTTTCAGCTGGTCAAACAAAGATTGTATGAATTAGCAGCATCGAGAGTAGCTTTTGAGAGGGAACACCAATCACCATTATGGTGACTTCAAACAAAACTTACATCCAATAAAACAGGGATGGGCAACTTCGGTCCTGGAAGGCCACTGTTCTACAGAGTTTAGCTTCAACCCTAATCAAACACACCTAAACAAGCTAATCAAGGTCCTCAGGATTACTAGAAAATTACAGCCAGGTGATTTTTTCAGGTTTGGAGCTAAACTCTGTAGGACAGTGGCCCTCCAGAACCGAAGTTGCCCATCCCTGCAATAAAACATCAACATGAATTAATGTTAAACCTCTGTTAATTCTTAATAAAAGCTTTTGTACACATATGACTAATAGTAATAGCCAATCTGGTTTGTAATAAGTGAAGCTGGTAATGCTGTTTATGGAGTTGTTTAATCCTCTGCTGAGATCTTCACAGATTTATAGTCTTCTTTTATTTGCATCTGATTTCATGTTGCGTGGCTTTAAGTCAGTTGTAGTTGTGTTTCCTTTTCTGAGAGTGCAAGCATGATGATGAACCAACATCACAATGTTACATTGATTTAATAGCCAATCATTACCATTGGTTTTTTTTTTTTTTTATGAAAGTTCAACATCATTTCAGCATTAATTGCGGGTGCAACATTGATGTTGATTCAATGCAGTTAACATTGATGTATTAACATTGTTTCAATGGTTTCTAATACATTTTTAACATTTCAAATTGACAAAACAACATTGGTTATATTATTAATATATATTATTAAGATATTATTAACAGAAATGAAGGAACAATATCTATTCATTAATATTATCTAGATCAGTGTTTCCCAACCCTGTTCATGTAAGCACACCATCACTACACACTGTTGAACTCTTCCTAATCAAACACACCCGATTCAACTCATCAGCTCAGACCAGAACTATTTGAGTCAGATAAGGGAGACATCCAAAATGCATAGAGCTGGTGTGCCTCCATGAGCAGGGTTGGGAAACACTGATCTAGATTAACAAGTGTTGTAAAAATGTTGTCATTTGTGATGCCTAATGCATTAACTGCTGTTGACAAATTAAACCTTTGTATAGTGTTAAGCAATATTTACTTACCCATTGAGACAAGAAAAACTATTAGCCAGTGTAGGTGCATGTTCAATAGTGGGGGGAAAAAAACAATTCCAAGTGTCTGAGATACTTCTCCTGTATAGGATGAGGATTCACTCTTGAACAGTAAATCATATGGTCATATTTATACACTGTGAGTGTCACGGTGTGGGTTTTGTCTTGTCTGTCACGTGATTCCCTGTTTGTCATGTGATCCTGCCATGTGTCTTGTCATTTTGTTAATTGTTTGCTCATTGTCTACAGGTGTCTTGGATTTACCACGCCCCCGTGTTATCTTGTTTAGCTTGTCTGCTTGTCCATTTATACCTCTGTGTTTCAGTTGTGGTTTGTTGGTCGTTGAAGTTGTTTGCTGTTCTTTGTAACTGTTCCTGAGTTCCTTGTTCTGAGTTCTGTTGTTTGCCCTGTTTGTTGTCATTATATTTAGTACTTGCATTCGGATTCTCTCCGCTTTATTCCTGCCTCATCGTCTCAGAACGACCGACCAAAATCATGAATCCAGCAGTACGGATCTCGCCTGATCTTCACAGCATGAGCCGGGAGTTCGCTGGACAGATCGCGGCCTTGGCCCTGGATAGCCTCGATCTGTTCCAGTACACCTGGGGGTTTGTTCCTCTCGCTGCCTCTTGCTCTCTGGGTGACGAGGCAATTAAGATGTGTTACCGGCTGGGGGCTAAGGAGGTCGACCCGAGGGAGCTCCCCGATCTCTCCAGTCTGGATTGGAGAGAGGCACTCTCCAGATGTCTGGAGAGCTTCCTCCCGTGGCACGCAAGGTCAACACCTGATCTTCACGTCCCGTCCATTCCTGCCGAACCTTCACCACTGGTCCTGCCCAGCGCTCAGCCTTCTTCGCCGCTGGTCCTAACCAGCTCAGAGTCCTCTTCGCCGCTGGTCCTGCCCAGCTCAAAGCCCTCGCCGCCGCTGGTCCCATCAAGCTCAGAGCGCGCTGATCCTGAGCCAGAGACTGTTCACGTCACTTCTGCCGATCCAGAGACTGTTCACGTCACTTCTGCTGATCCAGAGACTGTTCACGTCACTTCTGCCGATCCAGAGACTGTTTACGTCACTTCTGCCGATCCAGAGACTGTTCACGCCACTTCTGCCGATCCAGAGACTGTTCACGTCACGCCAGCCAATCCAGTGCCTGAGTCGGTATCTGTTCCTAAGCCGGTATCCGCTACTGTTCCTGAGCCATGGCCACCTGAAGGGTTGTCTCCTCCCTGGCCGCCCGAGGGGTCTTCACCACCGTGGCCGCCCGAGGGGTCTTCACCGCTGTGGCCGCCCGAAGGGTCTTCACCGCCGTGGCCGCCCGCACAGCCTGCTCCGCCCTGGGGGCGCCCGCCCGCGGGGGCTATGTCACGGTGTGGGTTTTGTCTTGTCTGTCACGTGATTCCCTGTTTGTCATGTGATCCTGCCATGTGTCTTGTCATTTTGTTAATTGTTTGCTCATTGTCTACAGGTGTCTTGGATTTACCACGCCCCCTTGTTATCTTGTTTAGCTTGTCTGCTTGTGTATTTATACCTCTGTGTTTCAGTTGTGGTTTGTCAGTTGTTGAAGTTGTTTGCTGTTCTTTGTAACTTTTCCTGAGTTTCTTGTTATGAGTTCTGTTGTTTGCCCTGATTGTTTTCATTAAATTTAGTACTTGCATTTGGATTCTCTCTGCTTTATTCCTGCCTCATCGTCACAGTGAGTGAGCAACACATTCTCACACCCAATCATAGGCGAAGCCCACATATTTTATTTTTGCCTCTCATGCCATTTACATTTTCTTTAAGACTTTTGGTTTGACTTTATTTTGATGGACCCTTTAACACATTCTGTTAACTAAAAATAATGTTGCACTTACATGTCTACTAATTCTCATTAGAGTGTTGCCACTGTTGAAAACTTTTTCTTCGTCGAAGCAAGAGACCAGGAGACGTTGGGGATCACGTTCAAACAAAGTTATTCTTTATTGAGGACTTCGCGTTGACGCGGCTGCAGTTCTTCCCAAATCAGTCTGACTAACATACTTTACATGGTTTCTTTATACATTTACAAGGAGGTGGGACTTTTGGAGGTGGAGACAAGTCAAACAAAGCAGAGGGATGATTCTTGATTCAATCAAGAATAAGCATAACACTATCATTCAAATGATCCAATCAGCCTGATAGCATCACCCATACCTTCACATGATAATAGTTTACCTTGGAGTCATGTCACTGTTCAGGAGGTGTATACAGATACAAAGGTTAATGTCCGATGACTGGGTTGCTTGACTTAATCTTCTTTGAACTGTCAACTCACATGAACATAAATTAAACTGTCATCATCTATGCCTCACATGAATATAAATTAAACATATTCTTAAATTTGGATCCTTCAGTCCCCCGTTTGAGAGTTCTTAAAAACTCTCACAAAATACAAATTTAAACACATAAAGTTAATTCTTGTAACTGGTGTAAGTTACAGGCACATCGCATATGTTCATTCTTGTAACTTGTGTAAGTTACAGGCACATATAACTTGCTCTGTGTTGTTCATCTGTAATTGCATGTTGACACAGAAACAAACATGCATTTAGGGTCCGTGAAATCTTACGGGTGTGCTGGACGTGAGTCATTTGTTGGTTGACACACTTGATACTAACAGGTTTCCGAACCATGAAAAGTTATCTTCAGTCATATTAACCAGGTGCAGCACTCAGATAATGGTGCAGGCTTGTAGTCTTGATCATATCGATGGATGACTGAAGGTTTTGTATTTCTGCGTTGTGTATTTTTTTTTTCTTCTTTTTTCTTTTGTGATTGGCTCGTTCAGCAGTGGGTGTAGTTGTCTTCTTGAGGTTGTGGCTTCATATGCAGGTGAGACGTCGTTGCATATGGATTTTTGGAACAGCCATCAAGTGTTTATCTGCACAGAGGAAGAAAGAAAACAAAAGACGACAGAGCAGTATTTGTCCCAACACTAGGGTTGTAGCAGTATTTGTTTAAACACTAGGGTTGTAGCATCTGCTGCGGTGGTTTCATTCTTTCCCTATTTCTTAATTTATTTGACACCTATGGACCAGTGAGGTAAGGATGGACTAAATGGGGAAAGGCCTATGAGGTTGTCTTCACCCTGGCTTGGCCCCCGAACGCCTGTTGCGTCAGTTCTTTCCAGGGCCCTCACTGAACCGTGTCCTTTTCTGTCCCTGTGTTGTGTACAGTGTGTGAGAAAATTGGCACATTTTCATTCTCCAGTGAAACATCAGTCTTAATAAACATCATTAACAGAGGATGGTTGTCTGACTGCAATATTTTATGGCATAACATTTAAGGCTGTGGGTCTTATTTAATGTCCCCCAAACAAAAGCTGAGACAGTCACTTTCCTTTTGTTCTATTAAACAAAAATAAGTCTTTCATCGTTGTTGTAAGTTACTGGGGAGATTAAGCAATCACAGCCCAAATGGTTAGCACCTCAAAAAGCTTACCCACGAGTCCATTGACGAGGGGAGGGGTTGCTTCAAAGTAGCAAACAAATGTAGTAAAATCTGCATAACATTGTTAACTTGTCTTAAGTTATTTTTGTTTTTTCTACATTCTTTTCCAAAATGTCCATGCTTGCCACAGTAAGAACAACTGGCTTCTCTAGGACTTTTGCGTTTCTTTGGTTTCTCTGAGTTGACCTTAACAGAAACTGCTGCAATTTTTACTCTCTCTTTGACATCAGAGTCTCTTTCCCAAATAGCTAAACTTTCTAGGTTACTTCTGAGAGTTCTTTTAGCCCACGTAATATCTAGGAATGGCAAGGCTGTTCTGTACTCAGCTACAAGACCATCTGCCCAAATTCGGATTAGAGCTCCTTTGTCAGCTAACACACTTTCGGAATCATCCACTATTCCACTGTACACTGCAGCTACCTGACAGAACCTCTCAGTATATTCACTCACAGTTTCTTCTTTCTCTTGTACACAGCTAGTAACTCTTGACCAATTGATTTTCGGTCCTAAGATATTCTTTAGGATTTTCAAAACACCTTCTCTCAAATCGCCTTTACTGACAGGTTGCAGTTCGGAAGTAACAGCAGACTCAAAATTGTGGAATTCAGATTCAGTTAGAATTTGTGACATCAGCTGTGTAACTTCCGGCAACGACATGTCGTAAAGATGCATTTTACTGAACAATGCTCTCCTAAACTCAGAAAAATTTCTTTGCACTGATGGCAAACTTTCAGCAATTCTCTCAATATCTTTCGGACGTAAAGATGTTTTGACTGCTTGTGGCTGCAATATGGGGGTTGCAAATGGAACTGTATCAACACCTTTTCCCTGAGGCTTTTGTCTAGCTACGCACACTTCAACTGCATTTACATCTGCATTGACATTGTCCTCTATACTATCAAAAGACTGTAAATCAGGATAGCTTTCATCTGACTGTTGGTCTTCTAAATCACATTTGGTTGAGGCTTTGTTATGGCCCACCTTTGTTTTGAGACAGGACATGTGAGTCTGCAATTGTTTGTTCTGATCGTTTAAAGTAGCAATACGCTGCGCTTGTTCTTGTGCAATGGATAAGCTAAATTCTCGGTGACAACAGATGATGCCTTTCAGATTTTTCTTCCTGATACATGCACTCAACACTTTCTTGCAATCTTCAATTGACCACACTTTCTCTGGATCAATGCCAAATTTCTTTGTTAAATTCAATCTGACTGGCTCAGTCACGATGGAGTCCATGTGCTCTGATAACAAAGACTTGAATTCACTATCTGACCAAAAAGGTGTAATCTGTCTAGTACTTTTCCCGAACATTTTGTGAATTTCTGTTACCACAAACAAACACTAAAAAAAAAACTTCTCTCTACTGTCTTGCAAACAGAGGGTACAATCTTATTAGCACAAGAGGCTAAATCTAATTCTAAAGCTAATTCTCTAGCTTACAGATAGGTCTTCTCTAGCAAGAGCATACACACAATATTAACATGTAACTGTTAATCTTCCCTGTCAACACAGAGGGTAAATTTCATCTCTAAAAGAAAACTTTTTAGAGGCTTATCTTTAGTTAACCAAACTCTACAGCTGTTTGTTAACTACTTCTCTGAACGGCGCAGAGGAAAACATTTGCACTGGTCTGCATTGGTTCTTTTAATGGAGTGAAACTCACCGAGTCTTTCATTTGTAGAGAAAGATTCCGTCTGGAAAAATTCAGTCTTTGAGATCTTTTTGGAGCTTGAAGTTTTCAATCTGGATTCAGAAGATTCAGTCTGGAACTCAGTCAGCTTTGTTGAGATCTTTGAGCTTGAAGTTTTCAAGGTTCCGTCTGGAAAGTTCATTCTTTGTTGAGTTTCAGTTTCTCCATCCGGGTCACGGCACCAAATTGTTGAAAACTTTTTCTTCGTCGAAGCAAGAGACCAGGAGACGTTGGGGATCACGTTCAAACAAAGTTATTCTTTATTGAGGACTTCGCGTTGACGCGGCTGCAGTTCTTCCCAAATCAGTCTGACTAACATACTTTACATGGTTTCTTTATACATTTACAAGGAGGTGGGACTTTTGGAGGTGGAGACAAGTCAAACAAAGCAGAGGGATGATTCTTGATTCAATCAAGAATAAGCATAACACTATCATTCAAATGATCCAATCAGCCTGATAGCATCACCCATACCTTCACATGATAATAGTTTACCTTGGAGTCATGTCACTGTTCAGGAGGTGTATACAGATACAAAGGTTAATGTCCGATGACTGGGTTGCTTGACTTAATCTTCTTTGAACTGTCAACTCACATGAACATAAATTAAACTGTCATCATCTATGCCTCACATGAATATAAATTAAACATATTCTTAAATTTGGATCCTTCACCACCATAAATAACAAAAATGTAAAAGCAGACGAAAGTAATAATAACTAGAATGTACATTTCCTGAAGAAAATGTGAGTGGGTTCTTGCAGTGGCAAAACTAGCCACTCGGTTGCTAGGGTAAGGTTAGCCAATTTTTAACAAGATGCTAACACAATTAAATTATTAGCATGATAAGAATGTGACTAGCACAATGCTAGCATGATCAGCATTTTGCTATCATTATGCTAGCATGATTAGCATGTTGCTAGCATGATGCTTGCATGTTTTACCATGTTGCTAGCATGGTTTACCATGATTTACCATAGTTTACCATGATTTACCATAGTGTACCCTGATTTACCCTGATTTACCATAGTGTACCCTGATTTACCCTGATTTACCATAGTTTACCATGATTTACTATAGTATACCATGATTTACCATGTTTGAGTATGATTTACTATGATTCTAGCATGATTTACCATAGTTTACCATGATTTACCACGTTGTAATATGATTTACCATAATTATAGCATGATTTACCATAGTTTACCATGATTTACCATGTTGTAGTATGATTTACCATAATTCTAGCATGATTTACCATAGTTTACCATGATTTAGTCAAAAGAGCCAAGCCCCATCTCTATACGATGTTTTGATGCAGAGATATACGTTTTGCTAAACGGTTGCTAGGGTCCTCTGTTTGGTTGCTATGGAGTTGCTTGGCAGCTGCCAATTATGAAATTGCAAAGGCTGCTTGTCAGTATGAATTATATAAACCAACTCCCATGCCTCTGTGACATTCAGAATGGAAGATATCCCTCTTTGGATTTTGGTTGCTAGGGTACTCTGTTTGGTTGCAAGGGAGTGGCTTGGCAGCTGCCAATGATGAAAACTGCAAAGGCTTCTTGTCACTATGAATGATATAAACCAACTCCCATGCCTCTGTGACATTCAGAATAGAAGATATCCCTCTTTGGATTTTGGTTGCTAAGGTGAATCTCAACAATGGTGACACGCTTCATGCAGAAATCCATGCTGGGAGCCCCCATATTGTTAAACTCATCACTCCCAGCATGCATTGCTGCTTGAAGGATGCCACCATTGTTGAGATTCATATGCTGAGTCTTGATGTAGCTGTGTCCCAATGTGAAGGCTGCATCCTCCGAAGGCTGAATTTAAAGGTCGATTGCGTCACAGTGGCGCGACAAAGGACGTCCCAGTTCAAAGGCTGCATCCTTGGAAGGTCACATTTGAAGGCCAATTGCGTCACCGCGGTGTGATGAAGGCTGTCCCCATTCTGCATCTTTTTTTTATTTTATTGAATACAAAATTTGCATACAACAAAATGCCACAAAACAGCTTTTATACAAAGAAAATACAGGTGTGGAAGGCTCAACACAAGTAAAGAGAAAGAGAGAGAGAAAAAAAATTAAAACAGGTTATATAATAGGCTACTAACAGATTATAATTTTTTATTGCACTTCGATTTTTCATTTTAGAGAGGGCATCTGAGAAGTATTTTAATTTGTTTCTGAATATAATAAACAAAGGAGGGGATTTAAAAAATCTACATTTATGTATAAAGTATTTTGCCAATAATATAATGTTATTAATCAAATCAAATAACCTACAACAATCCTTGGTTATCCCATACATTATATTTTGTAAGGTGAAGGTGAAACTATCAGCCACCACATCTTTTTCTATCAACCAGTCCTGTAATGTTCTCCAAAAGGATTTAGAAAAGTTACATGAAAAGAATATATATTCTGTATCTTCAGAGAGACATTTACAAAGATGACAAGGCACATTTTCAAAATTAAATTTTAAATTTAGAAATTTGTTGGAAGGATATATGGCATTTAGAATCTTAAAGTGTGTCTCTTTTGCTTTGGGGGGAAGAGGAAATCTTAAATAAGCTGTTCTAAAATATTTTACAGTATCTTTATCAAATGTATGGTCTAATTTATTTCTTAAAATTTGAAATGGGTAGCAAGATTGGATGATAACTTGTCTTATGTATTTATTAGTGCAAACTAGTTTATTTTCAAATTCAATATCGCCAACATATAGCGACGGAAGGACTGCCGTAATTTTAGAGTATGATGAGGAACACTTCATTAACATTTTTATACCAGAGGGTATTGCATTAATTACTGTAAAAAGCTGTTTTGGATGACAGGCAAATCCGTGTTTTAGAGTGAAGGTATTGTAATCTAAGATGTTACCATTCTCATCCATTAAGTCCATTACAGACCAAATATTCCTGCTTAACCAGTCCTCGTAGAATAGAGACTTGTTTCTATGTAATATATATCTGTTATTCCACAAAGGAGTATTGTGGGGTGTAAAATTATGTGTGTGTGCCAGTTTCCAAAATAATAAAACTTGTTGGTGGAATGCTGACAGTTTGAGTAAATCATAGTCGCATTTGAGTAGAAAGTGAATTCCACCCAGTTTACAAAACAAAGTTGAGGGCACAACATGCCAAAAGCTGTCCGTGTTACCTAAAAACATTTGAAGCCACTTAAGCTTTAACAAAATATTCATACTCTCGAATTCAATCACATTCAACCCACCTTGTTCAAATGATTTAATAATGTCAGATTTTTTTATATAATGGGTTTTGTGCTTCCAAATAAAATCATACATTATTTTATTACTTGTTTTTATAATAGCTGAAGAGGGAGCCAAAGCAGAGGCAGGATAAATCAATCTAGATAAATACTCAACTTTGGATAGAAAAATTCTTCCAAAAATTGAGAGATCTCTCTGTAACCAGCAATTCAAGATTTTATTGGCTTTTTGTAACTTAGTTTCAAAATGTCCTTTCATACTAGCCTTCAAGTCTCTTGTAATTGATATACCTAAATACTTCACAGTTTCTTTCACCGGAATATTAAACAAAGAATCAACTTGATTGGGGTGTAGTGCCATAAGCTCACATTTGTTCAAATTCAATTGAAGGCCTGAAGCTTTAGAAAATAAATTAATTAGAGAAATAGCCAGAGGGATTTGGTCTTTGTTTTTTTAAAAATAATGTTGTGTCATCTGCTAGCTGACTGATTGCTAAAGGTTTTCCAAATACATTTAATTTCTTCACTGATAAATCACGACTAACCATATATATGTGAGAAAATTTTGTAATCATTGTTTAGCAATGTAATTGGACGCAAGTTATCCACATATCTCAGGTCTTTATCTGGTTTAGGGATTAAGGTAATCAAACCCTGATACATAGTGGGGGCTAAAGACTCTTCTTCTATAGATTCAACAAAAGCATTAAATAATATCATTCCAAAAAAAATTTGTATAAGTAAGCTGTGAGGCCATCAGGGCCAGGAGATTTGTTTGTCTTAAGCTTTTGAACCGCTAAATCAAGTTTTTCAATACACAAGTTAGCATCACAGCGCTCTCTCCACTCATTGTCAATATGAGGAATGAAATTTGTTATTTTATCAAAGAAATTATTGCAGTCTATTGGGGAGAAGTTGGAAGAATACAGGTCACTGTAAAATTGATGGATTTTCTTACTTATTAGATTAGGGTCCATACTTTCAATACCATTTATCATTAAAGATAGGATTGAATTGCTCGATTGTCGTCTTTTTTCTAATCTACAAAAGTAAGAAGTACTTTTCTCCCCTTCTTCGATCCATTTAGCTTTGAAACGTATATATGCGTATATATAATTGTAGAGAGACCATTCTTCTTTTTCAGGCATCACTTAACATACTTTCACTACAGTATTTGTTAATCTCTTGAATAATCGTATATTCCTTCTGTCTCCTTACTTTGGCAAGTATTTTACTATAATTACACAGCAAAATCCCCAGTGTTAAATTAACACTCCTCAGTGTACATATGTGTCCACACTACAGAGTGTTAAAATTAACACTGAAGCAGTGTTGAAGTTAATGAGATAATTAAGTGATTAATTAAGTGATGATTGGCCATTAGTGGTGACACCTGATGTTAATAAGCAGAATCACTGAAGGAAAGAGAAACAAGAACAGAAAAAAGAGAAACACAAGAACTACTGACTTCGAGCCATTATTGCACATGTTATTTTACCAGTTTGACTTTATTTCTGTCATACATCTACACACGGTCTTATTTAGATTTAACAGACGTTTAGATGGTAATGTTTTATGGAATGTTTCGTTTCATGTCACCATTATGGTGGTCAGTGTTTGCTTTAGTTGGGCTCTTGACCCTTACCTTTTTAACATTAGTATTTCTCTGGCTGCGCCAACTCTGTGTTTATAAAGCACATTTGTTGTGGCAAGAGAAACTATGACCTGGGCTGTGTTTCCTGAAAGCATCCCAAGTCTAATTTGATCGTATAGACCATTTGTTGCAGTTGGTCTGCGATCAAGTTAGGCTTAAGATGCTTTTGGAAATGCAGCCCTGGTTATGTTTTGATGATGAAATTACTAGTGACCTGATTCAATGATGGCACCCATCATTATAAACTGATTATCCAAATGTTTTAATAATTTTTCACTACAGTAGTTACTTCCAGCAATGTTTAATGATCTGAAAGTTTTCAAATCACACACAGACATCAAGAATCTACATATGAATCTCAACAATGGTGGCAATCACACAAATGCTTAATGTTGCAGTGCATGATGGGAGCCACCAATCAGAACGCATCCATGGCTCCCATCATGCATTGCAGCATGAATAAATTATGCAGCTGAATTATCCTGTAATTTTCATTGTTTTTTTCTGTTTGCTTTTATTTTGCTTTTGTTTTGTTCTGAAAAGTAATGCATTACAATATTGCGTTACTTAGAAAAGTAATGCGTCACATTACTGTTGCGTTACTTTTTTTTTCACCTGGGCTGGGCTTGTTTTTTTTTATTACAAAAAAGTTATATTTTTGGGCAAATGGAAAGACCCTTTCACAACAAAAGTGAAATAATAAGCCTCGGGCTGAAAGAAATGCAGTTTCACTCCTGTACAGAAGAGGGCGCCGCTCAAACAAACCTTTCAGCTGCTGCTGTTCTGGATAACAGAAGAGAGGATGCAGGAGAAAAAAGTTTAACCAGTGCTGCGTTCCAGTCCACTTTTAGACACGCACTTGCGAACTTCCCTAAGCACTTCCCCTTTGGGGAATCCCTGCCGCCATTTTGAAGTGCGTTCCACTTCGTGAAGTGAATGAGGGAAGTTTATATGGACAGACCCTCGTTCCCTCGATTTTGCCCAAGGGAGCGAGTCTACTTCAAATGTACACTTCAGGCACCTATATGTCCCACAATGCACTATGATTGTGACGTCCCCACAGACCTCATCTAATCACCACCACAACAGACAGCTATGATATATTAATTATTATTATTATATATTAATAATTATTAAATATATATATATATATATATATATATATATATTTTTAATTTAAAACAACCCAAACACACCTATATACATTTAGATGCTGCATTAAACAAATTCTTAATGGAAAAAAAAGTGATCAAGGGCTTAGGACGTTCCAGTTCAGCCCATTGCAGTTTCCGCCAGTAGTGGGCACTCGTGCAACATGTAGTGTTTCTTCTCGTGCAGTGTATCCAATAAACTACATACACGGAGAATCTCAGAACCGAACGTTTATTCATGCAGACAGAGCAGCTAGGCTACTGCCGCTAACAAACTCAAGCCAGTCTACTTCACCTTCTCACTCCAACAACCCCCTTTAACCCCCCGGTGGCCCTCTAGTGGAGACAATATGTAATTACATCATAAATGCATTAAACACTACACCACATCCCCCTTTTTTCGCTGCAAACAATACAAGCTATAAACAAGATATATGAACATTGAATTTCTTTCTTATTTATAGCAAACATCTTGTCCAATAAGCATTTCAGAGCTTAAATATATAAATATATAGTTAGTTCATACAGTAGTCCTGAAACCTCACAGGAACTTTCACAACTCGACCACTCCTGGTTGTTGTGGGACTGCTGTTATGAGAAGATTGCTCTGGCACATACTGTACAGACCGATCTGTCTCTTCATGTGCCTCTGGGACGTGAGAGTGTGCATTGTCATGGGTCTCATCCGCTACATCAAATGTTTCTGTGTGTTTGTGATTTGTTTTCCTCAGGTGGCGCCTGTTGCGGCGGAACTGTCGTCCTGCTTCATTGACATGTAGTTCTGGCAGGACTTTTGCTCCCACATTATAGTGACACGCTTGCTTCTTTTGCAGGTATTGGAGCGCCTGATGAACACCTTTGGGAGTGGCTGGTCGCAGAACTTCACTGGACACTGGTAAGGTGCTCCTCAGAACTCTTCCCATCAGAACCTGAGCTGGTGAGTAGAACATACCAGTTATAGGCATATTTCTCAACAAGAGAAGAGCAAGATGATGATCCACTCCTGATAATTCCGCTTTTTTTCAGGACATGTTTGACGGTTTTGATTGTTCTTCCGCCAACCCGTTTGATTGAGAATAGGCCGGACTAGAGTGTGTCAGCTTAATCCCCCACTCTGCAGCAAAAGTCTTCATTTCATAGCTAGCGAAGGGCACATGATCGCACACCAATTCTTTAGGAATGTCATGCCTTGCATACACTGCTTTCATCTTTTCAATCACTGAGCGCGCTGTCTTGTCTCTGATATTCATCACTTCTGGAAACTTTGACATGTAATCGACAATCAGTAGAAATGACTGACCTCTAATTTCAAAGATGTCGGCAGCTACTTTCAACCAGGGGAGTGGCTCTTTCTGGTTCCTGGGCTGGAATTGTTGGCATGTTGAACACATCTCAACCATCTGTTCTATATGTTTTGTCATTCCAGGCCAATACAGAAATTTTCTGGCATGTGCTTTTGTGCGCTGCAATCCTTGATGTGAGATATGTAGTTTCTGCATCATCTCTGTTCTCATTGACTCAGGAATTCTAGATTCTACCTGATACCAGCAATATGCCATCCTGCACAGCCACAGTATGTCTAATAGGCCAGAACTGATGAAGTGAGGGGTTGAGTTTCTTTCTATGTGTCGGCCATCCTGTTTTTTGCGTTTTCACAAGCAGCTGGAGTGTACTGTCTCTTGCAGTAGCGTCTATAAGCTGCTTCAGCATTTCTTCACTCAGAGCCTCTGTAGCCTCAAGTGAATATACGACTCTTTCATCACTGAGATCATCTGTACTTGTGTTTTGGCCTTCAACGACAGCACGTGACAGTGTATCAACAATCAACATGTCTTTACCAGGCTTGTATTGGACAATGCAATCATATTTCTGTAGCTGTAAGAGCATACGTTGGAGTCTCGCCGGTGATTTGCTCAATGGCTTCTTGAAGATAGCCTCCAATGGCTTATGGTCCGATTGGACATTCACACTGCGCCCGTACACATACTGATGGAACTTTTTTGGCCGAAAAAACAATCGCCAATAGCTCCTTTTCAATTTGGGCGTAGTTCTTTTCTGTATCCGATAAAGCCCTGGACGCATATGCTATTGGTTGCCCCTCCTGCAGCAGACATGATCCTAAGCCATCTTTGGATGCGTCTGTTTGTATACTGAGTGCTGTGTTGGGGTCATAATACCTAAGAACTGGTGAGTTGGTCAGTGCTGTTTTAAGTGCAGACAATGCTTCGTCATGTTCTGGCTGCCACTGGAATGCGATGTTTTTTCTCAACAGCTGTCTGAGAGGAGCTGTGAGTGATGCCTCACCTGGAATAAATGGCGCAAGATATCTTATCATACCCAAGACCCGCTGCAGTGCTTGTTTGTCCGTGGGTGCTGGCATGCTCACTACTGCCTGTATTTGCCGTCATCCGCCTTCACACCCTGTGGAGTAATCACATGGCCCACTGGATCTTATCAGGGTTGAACTTCACATTGTGTTCTTT
Organism: Abramis brama; assembly: GCF_963993115.1. Taxonomy (NCBI): domain Eukaryota; kingdom Metazoa; phylum Chordata; class Actinopteri; order Cypriniformes; family Leuciscidae; genus Abramis; species Abramis brama. The sequence goes on along the minus strand of NC_139963.1, from coordinate 10,305,565 downwards.
TGCTCTCTCCATAATTTTACCAACTATGACATCATGTTCTTGTTCTGTGGCAGCTGCGACAATCATATCATCCGCTACAATGTGTACACCGTCAATGTCTCCGAACACTTCGTTGTTGTACTGATGGAAGACCTCACTAGCAGACTTGACACCAAACGGCAGACATTTAAATCTGTATCTACCCCATGGCGTGTTGAATGTGCATAGCAGGGAGGATTCCATGTCAAATTTAACTTGCCAGTAGCCATCCTTTTCATAAAAAATAGAGAAAATTTTCTTTTCAGCAAGCTTACACAGGACATCTTCAGTTGTCGGAATAGAGAAGTGTTGACGAAGAACGGCTTTATTTAGGTCCCGAGGATCCAGGCACACTCGTAATGACCCATTATTTTTTTCGGTGACAACAAGGCTGTTGACCCATGGAGTGGGCTGGGTGACTGGCGCTATAACGTCTGCTTGCAACAGCTGCTCCAGTGTGTCCTTCAGTTTGCCCAGCACTGCTAAGGGAATTTTTCTGCAGCCATGTATGACCAGGATTGCTTTCGGATCGACATATATATGATGTTCACGTGGAAACTGACCGAGCCCTTCAAAAACTGTTGGATGTTGTGCTATCAATTCCCCTTTTGAGGTAGAATGCTTGATTACAACAGTCTCAACTCTTTTCAGCAGTTGCATCCGTTCACATGCTTCCTTACCAAGTATTGGAATGGACGAGTGGCTAGTGATGTAAAAGGGTAAGCAAACTTGTACTTTAGGTGCACTGTTAACCCTTGCTGTAAAATTCTGACAATATTATACCATTTTCCATTAAAACAGTAATATACCGTAGAAAATAAAAGTAGCCTACAGGAATATACTGTGAATTAACATTGCTCAAAGTCGACACTCAGAGGCTGTTTTCCCAATCACACCCTATACTCTCATTCACTATTCCCTACATTAGTTCACTAATATAGTCCACTTGAATGAAAAGAAGTGAGTGAATTGTGAAACTGATGAACACCTGATAAGCAGAATCACTGAAGGACAGAGAAACAAGAACAGAAAAAAGAGAAACACAAAAACTACAACTGACTTCCAGCCACACTGAGTGTGAAACCAGTTTACAAACCAGTTTACGATTATTTCTTTCATACATGTACAAAAGTTCTTGTTGAGAATTAACAGAGATTTAGTTATTAATAAAATTTGTTGTCACCATGATGGAGATCAGTATTTGCTTTAGTTGGTCTCTTGTCCCTGGACTTCTTACCATTCATCTCTCTCTGGCTGCTGTAAAGGTGAGTTTATAAAACACATTTGTTATGGCAAGAAAAAGTCAAGAGGAAGATGATCAGGTGTTTTTATTTTTTTGTGATGATGTCACAATCATCCTGGACATGCCTGATTTTCAGATTTTTCCTGTATATAGTCATTGAAATTATAGTTCTCATATTTAGCATATATCTGTGAATCTACAAAATGAAATCAATATTTCTGTAATCAGGTCTTCTGAAGAATATTGTAATCATTATATTGCATTCAATTTTATTTTACTCCTGCTTGACTGAGACCCTCACAGATATCAACAATCAGCACATGAATCTCAACAATGGTGAAAAGTTTCATGTCGCAATGCATGCTGGGTTCCAGGATAATATAAAACTCCCAGCATGCACTGCGGCATGAATAATAATAATAATAATAATAATAATAAAAATATTGCCACCATTGTTGAGATTCATGTGCTAAATTGTGATATCTCGGTGTTTCTAAAACACAGTGTAGCTCTGTTTCTCTGGTTATGCATCATGTGTTAAAAAAAAAAGAGTCATTGTATCTTATTGCTGCGTTTTCACAGTGGTGGTAATGTAACACTTTTGATTGAGGATTAAACTCTGAATAAGTGAGAATGAATTCCTTAGTGAATGAACAGGCAATATGATGATTTTATCATCATAATCATTATAACTGCAGTCATTCATAAACTGTGTGTGCACAAGTGTGACTTGCAAAAACACAGCTCAAGCAGCAAAAGAAAAACTAATGTTTTAGCATCAGCATCCCAACTAAAGCAAGAACTGATCTCTATAATGGTAACTTCAAACCAAACATTTTCAATTAAACATCTCAATAACAACTTCTGTATGACAGAAATAAAGTCATACTGGTTAATAATAAGTGTAATAATGTGTAATGGCTGGAAGTCAGTCATAGTTATTGTGTTTCTCTATTTTCTGTTCTTGTGTTTCTCTTTTCTTCAGTGATTCTGCTTACAATCATTTACATATTCCCTTTATTATCTCACTGCATTGTTACTTTTTACTCGTAGTGTGGATTTCCCTGAGGGGTTGAAAGGGTTAACTGTGTAAGATAAAAAAAGACACACCCACAAAATGTATTTTAACAGTAATAAACTGTAAGTTATAAAACAGGTTTATACTGGCAACACTGTTGCCAGTAGTTTACTGTAAAATTATTTTTTTGGGTCACCATTGTGCTGAAGAGTAGAGCCTGTGCTTCAGTCCAGGAGAAGATCTACAAACATTGATGATTTGCTGCATGTTGCTTTATTTAACAGGTGGTGACTGTGTAGTTGCTGATCCAGTGGAAATCTTTTTATGTACAATAGTTTTTTAGTGGTCTCAAATGAAAGAAGTTCACAGTAATACTTTGCTCACATTATTAATGCATTATAAATTTTAGTTAATACATTTAAATGACAGTTGGTCAATTTAAGGCAGTCGGTTTCTGCAAGTGTAATTAGTTAACTATAATTTAGTGCATTTTTACAGAAACAAACTAGATTACAGTAAAGAACTGTACAATTAACAGTATTTTACTGGCAACAGTGTTGCCAGTATTTTACTGTAAAAAAACCCGGTAAGGTCTAACAGTGTGTGTTACACTGAAGATTGACCACACCTTCTGGCTTTAATTTAGTTCCACCATACGCCACCAGCATAGTCGAAGTCGGTTGCAACACCACTATTTTGTCCAGAGATCGATAAATGTCTAGTGGTATAATATGTGACCCTGCCTGTGAAAACCCAGCTAAAGTCATTTTTTTGTGATTCAATGTTTTCTACATAAAATCATCCTGCACAATGTAAAGAACATTCTGTGAAAATATAACCTTGATATCTTTAAAGGAGCCGTATGTAAGATTGTGGCCAAAACTGGTACTGCAATCACTTTCAAATTACTGTAGAGCGGTGTATCCCTTGCCAGATAGGCTGCAGGATCCAGCACGAACGTTTGTAGCTGCAGCTGTGGTAACTAGAGCAGAGCTGGCAACCCGGCTGCCGAAACACTACTGACTTCGTGATTAGTAGATAGGTGGAGGGTGGTGCATCAGGCCAAAACACAACATGACAACATCAACATCAGTTGAGGGCTGCAACTTCACTTTTTAAATGACAATATCCTGGCCGGATATAAGTGATATAAGTATTTGAAATGAACATGATTTCTTAATGTCTAGTGACATATCAGGGCCATTTTATGATTAATTGAAATACATTTCTTACATACAGCTCCTTTAATATTGACTGAGTAAGGCCATGTCAAAGATTTGCTAAAATTCGGGCTCAGAAAATCATATTTTTGAGAAATTCCAATTTAAAAATAGGTTATTTGTTAAAACTGCAACACATTTTATCCATAGTTATCCTGCATATGTGCCATATAACACATTAAAGCTGAGATTCTCCCCTTTTTAGTGATATATGACACATCAGTGGAAAAATTATTAAAGTTTTGTAAAACAGGTCTATTTATTATGATGTGCATGTCCAAAAAGCTAAAAGCATAAAAACATTGAAACGAATGGGGTACCACAAGAGCTTGATCGTAGCAACAATTGCCATGTCAATTCAGTGGAATGATCTGTATAACTTTATTAGTAATGTAATATCAGTGAAATGTAAATAATATATCAATTAAATAACATAACATTTCTCATTCTCTGAAATTATCATTCTCTTACTGGCCCACGGTGTAACATTGAGTAAATCTGGAGTAATAAATAAATAAAATTTCAAGGGATAGTTTACCCAAAAACTACAATTCTGTCATCATTTACTGACCCTGATGTTATTCCAAACCTGTATGAGTTTCTTTCTACTGCTGAACACAAAATAAGAAAATATTAAGAAAAACACAAAATAAGATATTTTAAAGAATGTTAGTAACCAGACAGTTGACGGCACCCATTGACTTCCATAGGTGCCGCCAACTGTCTGGTTACCACCATTCTTTAAAATATCTTATTTTTTTGTTAAACAGAAGCAAGAAACTTATACAGGATTGGAATAACATGAGGGTGAGTATGAGTATGAGTAAATCATTTTTGGTGAACTATCCCTTTAACAGGTCAGTCTCAAACTTTGTACACATTCTAAAATTGTCTAGATGCAACATATTTGATAATGTCATGGATTCTATTCACAAAAGTATTACATTTTGTTATGTCAGACGAGACCACTTTGGCAAGTTTACTTGAGTTTATTGAACACAATTTATCTTTGGCGGTATGGTTCCTTATGGGGGTTCTTGCTCCATAATTAATGACATACGTAGCTTTAGCATTAACCCCCCTATGGAACCATAAGCTTGAGCAATATACAGATGATTAAGACAGTTTAGTAATGTCTTTAACCGTGATTAAACATGTAGACGTAGCAGTGAAGTCCGGGACGTCTATGCTGTAGCTTGCTATGAGGAAGGGTGTGTCTCTCACGATGATGTCCGTGACTCTAGGACTTGGAAGCCTTGATAATCTGAAACAAAGAAGACAACAGCCAAAAGGTGCACAGAAATATGCTTGATACTTATAGTGGTGAGGGTGGGGGGGGTTGCGAGCAGTTTAAGCATATTTCCCAGGCGGAAGTGCCGCGTATATCCTTCCGGTCTAATAGGAGAACGGTAGTGGTTGGAGCAATTTGACAGCTGACCGCGTCAGCTGATCGCAGCCTATGCCTACGTGGCCTGTCTGAACTAACGCTGTGCTCGATTAAAAAGTATTTTTTTTATTTAACGGTTTCTTCCCCAGAGTGCAAGTGACTTCGTATTTGAGCTAAAACTACCATGTCGAGTACAGTATTGTCCATCTCCAAATGACTCATCCTGAGTGACAGCAACTCTCCCTCCTTGAAAAATAAAGAACACTTTTCCACATTGAAATACTTGCAGTTACAAGAGAAACTGATTTTCAGTTTCACATCTGGACTTCCAGCATTCGAAGCAAATTCTTCTTGCTGGTGTTCCCTCTTCATGTTCACCAGACAAATAGCTTGGGGTTCAATCACCAAAACTGGCTTGTCCTCCTCATCATGTTGGTCACTGCCTGAAAAAGCAAAGATCATTTTTTTTCAATTCAAAGCAAGATACCTAAAAACAAGACTGCGTGGCAGTGCCATCAATGGAGAAAGATATTTTCTGACCCTATATTGGTTCACTGTGAGGACTTAAATGTGTGCAAAGATTATACCAGGTCCGACTGCTTATCACTGGGGGAGTGCTCTTAAAGGCACAGCTTTGTACCTTACCTACCCCTTAAAACATTGAAAATTAGTATTATTGCCTTAGAGTAATAATATGTACCCTTAAGGAATTACTAAGAATGGTTCTTATGGCACAAAGATGTCCCTTTGAGGGTTCTGCCCAAGTGATAAGATGATGTTGTAATGTCTTGTGAACTCAGGCTCTGTTTATACCTCAATGCTGTATAATTATTGTACATTGTGGAAAAACTGATAAAACTAGTTACAAAAATGATCTTAGACAATTCTTGAGTGGCATAAGTTATTCTGTTTTTAAATAACAGCTGTATATAGAGATGTGGTGGAAATGACATTTGTTCATTGCAGGTCGGAAAAAATGTAAAATATTAACAATTTCTCTTGTAATTTAAGTTTGTCCTCTTACAGACCTTAAAACTAGACAAATTATTTAAACTTATGAGACTGTGTTACGAGACTTTTGAACAAGTTTTTTTTATTCAACTTCACAAGCCTAAAAGTGCCCCTAGTTGAAGAAACGCCCATAAATGTTTAAGCGCTGTATCCATCTTCTCCAATTTTCACCTGTATTCCCCGACAGGACTAATGGAGGTGGTAATCTGAAATGATCCATGTGTATTCTCACTATGGCAGACTCACTTCTGTCAGGATCTCTTCACTGGTCTCGGTGCTGTCAAACGCAGGCTTGAGTCTTCTGACACCATGTAGTGTTTCTTCTCGTGCAGTGTATCCAATAAACTACATACACGGAGAATCTCAGAACCGAACGTTTATTCATACAGACAGAGCAGCTAGGCTACTGCCGCTAACAAACTCAAGCCAGTCTACTTCACCTTCTCACTCCTACAACCCCCTTTAACCCCCCGGTTGCCCTCTAGTGGAGACAATATGTAATTACATCATAAATGCATTAAACACTACACCACAAGCAATGATGTACATCCGAGTGAACGAGACGGAGGGAAGTTAGCGAGTGAAGGGCATGACAATTTTGGACTGGAACGCAGCACAGAGAATGTCTAATAAGGGGAGATAAAATTATTTTTTTAAATTTTAAAAATAATGTGTTACTTTACTTGCTACTGGAAATGCAATATGATTACATAATACAGAAAGTTTCTCTGGAGTCTGACTAACAATAATTATTTAAAAAATGGGGAGGAGCCACTTTTACCAAAATGGCTATAACTCAAAAAGGAAATGAGAGATTTTCACCGAACTTGGCACACATATGTAAGAGCTCCACTTGAGGTCACAGTAAAACAATTCGGCGATTGGTCACTTGTTGGCACTATAAAATAGAAAAGACATGAAATTGGTCATACCTATGCAACCGTTAGTAATAAAGGCCTTCTGAAGTGAAGCGATGCGTTCGTATAAGCAAAACAGACGGCTGTACACAAGTCGACTTACGCCAAAAGAGTAATACTTGACGGTGTGTGACGTAGGCAGGGGTGGACTGGCCATCTGGCAGATCGGGTGCTTTTTGGGCCGGTACATCTCATGCTTTTTTTTTTGTCTGAACAGCCCATAAAACTCGTACATTGGCGGCCCATTCGTTTTGTTTTGCTTAATTGGCGGCGTGGGGTCTTTGTGCCGGTGTAATGCATTGGTCAAAAAAAGTCAGCGTAGGTTGTTTTTTTTCTCACAGACCGGACCATGAAACACGTAGATCAGCGGCCTATTTGTTATTTTTTTGACTGACACTGGGATGGCCCTATCACATCTTAAACGCTGTAAAATGTGTCAAAATAATAGATATGTTTTGTGCATCAGCAGGACCTTCATCAGCTCCTTTAGCTGATGAAGATAGTGACGAGTGTGGAGCCTGCGGAAAGCAGAACTACTTTTGTTAGAAATTATATTCCAGGTGCCTCATTCCGGTCTTTTCTAGCAATTAGCATTTGAATGAATAATGACCCAGTGCTGAGGGAGACCAATACAGCTCTCGTCTTTATTAATCCTTTGTTTCAGAATATATAGTAAGAATATGAGGGGAGTACCAAAGATTTAGCTAATAGGAATATACATGACATCATATAGAAAATAGACTCTTCCTCCATTCGAACACAGAGGTCCACATAATGAGCAACATTTGCCAGTACATTCTTACAGGACAAAGAAATCCTATATAGCATGTTTTATTCAGACAGTTAAACTAGAACTTCTAACAACTTTCAAAATACTTATATGAGTGTAGGAACCCATTATTAGTACAAAAAATAATTATGAAAGTTATTTTTTTCAGTTTGAAGAGGTTTTTTTTATGGAGAATGTAAAAATAACAAGAACTCATGTTTAAGAAATTGCTTATTCTGACTTATTTAATTAGCATAGGTTACATATACTTGTTCTGAAACCAAGCTCATGCTCCACTCTTCACCATAATGGTAACCCCCCTAAAAATTTCAACATAACAGAAATTATTTTAAATTATCAAAACATTAAAAATTTCCCACTTAACATTAATCTTGCATAAAAATTTTATATAACACATTACATAATCCCAGCACAGTTTTAGTTAAATTTAAGTCTTGTCCAAATTAAATGAAGCAATTCAGATTACTTAAAAATATGTCAGTTTTGTGAACTCAAAAGAAAAATGAAGTTCTAAATACTCATAAAAGTTAATTTGATTTTTGATTTTTGATTTAATTTAAGTTTACCCTGCTCAGGTGAATTAATTGTTTTAAGCATTATGGAAGATACCAAAGCGTCCAAAGCTTAGACATAAACGCAATAATAGTGATTATGTAAAGAACCAAGAAGGTCATATTTATGATTCTTGCCAATCTGGTCCAGTACGGAAGCTGTCGTAACTCAGTCAGGATCTGCTTCTTCAGACGGTTGGGAGTACAAGACTGCTCTTCATTCTGATCTCTAACTGAGTCTGGAGGATTCTGCTGGTCTATTACACCAACTGTGAGAGGAAAAAAGCATAGCTCTGTATAAATGTTTTGTCTGCATAATCTCACATACGATTTTGCGATGGCGAATCTTTGCTGATACTCTATTATAGAAAAACAGAAAAACAAATTCATTTCACATGTGGTTTTGGGGTGGCTTGTTTAATATGTGATAATGCATGGTTTTACATTTGCTAAGTTCAGACTTCAAATGCTATTTTCATTCATCCATCTAAACTGTGTGTCCTATTTTAGAAGCACAAGCATGCTGGAGCATGTATATATTTTCTTTTTTTCATGGAGTCTAATTTACTCAAAGATTAATTGAATTAGCTTTTCTTTGCATATGTACCAAAGCTACAAAGCAAACAAATCTTAAACTTAATTTCACTAATAAACCTTAATTTGTGAAGTAAAAGTATAAAATACATGAAAATGTTCCTCATAATCTGATGTTGTGCCAGTTCTTACCATCTTGTCCAGTAACAGCAGCTTTAGTTTCCACTGATCTCTTCTCAGCTCCTTTAGCCATCAGATAATTCACAAGGATGGTCTCCAAAATGCTGATGGCAATTAGAAAGAAGATCGCACCACAGAAAATCCCTGTGAAAAAAACGTACTCGGTTACTAACGGAACCTCGGTTCTCTTACAAGAGGTCTCTTGTACTGCGTAATATCTTACGCTAGGGGAAAACCTCTTTTCCGCGAGATATTGAAGCCAAAAATGATCCTTAATTTTGAATTAATGTAAAACGCGTTGCGGCAGCATGCAGACATAGGCGAGATGGCTCGCGCGCCCATTGGCTGCCCTGCGGCAACTGCAGCAGCCTATCGAGAGAGGCCCCTCGTGACGTCAGATCCAATGAGGGCGCTTCGTGCCCACTGCATCACGTCCCGCCGAAACGGGCTGGCTCGACAGGCTGTAGAATCTGGTTTTTCATCACCGAAGCAAACCAGAGCGTGATGCAAGCACGGCAAAGATACGCAGTACTCGTTCCCTCTTCTAGAGAGAACCGAGGTTACGTTAGTAACCGAGTACGTTCTCTTACGAGAGGTCTCTCGTACTGCGTAATATCTTACGCTAGGGGAACACAGTGTAAAACGCCGTGCGTGCTGAAATCCAACACCAAAGTCCCAAGGGCAAGTGCCCGGGGCTTGTATGGTGCATGATCATCAGGGACTCGCAGAGAGTCCAGGAAAGAGGGGCTGGAACAGCATCATTCCTGTAATAAGTAGCGTCCTATAAGGAGCAAATTACAGTCAGGTCCATAAATATTGGGACATCTACACAATTCTAATCTTTTTGGCTCTATACACCACCACAATGGATTTGAAATGAAACGAACAAGATGTGCTTTTAAAGTAATGGGACAGATTAACAATCATAAATCAAACTTTCACTTTCACAACCTGAATCCGATTGAGCATGCATTTCACTTGCTGAAGACAAAACTGAAGGGAAAATGCCCCAAGAACAAGCAGGAACTGAAGACAGTTGCAGTAGAGGCCTGGCAGAGCATCACCAGGGATGAAACTCAGCGTCTGGTGATGTCTATGCGTTCCAGACTTCAGGCTGTAATTGACTGCAAAGGATTTGCAACCAAGTATTAAAAAGTGAAAGTTTGATTTATGATTGTTAATCTGTCCCATTACTTTTGGTCCCTTAAAAAGTGGGAGGCACATATACAAACTGTTGTAATTCCTACACCGTTCACCTGATTTGGATGTAAATACCCTCAAATTAAAGCTGAAAGTCTGCAGTTAAAGCACATCTTGTTCGTTTCATTTCAAATCCATTGTGGTGGTGTATAGAGCCAAAAAGATTAGAATTGTGTCGATGTCCCAATATTTATGGACCCGACTGTATATCAATAGTGTTCCACACAGTCAGGGTGAAAAACTCGGCCTGGTCTGATTAACATTATGGGTCTTGTAAGCCAGCGCTATAGCATCAACTATCCACCTGGATAGACTCTGTTTTTCGACACAGCTAGTCCCTTAGAACTTTCGTTGAACGAAACAAAGAGCTGCTCCGTCTGTTTGAAGACAGTCGAGCGAGACACATAAGCCCTTAATGCCCTGACCGGGCAAAGGAAGCTCGCGTCCTTCTCCTCATTAGAGACCGGCAGGGCCGACAGGGAAATCACCAGAGCCCTAAACGGTGTGTTGAGGGATTTAGGAACGTACCCGTGCCTTGGTTTGAGTATGACTTTCGAGTCATTTGGCCCAAATTCCATACACGTCGCGCTCACTGAGAGCGCTTGCAAGTCCCCTATACGCTTTACTGAAGCGAGAGCCAGAAGAAACACTGTCTTGAAAGACAAGTGTTTGATATCTATTGATTGGATTGGCTCGAATGGTGCACCTTTCATGGCTTCCAAAACCGTAGAAAGGTCCCACATGGGAACTGAGGGAGGTCTGGGAGGATTCAGCCTCTTAGCTCCTCTAAGGAAGCGAATGACCAGATCATTCCTTCCAAGTGACTGGCCAAGCGTCGGTTTAGTAAACGCTGCTATGGCCGCCACGTAAACCTTGAGCGTGGATGGGGTTCTGCCCTTAAGGAGAGAACCTCCGTCACCCCACAGTCTGGGGGTGATATGCCACGAGCTGTGCACCAGCTAGAGAACACAGACCATTTAGAGGAATAGAGCCATCTAGTAGACGGGGCCCTAGCCTGCGTGATCGTGTTTAACACTCTCACCGGGAGGTTAGCGGGTACCTGTTGATGGCCCACGCATGTAGGGACCAAAGCTCTGGGCGAGGATGCCAGATCGAGCCCTTGGCCTGAGAGAGGAGGTCCCTCCTCACTGGTATCGGCCATAGGGCAGTGCTTGTCAGCTGCATCAGAACCGGGAACCAATCCTGGTTCTTCTAGAATGGAGCCACAAGTAGCACTGAGCATCCATTTTCCCTGATTCGCTCTAATACCTGAGATAGGAGCGTGACGGGGGGAAAAGCATAGAGCGGGCAACGGGGCCAGATGTGGGCCAGCGCATCCCTGCTCTTGGAGAAAAACTCCGGACAGTGAGCGTTTTCCTGAGACGCAAACAGGTCTACCTTCGCTCTGCCTGTCTGCGGGTGTAGAGACCATTTCTGTCATACATCTACAGAAGTTGTTATTGAGATGTTTAATTGAAAATGTTTGCAAGTTACCATTATGAAGATCAGTGTTTGCTTTAGTTGGGATGTTGACCCTTGACTTATTACCATTAATTTCTCTCTTGCTGCTTGAACTATGTTATTGTAAGCCACACTTGTGCACACACACATGATTTGTGAATGCAGTTATATTGATTATGATGACAAAATCATCATACAGTCGTCTGTTCATTTATTAATCTCAATCAGAGTTTAACCTTGTATTTAAAGTGTTATATTACCACCACTGTGAAACTACAGAATTAACTCAAATCTGTAGATTCACCGTGGTGGTAATGTTACACTTTTGAGAATGAGGAACAATGAGGATTTTTTTTTTTTTAACACATCATGCACTGTAGGATTTGAGGGCAAACCAAACACAAATGAATCTTCCAAATGATTCGTTCAAGCATAATTTCACAAGAACTCAACACTCCAGACCCCAAATCACCAATCCAGAACCATAAAATCCAGGCTCCAGCAAGTCTGAGCTAACCAATTAAAACACCAACCAGCTAAGAACTTTATGGCCATGCCTTGTGTCTACAACCTATATATGTGCCTATTATCACATATAAGTCATGTAATTGTTATAACTATTAGATGTTTGAATGAAAGTGTGTCTTGTTTCCTATCAGTGTGATCGTATGTTCACAATTATGAAGATGGCTTGATTGAAATCTGTGTAAAATGTTTTGTATTCTTAATCAAGTCTAAACTGTACTCTCTGCTAAAGCTGGAGATCACAGATAATGCATGACTTACAACGAGAGGGGAAATAACAGCTACCTCTAATGTGAAGACAGCGTCTAATTGGTCAGAACTCATCCAGGAGGCTGGACAAACATTTGAGTTTAAAACCTTAAGACCTGAAGAAAGCCGGGGGGAGTTTTTGCTAGAGAAGATTCCAGAATGCATTAGAAGATACATTGTCATGGAGAAGCCATGACGTAGTAACCGGACGGACGAGCAACCATGTAGACGAGCAGACGAAATAACCCAAATCAAGATCAGAAGTACATGGGTTAAACAGCTTCATTCAAGCCATCTAACTACTCTCGTCTCAATTTTCTTTTTCCTAGTTTCCTACTTAGTTTTTAGAGTCTCAGTTCTAAGTTAAGTTTTGCTGCAAAGTTTTGGTTAAATGATTCGGCTGCAAAGCCCGCTTCCAACTTCAAAGACTTTCCATCCATCCACCAGCACACCACGTGATTGACCACCCCAGACATCTATCCAGGAGACACCCGCCAATGAACTCGGGAAACCCCCTTATACTAAAACAAAAACAGTGTTTTCACTAGTTTGGGTATTTATATCTGCCGCAGAGCTGAAAGTTACAGCCCGTTCAAATGAATGCTGGACAAGTCATTTGCTCGGCCATAATAAATGATTCTTTCAAATTCCCTATAAATTAATTAATTAATAATAATTCCCTTTGAGCTAAATTGACCTGTCAGACCCCTTACACACAACCAAAGAAACAGAGCTACACTGTCTTGTAGAAACACAGAGACATCAAACATCAGCACATGTCTCTCAACAGTGGTGGTAATATATTTTTTATTTATTTATTCATGCAGCAAACTGGGAGTTTTATCCTGGAACCCAGCATGCATTGCGACATGAAACTTTTGATTGTCACCATTGTTGAGATTCATACACTGATTGTTGATGTCTGTGTGTGTCTGAGTCAAGCAAGAGTTCAAAATGTTTTAATACACTGTATTATTTAAATATTCTTCAGAATAATTGATTGCAGAAACATTGACGGATGCCATGTTGTAGATACAGATCTATTATTAAATAATCAAAAGTTCAAATCTTATACACAGGATAAGATCAGACATGTCCTGGATGATTATGGCATCATCACATCATAACAAATGTGTTTTATAAACTCAATGCTACAGCAGCCAGATATAAATGTGCCTAAAAAGAACTGTATGTCTGAAATATGGTAATAGTTTGGCTTCAATAGAGAAGATGTGTCATAAATGCAGGTACTGTGTAAGGGGCCGTAAGGGGCCTAAAAACGCATGGAAAGCGTTGGAGCCTGACATCAAATGTTTAGACGTCAACCCAATTTTCATTTTCAACCAAAATTTGAAGTCTGAATGATATTGGAGTCCACGTCCAATAACATTTCTAGCTGGGGTGATTCACATTGTGGCCATAATATGAGCACACAGTGAGTGCGCTGTGCGGTTACACTTTTCATATCATATGAAGAGATCACTGTGAGATCAATGTGTGACTGGGAGGTCAATGTTAGACTCACCAATCAGAGGGATTTCTGTCCCTGTAGAAGGAAGTGTGTTGGTAAGAACCAGCAGCATCACAGAAACAGACAGCAGTAAAGTCACTTTGAAGGTCACTTTGTCTGATGCATTTGAGTCAATGAAGAAGGAGATCAAATCCAGCGCAAGGAAGAAAAATACTGGTATTATAATGTTGATGACATACAGTAGAGGTCTCCTTTTAATGGTGATCTGCAATAGAGAGAGAGAGAGAGAGAGAGAGAGAGAGAGAGAGAGAGAGAGAGAGAGAGAGAGAGAGAGAGAGAGAGAGAATTGTAAACTTAAATGCAGGATATGTTTTGCCATATTTGTCTTGTTTTTAAAGCACGTGTTAATTGATTAACAAAAGCATTCCTTTTCTAGCGGTGCTTCGTCACTGAATGAATCCGCATGTTTTCAACAAATCGTCAATGATTCAGTGACCCATTTATAAAGACAGAGGCTATGTTTGAAATCGCCCCCTAAACCCTCATTCACTATTCCCTACATTACTCCACTAATATAGTCCACTTGAAGGAGTGAATGAAAACGAATAAGTGAATTCGGACACTGAGTGCACTAGAAGGGCTGCCGCATCTGCATAGTTTGTGTTTGCTGTTTGATAATCATTTGAAACTGGCAGCTCCAGTAATGAAAGTATTTATCTTGAACTCTGTCATGGAAACTATCATGTGTAAACCTTAATTTAACAATTTAATAATCAATTAAAAAGGAATTTGAACCTGTATGATATAACACTGTAGCCTGTACAGCTGCGGCACCATCTTCTGGTCAGACGCGGGAATTCTTTCGGCCCGTGACTCATAATGCATTATGGGTATTCTCTAGACATTGAGTGTACATCAGCTGTACACTTATTATGGCCAGACACTTGCTTTTCCTGAACGAATCGGCTGTTTGAACGAAATGAATGACTGAATGACAGTGACTCATTAAGACAGTGACTTGCCATCACCTACTGACAGTTTTAGTTTAGTGTTAGATGATTACATAAACACACACAAAAAATGTATATACACAGCAAAAACTCCAGTGTTAAATTAACACTCCTGGGAGTGTATATGAGTCCACACTCAAGAGCGTAAAGTGTTAAAATATGAGTGTTAAATTAACACTCAAGAGTGTTGAAGTTAATGAGATAATTAAGTGATTAGTTTAGTGATGATTGAGCATTATTGAAGACACCTGATGTTAACAAGCAGAATCACTGAAGGAGAAAATCACAAATTGTAAGCCACCATTATGGTGATCAGTGTTTGCTTTAGTTGGGCTCTGACCACCATAATGGTAACTTGAAAAGAAAAATTCCATAAAACATTACCGTCTAAATTTCTGTTAAATCTCAAGAACTTTTGTCGATGTATGACAGAAATAAAGTCAAACTGGTAATAAGTGCAACAATGTGTAATGACTCGAAGTCAGTTGTAGTTCTTGTGTTTCTCTTTTTTCTGTTATTGTTTTTTCTCTTTCCGTCAGTGATTCTGCTTATTAACATCAGGTATCTTCGATAATGCTCAATCATCACTTAATTAATCACTTAATTATCTCATTAACTTCAACACTGCTTCAGTGTTCATTTTAACACCCTGTAGTGTGGACACATATGTACACTGAGGAGTGTTAATTTAACACTGGGGATTTTGCTGTGTATGTCCACTCCTGCCCGCACCCGCAAAACTCTGAGAATTTATTCCCGCACAATAATAGAGATGCATTGATTTTGTGTCTTCTCCCGTCCCACAGGAAAAAACACGTATTTGTATTGCTATTAGGCTATTAAAGAGATTCATGGGGTTGTTTGTTTCGTTTCCCTGGCCGGCATGTATTCTGGACACATACACACAGGACAATGGAGGAAATCGAGTGTATGCTGTTTTTGGATGGTTTTGTTTTCGTTTTTGCTGTTTTTTATTCAGGATACTCTGTCTGGCGCGTGCAATGATGACAGTGAATAGTGATGATTCTCTCTGAACAATCAGCAGTCTGCCGTGTTTTCACGTCACATTTTAGTATCGCCTCAGCTCGCCCAGAACCTCGCCGGAGGTGGTACGAAAAAA
This sequence comes from Abramis brama, assembly GCF_963993115.1. Taxonomy (NCBI): domain Eukaryota; kingdom Metazoa; phylum Chordata; class Actinopteri; order Cypriniformes; family Leuciscidae; genus Abramis; species Abramis brama. The sequence goes on along the minus strand of NC_139963.1, from coordinate 10,289,660 downwards.
AGTACCTGGAAGCAGATACAGTTACAACTTTTACACAGTGGAAAACCAAACAAAGGCGAGTCGAGTCGAGCCGAGCCGAGCCGAGGCGAGCTGGTACTGTGTAGTGGAAAAGCACCATTATTGACATCTCCATCATGTTGCTAGGCTACCTCCCGATCCCGCAGTGTTTTTTTTTAGCCGCCCATTCCCGCCGGCAGCAAAGTTCAAACCGCCCGCTCCCGCAAGACCCGGCGGGACTCAATCCCAATGCAGCCGTCTAGTATATAGTCTCTAAATTTATAAGATATTTGATACCCCTGCCTTTTTAAGAGTTAAAAATAAAAAAAATAATAATTTTGGCACATATTTTGGCACTAGTTGTTCTATTTTTTTTATTATTATTATTATTCAATATTGGATTATATTCTATATACTCTGTACCTGATATATCAGCTGATTTATTCTAAACTCTCCAACATCACCATCAACGGTAGCATTAATGCTATTTATACTGATGAGATCCCACTCTCCCTGGGCCTGAAAGAGCTCCTTCGACTTGAAGGTCGCCCACTTTGCATCAGATAATGTGTCAAGTATAATCTCCTGATCTGTGGGAACAGACATTAATATTGTATTATTTCATATTAAAGTTAAATAGTTTAGAAGAATAAACCATGTGATCTTTCATATGTGTTTGTTTGTCTAAACTGATTGTGTTTCAGATGTACTTGAATACGCTGTAGACTGAAGAGTTATACTGCAGATTTGGGTGTCGAAGGGAAACCTGTAGAGATCCATCTTACAGGCCGTGGTCAGAGCTAAAACATCAGTTGAGACTGTAAAGCCTTGATAGAGCAACAGCACATATGGAGACTCCTTTGTTCCAAACTCTGTCTTGATGCTAAATGGATCAAATATAAATTAGCACTGATTATTAAAGACATGACGATTGGTATTCAAATAAAATGTATTTGCAAATTTGCAGACTACTGAGGATCATGTCAGAGGTGTACAATCCTGCTCCTACACAGCAGTTAAATTAACTCTGCTCAGAGAACATTTGGTCCCTCTCTAAAAAGTGTTAAAGTACCTCTGAATCAGAATTAAAGTTAATGAGATAATTCAGTCATTAATTAAGTGATGATTGAGCATTAGTGATGAACACCTGCTGTTAACAAGCAGAATCACTGAAGGAAAGAGAAACAAGAAGAACTGACTTCAGCCACAGCCTTAGATGAAATCAACTGAAGAGAAAAGAAGACATTAAATCTCTCAAGATTTCAGCAGTGGAGGACTAAACAACAGCACTACCAGCTTCAATTATTACTACCCAGATTTACGTTATTTCTGTCATGCAGCAATATGTAATTTCTTATTGAGAATTAACAGAGTTTTTGATGATGATGTTTTAATGAAAAACTTTGGTCACCATGATGGTGATCAGCATTTTCTTTAGTTGTTCAGTTTGATTCCTGGCTTTTGATGTGAGTTTGTGGGCTTTGAAACCTTGTTTGAAAACACACAGAAATCAAGAATCAGTATATGAATCTCAACAATAGTGACATGCTTCAAGCAGCAATGCATGCTGAGAGTCACCATAGTATAAAATTCATGGTTCCCAGCATGCATTGCGGCATGAAGCATGTCACCGTTGGTGAGATTCATATTCTTGATGTCTGTGGGTGTTAAATAAATTTAAAAAATATTAAAATAAATAAATAATCCTACAATATATTTATAAAATAATATAATTTCAGAATGTATAATCTATTAATAACAAATAACTCATTTTGTTCAGGGAAAATAAATCAATGCGTATGGCAGTCTGCAGAAAGCTAGTTATTACAGTTTATAAAGTTTTAAATATAGATATTTTTTAATTAACATATCGCTTCAGAGGGCCTTTATCCCTTTAAACATTCAAAGAAGAACAGCACCTTATTCTATCGGATTAAAGGATCATTCTCACAAAACTGGATTTTCTGCAAGCTTTTTTCACTGTAACAAAATGGACACTTGGAGACTCCAAAAGTAAACCTATTTATGGAGTCCATATATGAATTTAAGCACACCAACACACACACACACACACACACACACACACACACACACACACACACACACACACACACACACAAGATTACAGAACAAACCTTTTCAGAATTCAGTGTAGAGTGCAACAATAAAAAGCTTGTTTACATTTTAGACGTGAAGTTTTGATACTGAACAGAACCACATTGAGATGCCAAAAAAAACAAAAAAACAATAAACCAACAGCCTTGACCTGACTGCATTACATGCCTACTACAGTACACAGATCTATTCAGAATTACTAAACACACCAACATACACATGACAAATCAAAACATTATCCTGAATGTCTGTGGAAACAACATGAATGAACTGAAATGTGTCTGAGCATAAATGGTGGATCAGCAGTGGATCAATGCGTCAAGAGTGCACATACATTGTTTGCACATGCGCTTACAGTACGATTCCTGTACACCACTGCAGTCATCTTTACCTTGATTACAATGTGTTCCAAACTGTGCTGCCGTGTGTGCGGTCGTCGCTTCCTACTGGCGAAGGTTGCGATCAAGCCGTTCCTCTAGCCGAAATGAAAAAAGGTTTCTAAGAGAGGCCTTTTCTTCATTGTACTCAAACTATAGTGAGTTAGACCATTAGGGATCTGTGTGCTTGATTCAAGCCCTTTTTCTAAGCCTCCGTTCAAGTTACTACACAGTACTAATGCACATCCCTATGAATGGTTCTGCAGTGTGGGGCCTGAAGGACGCATACTTCAGTTATCCACTCCTCAGCAAACATGGGTCATCCTGTGTCTTGCGTTGAGGGGTCGAAGTCTCGGTACAAGTCCCTCCCTTCGAGTGCTACATAGCCAGTTGGGTTTCAGGTCAACTGGAAAGGAGTTCTCGTCTACAGACTGAGGAGCTTTTTTCCGGTACGGAGGTGAACTTGGTTTACACGTTTCTCAATTGGAATGTGTCCGGTCAGTGCTTAGAGGTGAGAAAGGGTCCCACTGAACAAACTTCAGAGGCTTCTGGGGCATATGTGAGATGCAGCCGCATATAAATGGTTTCCTCCATATGATGACCACTTCAACACTGACTTTATGACCAAGTCCCTAGGTGGCCGTGGCAGAGCAGCATGCTCCTTGTGTTAACAACAACTGGTATGCTGCCAAACCCTTAGCAGTGTTCAGACCTTTTGTTTCTCCGGGCTAATTGCTCCTAGAACAAGTGTCCATTAAACACTAGCTTAGGGGCCATATATAATGGGCATGCAGTAAGTAGGGCTTGACCTCACCTCACACTGCATTGGCATTTAGTTGCCTCAAGTTGTAGAAAACAGTTTCCTTGCTTGATGCCGCTGCTCAGCAAGATGCACTGCCCAGTTCAGCGACTGTTGCTCATACGCTTCCCTTGCATATCACAACTCGCCCGCCACCTCCTCCTATGGGGTTAGAAGCTTCTGAGGTTGCTTCTTCCACTTTAAAAAATTCCGTTCTGCTCAATTGTGCTGCCCATGTGCCCTGACAACAGCTTGTTGCCGAAGAGAGTGGAGACTCCATCCCTAGGCATTCCAGCTTTCCGGATATCTTCGGGGCCGCACAGTTACATCTGTTGCCGCTCTGATTTGTTCCCTTGCTAGTTGTGTACTCCCTTAAACACGTAGGCACTGGCTCACAGTTGCCACCAGGGTCTACGCAAAGTGCGTTAATAAAAACCCCAGTGAGCCTTCTTCCACATCACTGTGCTAAGTCAGGTCAGAGGAGCAGGTTCTTTAGTTGCCCCGTAATGGCCCAACTAGGACCTCGTTCCCTAGACAGACTTCCTGACTCTTTCTCTGAGATTCTAAGGGATGGGGCACCGTTGGCACCCGCACCGGGCCGGAGAAATCCAGGTTCTGTTGTGGTGGTTCAGCTATCTACACTGTAAAAAAGAATACATTGATTTTATTGATATCTAATTAATAAAAATGAGGCAACAGATTACAAGCAATATTATTAATTAAATTTAACAAATTAGAATTGAGTAATAATTAATCAAATGAATTCCTTAAAAGGTAACCATTTAAAATGAGTAAAATTTACAAAATATCTTTTATTGCCAACATTGAAGACACCTGGTGTTAACAAGCAGAATCACTGAAGGAGAAAACCATAATTAAAGTCACCATTGTGGAGATCAGTGTGTGTTTTAGTTGGGCGCTTGACCCTTAAATCATTAACTTTAAGTTTTGTTTGGCTGCTGTACATGAGTTATAACAGCCAGATGAACAAAGAGAAAAGGTGATCTGATGGTGTTGGTTGTGTTTTAACATAATCATTATTTCACAATCATTTGACCTGAATCACTGAACTCATAGAGTGCAATTTATGAGTTAGGTTTACTTTATTAATTATAGCAGCACTGGCCTTGTACGGCATAATATTTTTTAACTTTTACAATGTAAGGCAAATAATTTCTAAAAAGTTTCTCTTACATAAAAGGGAGACACACAGACATCAATAATCAGCCTGTGAATCTCAACAATGGTGACATTTATAAAGCATGTTGCAGTGCATTCTGGGTGCCACCAATCAAAACTCATTCATGGCTCCCATCATGCATTGCTGCATGAATAAATAATGAGCTTATGTCCAGAGGTGATCTGTTCGTCACCATTGCTGAGATTCATACGCAAAATCTTGATGTGTGTTTGTGCCTAAAAAAAAAAATATATATATATATATATATATATATATATTTTTTTTTTATTATTTTTTTTTTATTATTGATTTGATCATTATTGATTTGATCATTTGGATTTCATTGAAAAGGCTAAAAATATTATACTGCTGTAATTAATAAAGTTAACTTAACTCATAAATTGGACTCTATATGAATTCAGTGATTCAGGTCTAATGATTGTGAAATAATGATTATGTTAAAACACAACCAACACCATCAGATCACCTTTTCTCTTTGTTCATCTGACTGTTATAACTCATGTACAGCAGCCGAACAAAACTTAAAGTTAATGATTTAAGGGTCAAGCGCCCAACTAAAACACACACTGATCTCCACAATGGTGTCTTTAATTATGGTTTTCTCCTTCAGTGATTCTGCTTGTTAACACCAGGTGTCTTCAATGTTGGCAATAAAAGATATTTTGTACATTTTACTTATTTTAAATGGTTAACTTTTAAGGAATTCATTTGATTAATTATTACTCAATTCTAATTTGTTAAATTTAATTAATAATATTGCTTGTAATCTGTTGCCTCATTTTTATTAATTAGATACTAATAAAATCAATGTATTCTTTTTTACAGTGTACCTCTAAAAGAGCTTAGATACGTTACTTCTGTGAGAGCTCCCTCTAAAGAATAGAGGCTTGCTTACGATCTGTAGAACCTGAAGTAGAACCTGTTCGTTTTTGGTGTTCTTCTCACGGGAAGACCCCCAAGAGTTTGATCACTTTTGTGCTTCCTTACTGCAGAAGATGGTTCAGAGTGTGGCTGTTCCACTCCACCCTCAAAGTGATGTTGCCCTTAAAGCACATCAGGATGCAGCTGAGATATAGGAAGTACGACTTGATCATCAGGTTCCTGAGTGGTGCAAAGAGATGAAATTTTCCTTGTGCCTCCTCTATACCTTCTTGGGACCTATCTTCAGCACTCTGAGACCTCCCCTGAGTACTGCAGGTAGTTGAGGTAAAAAATCTGTTTTTAAAGATACAGTTCTCCTACTTGCTTATACTATCAAGAAGGTCAACGAATCGTGTCTGGTTTTGGGCCGGCTAACTCTCATTATGAGACCCCGGCCTGGATTGTGCCCAAGGTTCCTACCTCTCCCTTAAAACGGGACCTGTTGGTGAGTCTGCAAGCGCTGCCCCGAAGGAGGCAGACCCAGCCCTGACTTTTCTCTTTTCCTCCCGCTAGTGTGGGTTTTAGGACAGAATGCAAAGAGTTGTGGGCTGGGCGACACCAGCACATCCTATGTGTTGAGCCGGTTGCTTAGTGAGCTCCATTCTCATGAAGCCAGCTTCACCTTAGCCCGGTTTGTAGTGTCGGAAGATCTGGAGGGTTTTGTCTAGGCACTGGAAGGTGGCAGCACTAGTGGCAACTTAGTAGGATCCCAATCAGACTACGTCGAACGTGCCCAACTGAAAAGGAACGTCTTGGTTACGTATGTAACCCTCGTTCCCTGAAGGAGGGATCGGAGACGTAGTCCCCTAGCCACTATTGCTGTACCACAGCTGACCGGGGTCCGCTCGGCTCCTCAGCAAACTCCATTGGCTCGTTTTTACAATACTCGAAGATGACAGGCTCCCTAGCGTGATCCCAATCAGTCGACACGTCGACTACTTCTCCGTTCCCTCCTTCAGGGAATGAGGGTTACATACATAACCGAGATGTTATGCACAACCCTACACAGTAAATTCCCCAGTGTTAAATTAACACTGCTCAGAGCACATATGGTCCCACTCTACATGGTGTTAAAGTAACACTGAAGCAGAGTTAAAGTTAATGAGACAATTAAGTGATTAATTGAGTGATGATTGAGCATTATTGAAGACACCTGATGATAACAAGCAGAATCACTGAAGGAGAAAATCTCAAATTGTAAGCCACCGTTATGGTGATGGGTGTTTGCTTTAGTTGGGCTCTTGACCCTTAAATTATTAACTTTAATTTTTGTTTGATTGCTGTATCTGAGTTACAACTGCCAGATGAACAAAAAAATAAGTGATCTGATGGTGTTGGTTATGACAATCATCATTTGAACTTTATGTTTTTGATTTATGTTGTTGGTTACAGCATAACTGTGATTCTGCAAAAATATCCAGAATTTTAGATATAATATAAAGGATTCCTCAAAAGTGTTTTTTTTTTTTTTAATCTTTCTTTTAGGCACACACAGACATAAAGATTCAGTCTATGCATCTCAACAATGGTGACAATTGGGAAAAGTAAATTACATAGAGAATTCAGATCATAATTTATTCATACCGAAATGCATGATGGGAGCCATTAATGAGTTGTGATTGGTGGCAGCCACTGCAACATGCTTTATTATTGTCACCATTGTTGAGATGCACAGGCTGATTATTGATGTCTGTGTTTCTAAATTAATACATTTGAAAGTGTTTTGATCAGAATAATGTTTATTAAATATATTGGATTATAAGAAAACTGCTGATAATCATATACTGTAGAATCACAAAGCTGCTGCTAACAAGTTACACCAAACTATCTCAATAAGTTTCATTTTCTGATCACAGCATGATTATGTCAAAACATAACCAACACTATCAGATCACACTTTTTCTTTGTTCATCTGACTGTTATAAATCAATAACAGCAGACAAACAAAATCTAAAGTTAATAATATACAGTAAGGGTCAAGAGCCCAACTAAAGCAAACACCCATCACCATAACGGTGGCTTACAATTTGTGATTTTCTCCTTCAGTGATTCTGCTTGTTATCATCAGGTGTCTTCAATAATGCTCAATCATCACTCAATTGATCACTTAATTGTCTCATTAACTTTAACACTGCTTCAGTGTTACTTTAACACCATGTAGAGTGGGACCATATGTGCTCTGAGCAGTGTTAACTTAACACTGGGGAATTTACTGTGTAGTTTGGAACCTAAAATAAACCTTATGTGGTAGAAAACACTGAATAGTTGTGATATATGACAGCGCTGAGCTGATCACATGATGCACTAAACATTCTAATCACACCGGTGTGATCGTACGCTCCAGGGACCAGCCAAGGCTTATCTCACAGGCTGTTTTATGTGCAGTATGAACAAAGCCTTTGAATTGGTTTTATAATTTCATACCATTACCTTTATTCTATCCATCATCTTTAAATCTTTCTGATCTATCATTAAAAGGCAAAAACAGCCCAAATAAAAGGTTCTGGCAGAAGTATTTTTTATACCTTTCCATTATATTAATGTCTGGACTCCAACACATATTTTTAGGGGCTGCATATGATCCGATTCCACAATATTGGTCAGGTTCCCACGTCATATTGGAATTTGGCCAACCCTGGAAAATGAGATGAAGTTCAGAGTGATTATAAGTCAGATATTGCACAGTAAATTCCCCAGTGTTGAATTAACACCATTCAGTGTTCATATGGGAACCATAAGCTGGGTGTTAAAGTAACACTGAAGCAGCGTTAGAGTTAATGAGATACTTAAATGATTAATTGAGTGATGATTTTTGATTATTGAAGACACCTGATAATAATAATAAGCAGAATCACTGAAGAAAAGAGAAACACAAGAATTACAACTGACTTCAGACACAGCTTTAGATGAAATCAACTGAAGATAAAAGACATTAAATCTCTCTTATTACAAACCAGACTGACGTTATTTCTGCCATTCATCTACAGAAGTTCTTTTTGAGAATTAACAGAGGTTTAGATGTTGATGTTTTATTGAAAATAATAACCATTACCAGGTTTGGTCTCCATTATGGTGATCAGTATTTCCGTTAGTTGGCCAGTTTGACCCCTTTTTTTTTTTTAGCAGTGGATTTTTGTGGTTTTGTAACAATGTTTTAAAAAAACACATACATTATTGCAAAAAAGCCATAAACAAATCTGATCATTAGATATAGTTATTATCATTAAGATTTTTTATTTATTTAATTTTTAAATTCAACATGGGGATTTTTTTTTTTTTTTTTTGACACACACATACATCAAGACTCAGCATATGAATCTCAACAATGGTGACATGCTTCATGCAGCAATGCATGCTGAGAGTGATGAGTTTTATACTATTGTGGTTCCCAGCATGCACTGCGGCATGATGCATAACAGCAATGTTGATATTCATATGCTGAGTCTTGATATATGTGTGCGTCAAAAAAAAAAAAAAAAAAAATTGTTCCAAGGATAAAATTAAAAAATATTTTCAATAAATCATCAACATCTAAACCTCTGTTATTTCTCAAATATAACTTCTGTAGATAAATGGCATAAATAACATCAGTCTGGTTTGTAATAAGAGATTTAATATCTTTTATCTGCAGTTGATTTCATCTAAAGTAGTTGTAGTTTTTGTGTTTCTCTTTCCTTCAGTGATTCTGCTTATTATCATCAGATGTCTTCAATAATCAAACAATCATCACTCAAATAATCACTATTAAAAGTATCTCATTAACTCTAACACTGCTTCAGTGTTGCTATAACACCCTGCTGGTTGTTCCCATATGAACACCGAGCAGTGTTAAAGCTGCAGTCGGCAAGTCTGGTAGATTGAGTGGACTTAGCCAAAATTTTTAATGTTTACAACTCTCATGCCCTTCCCCCACTACCAGTGAGTACCCTCCCATCGAGTTCGTGCTCGTCAGGGCGTGTGCACCAGATTTTCTGTGAACGCGTCCGTCTCTTCAGCATCGATCAACACCATGGACTCGGAGGTAGGCTGCCCTGGCTAATCTATCCATAGATAGCAGTAACCGAGGAATTGGAAGCTTGTTAGTAGATTTTCTCTCCGCCATCACGCTTCGTACAATCCAACACACCTGCCAACTTCAGGCGTGTGCATGTGATATTGTAACGTTCGCGGGGAAGGGGGGGATCTGTGGTGTGTCCCCGAACTGTGGTTGACAGTCAGATCTTATACAGCCCTGTGCTGATTGGACCAGAAGAACCGGGAGCGGTGGATTTTTTCAAGACAAATAACAGGCTCCAGGTGGAGGTAAAAGCACATGTTTTTTTTTTCTAAAACCGACTGATTTATGTTGTTCTGTCGGAGCATAGTGTTGGTTTCAGTGAATATGATCCAAAAAATCTTGGCGACTGCAGCTTTAATTCAACACCAGGGAATTTACTGTTTGTATGCTTGAAAATCAAATGAAACATCTATCACAAAATTCTGTAAATTGAGTAACACTTTGTGAGATAAGAATGAAATAGGTTTTTAAAACACTTACAATTATCATTTTGACCTGTGTCGAGATGCTCTGGGCTTTTTCATTCTGTAGATAAAAAAGAAGGGTTGAGAGATGACACTAACTTGATATCCCATAATGACCTGAATCATGCTGGACACATACCACATTTGTGATGGAGGTCACATATAGGTCCACAGAAATGATGGCAGGGTCGAAGTATATGACGTCTTCCGGGTCGTCGTGGAATGTCAAAGGCCACATTCTAGTATTCTCAGAGTTATTCTCGTTCAAGCTAAGACGATCAAAAAGTCTCTTTTTAGCTTGAACTGTTTCTGCTTTGCTGCAGTTTTCAGCATCAGACTCCTGTCCTGTGCATATGAGACATTCAGTAGCACAGCTGAGTATATTCTCCAAGCACACAGTTAAAAAGAATTTCATGTTTAAACATTCATCTTTCTACATTTCACATTCCATGTCTCTACAATAAAAACATCTTGTAAGTTTAACTCCCCAGTTTAAAATATAAATTATTATTTTCTACAAAGCAAAAATCCCAGTGTTAAATTAACACCTGTTAGTGTACATATGTGTCCTCACTACGCAGTGTTAGATTAACACTGAAGCAGTGTTGAAGTTAATGAGATATTTAAGTGATTAATTAGCTAGCTCTGTGGACTTTTTCAACCTGTCAAACCTCGAGCCAATAGCCTTCGAGTATGAGATGTGACGGAGCATGTGATTTGTTGAATGTAGTGAACGAATGCCCTTCACTGACCGTGACCGAGTTGCTTTTGAGTCTTAACGAGAGAGACCTCGTTCGTGAACGAGTTGAACGCACTGGTTCATGTCGTTCGTGAACAAAAATAATCAGTTGTTTGAACGATAATGATGGCGAACAGATAGAGCTCTGCTCGTGTTGATGGCATATTTGCATCAAAGAAAGAAATTTACACTTTACCATTGTAATGAAAAATGTGTAATTACGCAAGATGATGGTTAAATGTGACAAAGACAAATTAGCATTCTCATTTTTTACTTGGTTTGAGCTAAACCAAGTTTAGGGGACTGTCAAACACTTGACTGTTTACTTGATTTAACTTTACTCTCTTTACCTGCTTTATATTTTATTTTGTATTCTTTTTTTAAAATGTTGCCATTATTTTTTATTTTGTACTACTGTGTTTTAAACTTTGAACAATTTACTTGGCTAATGTACAGAGTACATGGTGTTTTGTGTGCATTTTGTATTATTTATTTTTATTATTGTTGTTGTTTTATGTTTGAACAGTTTCTTCTTTTAATCAAAAATGTCTTCATTACGTTTGAGTCATGTCATGGACTTCTCTAAAAACTGTAAAACAAAAAAATAAGACAGGATGGTTAGGTCTCATTTGCGTCATCTTGTGACTTGAGAATCTCTGAGTTAGATTGTTCTTATTGGTTTCAGCAGCCCTGTAATACTACAGCAAAAGATCTGTCACTTTCAATATGATAAGATATATTTTTTAAAGATTACTGATCATTAAAAAAAAAAAAACATGTATACTATTCTAGCATTTGGACGTACACAGACATCAATAAATCAGCGTAGGCTATAAGAATCTCAAAAACGGTGACCAAAAAGTATGTGCTATGCATTCTGGGTGCACCAATCAAAACTCATCCATGGCTCCTAGCATGCATTGCGGCATTAATAAATTATGAGCTAAATTGTCTTAGCAATTTCTTCTTTTTGCTGTTTTTTATGTGACATTTTAGTAGCTTGTTTTGTGATGTTCAGTAATAAGTGAAGCTGGTAAAGCTGTGTATGGAGTTGTTTAATCCTCTGCTGAGATCTTCACAGATTTATAGTCTTCTTTTATTTGCAGCTGATTTCATGTTGCGTGGCTTTAAGTCAGTTGTAGTTGTGTTTCATTTTCTGAGAGTGCAAGCATGATGCTGAACCAACATCACAATGTTACATTGATTTAATAGCCAATCATTACCATTGTTTTTTGTTTTTTTTTATGAAAGTTCAACATTATTTCAGCATTAATTGCGGGTGCAACAGTGATGTTGAGTTAACGTTGATGCATTAACATTGTTTATGGTTTCTAATAAATGTTTTAACATTTAAAAAAAACAGCATTTGTTATATATTATTAATATACATTATATATTATATAAGATATTATTAACAGACATGAATTAACAATATCTATTAATTAATATTATCTAGATCACTACACATTGTTGAACTCTTCCTAATCAAACACACCCGATTCAACTCATCAGCTCAGACCAGAAATATATGGGTCAGATAAGGGAGACATCCAAAATGCATAGAGCTGGTGTGCCTCCATGAGCAGGGTTGGGAAACACTGATCTAGATTAACAAGTGTTGTAAAAATGTTGTCATTTGTGATGCCTAATGCATTAACTGCTGTTGACAAATTGAAGCTTATTGTAAAGTGTTAAGTAATATTTACTTACCCATTAAGACAAGAAAAACTATTAGCCAGTGTATGCGCATGGTCAATAGTGGAAAAAAAATAATCCAAGTGTCTGAGATACTTCTGCTGTATAGGATGAGGATTCACTCTTGAACAGTCAATCATATGGTCATATTTATACACTGCGAGTGAATAACGCATTCTCACACCCAATCATAGGCGGAGCCTGGATATTTTCAGTTTTGCTTTTTTGCCTCTCATGCAATTTACATTTTCTTTAAGACTTTTGGTTTGACTGTATTTTAATATAACTTTTAACGCATTCTGTTAACTAAAAGTAACGTTGCACCTACATGTCTACTAATTTTTATTAGAGTGTTACCACCATAAATAACAAAAATGTAAAAGCAGACGAAAGTAATAACAGACGAAAGTAATAACAGTAAGGTAAATAAAATGAGAAGAGAACAAATAGGCATTTGGCTACACCACAGAAGTTCTTCCACCATATTATTGTCATATAGACAAGGTTTCAATTTCTTTGTAAACATCACATTTATTGTTTAGTGACCGTAACTATAAGATCAAGAATCCCAGCCAAGTGGGCCCTTGATGGACTTTCTTGCCACAGACCAGTCATTCTGAATTTTATCATTCTGAAAATATATTTGCAGATAAAAATAATTAGATGCACACAGAGATCAAGAATTAGCATGTGAATCTCAGCAATGGTGACACACTTCATGAATAAATCCATGCTAGTATTAAACTCATCACTCCTAGCATGCATTGCTGCTTGAAGCATGCTTTAGTTGTGCTTTTGACCCTTGACTCTTTAATATAAAATTTTCTTTGTCTGTTATAATTTTGTGTTTATAAAGCACAATTGTTGTACTGTAGCTAAAAAAAAGCCATGAGAAAATGAGATCAGGTGATATTGGCTGTTTATTGATGATGACGACGATATCATCATATAATTGCCTGATTCCCTGATCTTATTCAGAGTCTAAAGCTTTAATTATATAGGACTTGTGGTTTTAATATTGTTTTATTCATAATAGAAGTCATTTGATTCTATAGAATATCTAGCAGTGTTGTTTATCAAATAATATACTTGTTTTTTAAAAACGATTTAGTGCACAAAAACCTTTCATCTATCGCATTACTGAGACACAGAAATCAAGAAACTGCATATGAATCTCAACAATGGTGACAATCAAACAAAATATCCAGATAATCAGATCAACTTTGAGCATAAAACAAACTACAAAAAATCCAGCTGCATAATTTATTAATGCAGCAATGCATGCTGGGAGATATGGGTGAGTTTTGATTGGTGGTACCCAGCATGCACTGCAGCATGAAGCATTTCATTGATTGTCACCATTGTTGAGAGTCATACACTGATTCTTGATGGCTAAGTAATAATGTAGAGGAAAAAGTTTAATGCACTAAATGTTTTTAAAATCCTTTATATTGTTTGACAAACAACACTGCTCTCATGCTGTAAAAATAAATGGCTTCTATTATAAAACAACATTAAAAACACAAGTCCTATATAATCAAAGCATTAGACACTGAATAAGATCAGGGATTCAGGCAATTACATGATGATATCGTCGTCGTCATCATCATCAATAAACTGCCAACATCACCTGATCTAATTTTCTCACGGCTTTTTTAGCTACAACAAATGTACTTTATAAACAAACAATTAGAGAAAATTTTATATTAAAGAGTCAAGGGTCAAGAGCACAACTAAAGCAAATGCTAACCACCATCATAGTGACTTTAAAATGCAAATTATGATTTCATTAAACTGGAAATTAAATAAAGTAATTCTGGTTAGCTTTAAGTGAAGCTGGTAATAAGTGTACGGCCATGCATTTCACCTTTTTGTTTGGTTTATTCCAACCAAAATTCAACAACTGCCCAACGTTGGAGCTTGACGTCAAACAAACATTGGATTTAGACATCAACCCGACTTTCATTTTCAACCAAAATCCATCGTCTGACCAACATTGTAGTCTATATCCTGTGCCTGCTGGGATCAACATCATGACATCTTGACGTCAAATAAATGTTGAATTGACATCAAAATACCAACAAAGCATGATATCAAAATAACATCAAAATGACATCAGTAGTGGTCAAAATCTTGACATCAAATTGACATCAACACTTTGACGTCAATATGACTTTCATTTTTGACCTATTTCGTGACGTCATTTTGACATCAATGTTGATGTCATATTGATGTTAAATTGACATCAAGGTGCCCGCTGGGTACATTAATGCAGACGCTTTTATCCAAAGCAAATTACATTGCGTTTCAAGGAACACATTTACATAGGTTATTAATTGACTGAGACTCGGGCCAGTTATGCCCCATGTGTGGCCCTTGTCTTTAATCCAGATCTGTGCCACTTCAGCGCCATTATTCTGTAAGGCTTGTGGGCCATGGGAAAAGGGACTGTGTTCTATTCATACTTTGCACGTGACGTCACAAACACTGGCTGGCGGGCAAGAACATCGTTCTCCAGCAACGAAACCCAGTAAACTAATCAAGGATCTTGCCAGGGCGTCGCCAGTTTTACTATACAAAAGTTGGTGTTTTGAGGTGTAAACGACATGCCAGATAGTTGTTGTGCGATTGGTTGCACTAACCGCAGATGAGATAAGCAACCTTCACAGTATACACGCCTGTGCAGTGATCATTCCATCACTCCATCAAAGGTAATTTCAACATTTGTTTGAATACAATGGGTGTATGATCATGTAATTAATCGTGTCTTTAAGTTACCCTGTAGTTTCGTCAATCAACACCACCAGCTGGTTCGGCGAGTCAGCTGTTTGTGTTATGAGTCTAAGCTAGGCTATAACTGTACGTTCACACCACCGCAGGCGAGAGCGGCAAAATTCATTGAAAATGAATGACTTTCGGGCTCTCGCCGGTGGCGGAACGCACAGTAACAGCTGGATAGGTTGTTTTGAGGTTTGTGATATCTATGGTTTTCAATGAGAACCAGAGATGACCCAACGGTAGAGCTAGATTATTTACGGAGGAATTATTACTGCTCGATTATCTTAAAAAACCTTGTCTGCTTTACACAATTTAGCTACCTTGGAGTTAATCCTAGTCCATAGTTATGCAGCTAGCTCGCTAACAGACTTGATAGCTACTAGAAAGACCCGGAACTACAGGACTCTACGTTGAAAATACACGTTTGTTGCCCGCCAGGTATCCATGGTAGTCATGTGACTGCAAAGTATGAATTCTAGGAACGTTGATTTGTAACATTCCAAGAACATAAAAATGTCCAGTTTCCTTAATGTTCATAGAATGCCATTTAAATGTAAGTGTTCCTGAAACACTATTTCAATCATTCAAATACCTGCTGTGAAAAAAGTACAGTGGCAAAACCTGTACAACGGGGTTTTCAAAGATGCTTTTTCCATTTCCTTGCAGTACAGATGAAATAACAGACAAATAATTCAGACCTGCTGAGCAGCATGATATTTCGTTATGCCAAAGGCCTTTGACTGTACCAAATATCTCATGAAAAGAAAAAAAATACTCAGTATACACACTATGTACTAGGGCTGGGCGATATATCGCACGATATTGTTATGCGCATCTCATCAGTAAAGCCGGTTCCTTGATTAGTAGTAAATCGCCATCACCTGCTTTCAGATGGAGGGCATTTACTACAAAGAGCCATAGTTAACTAACAAGCTGAGCCATATCGCATTAATATCGCGGACGTATCGCCAGCGATAATTAATGCGATATGGCTCAGCTTGTCAGTTAACTACGGCTCTTTGTACACAGCAAAAACTCCAGTGTTAAATTAACACTCCTGGGAGTGTATACGAACACTCAAGAGTGTTGAAGTTAATGAGATAATTAAGTGATTAATTTAGTGATGATTGAACATTATTGAAGACACCTGGGGCCTGTACCATGAAGCCGGATTAGGTGGCTAGCCAGCTATGTTTCAGCTTAGTTTCCGCCAACCCTGGGTTTTAGGTACTATGAAAGTAGCTCGGCTTTAATCGGTGTTCGTTGCCATGGTATCTTATGCTGCACGGCTAACCTGCTCCGGGGCAGGTTATGTTCTGGATTCAAGATCTCAGACCGAAGTTTGACCAATCAGCTGACAGCAAAGAAACATATAGGTGACGTAACTTATTCCAAGTGTCTGTTGCAATGACTTCACCTTTTCTTCCAAATCCAGTGGACATCTCAGCGCAAATTGTTTGACGAGCACTTCGTAGAGAAAGAGTTTTTAACCAGACAAAATCCCCTTGCCTTAACTGATAGTTACTTGTATGAAAGATACAGATTTTCCGCGGAAGGAATGTCTTATCTTTGCGAACTTCTTGAGCCGCACATAAAGAATTTAACACGTCGAATTCATGCACTTACTGTACCGCAAATTGTATTGCGTTGCATTTTTATTTATTTTTTTGCAAGTGGTACATTCTTGCACGGTGGGTGACGCACAGAAGCTAGGGGAAAACATATGTTTGTCGAACCATTCGCAAGGTGGTCCTCTTCGCTCGTCAGGAGTAGGCTACATGAAAAGTTTAATTAATAATGTTCCCCGGACATTTATCGACCATGTCCATAAAAGAGGGCTTTTATAAAATTGCCGGTAAGATATATTGATAGGGTGACATCACATGAACACTTTTTTTTTTTCTCAAAAAGCAAATTTCACAAATGTACTATACAATATAATACATGTTAAGAATTATTTTGAATCTTTTTTATTATTCTTCTGATAATCTTATGATAGGATTCCCAAGTCATTGCAACATGTATGCAGTCTATTGCTCCAATCTCCACTGCTCTAGGGGAACATGAGGCAGATTATGTTAATAGGAAGTCCTATCACAGCCTTAATGTTCAGGTAGAGATGATGTGAATATGTGAGATGATTATTTTCTGTGAGATGAATCTTTAAATTAATAGTAACTTTAACAGATATAACAATGATCTACTAAACATTTCATCTGCAGACGACTTGTGGTCATGAACATATGATCAAGTTTGGATGCCAAATGGCCTGGCTCCAGTGCTTGTCTTACAAATTTTCCATGAGTCTGTGTTGTGTCAGCGCTTTGAGGAAAGCAAGTTAAATTTGGTACAGTACAAAACACTGTTCATTTAAACCGAGATAGAAAAACCTACACAATAACCCCCTATCATGACCCTCAGATAGAGCCACAGCATTGCTTCAATGTGGCCCTCAGTAAAACCAGAGTGAAGATCGAGATGACCTTTGGCATCCTAAAGGCACATTTCAACTGTGTTCGGTGCTTCAGAGTCACCAGAGCGGGCATCACAGATAGTGGCTGTATGTGCCATTCTGCACAATATAGCCACCAGTAGAAAGGAGCGAGAAACAACACAAAACCAGCTTCTCCCCGATGAAACTGACCCGATCACACTTGACCACCCAGCTGGTGCAGATGTAGATGCAATCACCATACAATATTACACTTAATAAAAGCACATTGAAACTGCAGATATGTCTCAAACTGTTTTATTGGTTTTGTGGGATGGGAGGGAGAAAGAAAGAGAGCAAGAGAAAGTTGCATTAATAAATATTCATACTAAAGTGTTACTTGGTTAAATAAGTTATACTATATATACTCAAATATATATATATATATATATATATATATATATATATATACACACTATATAACTATATACATACTGAGATCAGTTTTATCCAGCTGTTTGATTTTGTTTGGAGCCTCCTCAGCTCACAGTCAGCTCCTTTAGTGTGCAGTCTAGTTCAAGTCTCCTTTTGTACAGGGCCCTGACTGAGTCGGTTTCCACCTGAAACATAATTCCACCACAAACATGATCATTACAAGTTTTCTGGAGGCTCATCAAAATCACAAAAAGTTCCTTGACTTTCTACAAACACAGGACTGACTGTAATTTATGTCAAGGGTTTTAAATCCTTACACATTTCTTCTGAAGCCCACTGAGGTAGAGGCCTCAGTTTCTGTGGCAGGTTGTGAAAAATCCTACAAAAGAGATGTGTAAGGGCCAGTCCCTTTTTTATGCCACACATTCAAATGTTTGCCATAATAAAAAGCCCAGTGCATTCACATCAGCAACTGTCTGAGAACACACAGACAGAGTGTCTTCATCATTTGCTTCACCCTAATAAATAAAAGTAGGCCAATGTAAAGCATAACTGTTGTAAAGCAGGTTATGTTTGGTGTTCTGTCTGCTGCATACTGACCTCTGTGTGGGAGACTGTGTGTGTGTGTGTGTGTGTGTGTGTGTGTGTGTGTGTGTGTGTGTGTGTGTGTGTGTGTGTGTGTGTGTGTGTGTGTGTGTGTGTGTGTGTGTGTGTATATGTGTGTGTGTATATGTGTGTGTGTGTGTGTGTGTGTGTGTGTGTGTGTGTGTGTGTGTTAGCTTCAACAGGGACACTGTATTTCCCTGCAGAACATACAGTCAGCCATATTTAAATCTTAAAAAAAAAGTAGTAATGTACTGCACACGTACCCAGTGTTACTTGCTTAGAGGAGCCAGCACCAGGGTCAGATTGTACAGCACCTGTAATCCCATCCATAATCGGCCGTCCCTTATTGCCTAGCCAACTCCTCCGCCAGTGTATTCTGGTTTTCTGAATTTAATTCTTTATTTCTGTTTGCTGCAAACAAGTGTGATAAAATGTTCACAAAAGTAATAAAAGGTTGTGGTAAATACTCTTTGAATTAACTCCTTGAAATAACCACTTTGAATTATATTTTTATATTTTGTCTTTATCTGCTGCCAAGAACATTTGGAGTTGGGGTTGCATCTAAAAATCTAAAAATCAATGAATATTAATCTTTCTTAGTACATACATGCACATTTTTATATATATTATAAAAATAATCTATAGGCTATATTACATATATAGGCATACATATATACATACATAATTTTACATAAATATAGAACGTATTTGTTTAACTTACACATTAACCATCAGCAATCTTTCTCCAACAGTCTTCTCTTGCTTTGGCAGCAGAGACTGTATTGTTTCGAGGTTGAAATACATATTTAAATTAATCGTAATTATGAATGATTATCTCTTGCTCCTCCGCGGAAAAATATATCGCTCTCGCTCTACCCGCGATTGGTTGTTCAGTGTCGACGTCACTCTTTTATGTGCACGCGCGCGTGGAGTAATCATAGCTTAAGGATCAAAGCCTGAGTTGACAAAGAAAGTTGATGAGCTGCATCATGGTACCAATAAAGCCTGATTGCATCGGTTTGGTTTTGTCAACTCAAAACTAATCCTGTAACCCCGAGTTTGTTAAGCTACCTTCATGGTACAGGCCCCTGATGTTAACAAGCAGACTCACTGAAGGAGAAAATCACAAATTGTAAGCCACCGTTATGGTGATCATTGTTTGCTTTAGTTGGGCTCTTGACCCTTATATGTTTACTTTAGATTTTGTTTGGCTGCTGTATCTGAGTTATAACTGCCAGATGAACAAAGAAAAAAAAGTGATCTGAAAGTGAACTTGATCACTGAACTCATTAAGATCCTTCTTTCTGACTTCAATTTATGTTGTTAGTTACAGCGTAACTGTGATTCTGTATAAATGTCCAGAATTTGTGATATAATATAAAGGATTTCTTAAAAGTTGTTTAAAAAAAAAAAAAAAAATCGTACTTTTAGGCACACACAGACGTCAAGATTCAGTCTATGCATCTCAACAATGATGACGAGCAGAATATTCAATTAGGAAAAGTAAATTACATAGACAATTCAGATCATAATTTATTCATACCGCAATGCATGATGGGAGCCATTAATGAGTTGTGATTGGTGGTAGCCACTGCAACATGCTTTATTATTGTCACCATTGTTGAGATTCACAGGCTGATTATTGATGTCTGTGTTTCTAAATGAATTTATTTGAAAGTCTTTTGATCAGAACAATGTTTATTAAATATTTTGGATTATAAGGAAAGTACTGCTAATCATATGCTGTAGAATCACAAAGCTGCTGCTAACATGTTAAACCAAACTATCTCAATAAGTTTCATTTTTTAGATCACAGCATGATTATGTCAAAACATAACCAACACCATCAGATCACACTTCACTTTGTTCATTTTACTGTTATAAATCAATAACAGCAGACAAACAACAGTACAATTTAAAGTAATCATATAAGGGTCAAGAGCCCAACTAAAGCAAACACCCATCACCATAACGGTGGCTTACAATTTGTGATTTTCTCCTTCAGTGACTCTGCTTGTTAACAATTGTTATTGTGTTATTGTTATTGTGTCTTCAATAATGCTCAATCATCACTAAATTAATCACTTAATTATCTCATTAACTTTAACACTCCTGAGTGTTAATTTAAAGTAACAACATGTAACTTTTCAACCTTCATAATATATTTCCAAGACCCTTGTGATAGTACATCGACTTACAATAGGTTGAATGAGACGTCTGCCAGAGCCTGATGGGGTCTGTATCGCTTTTACTGGCACTATGTAACTTCGGGGTGCGGGTAGTAACCAGCGCTCAAAAAGAACTAAAAAATTCGACTGCTTTACGGCATACGTCACTTTGCCCACCACTTTCTCAAATGTGGCCAACCAGCACGTTTGTTTTCGAACGTCTTTTTTCGTCATGGCTGAAGCAGCAGCGAAACGTAAGAAGTCCAAGGTTTTGTCGGAGTAGAGTCGGAAGAGGAAAAGGGAGAGTGATAAACTGAAAGGCAGGACGAGGATCAATATTGGTCGAGCGTTTGCTCGCTGGCGTTAGCTTATGGAGGAGGAGAGTTACCAGACCGATGCTGACTTGGCCGTCATGCTGTTGAACTAGTAAGTAACTGTAAATTGCTTGCATACTATCTTTAGTTTTTCTAATCTGTTGTCTGCCTGGCTACGTTACGGAAACTATCTGGTCCTCCATTTATTTATCTTCATGAATCAGCTAACAGTTAGTAGATGAGCGAATTATCAATCTGGTAGCTAGTAAACACTAACATGGTAGTTTTAGATGGTTAGGATGCTATCGCTATCATTCTCGTTCAGATTTGAGCATTGCAATCGACATGCAAATCACAAATGTTTGAGTTAAAATGTTTAGTCTACTAAACATGTATAAATTATGAAAGGGGGAAGATTAATAATATTATCATTGCCCATATGAAAAAAACCTGCATGCTTCATATACAGTAACCGTAAATCATTTTACGACAGCGGTAATGGACAATTCCGCTTCCAACCTGTAGGGCGACCGCAGAGGAAAAGTTCCATGTTGTTGCTTTAACACTCATATTTTAACACTTTACACTCTTGAGTGTGGACTCATATACACTCCCAGCCCCAGGAGTGTTAATTTAACACCGCTCCATCTGAAAGCAGGTGATGGCGATTTACTACTAATCAAGGAACCGGCTTTACTGACGAGATGCGCCTAACAATATCGTGCGATATATGATCAGCCCACTGATCACCATAACGGTGGCTTACAATTTGTGCTTTTCTCCTTCAGTGATTCTGCTTGTTAACATCAGGTGTCTTCAATAATGATCAATCATCACTCAATTAATCACTTAATTATCTCATTAACTTTAACACTCTTGAGTGTTAATTTAACACTCATATTTTAACACTTTACACTCTTGAGTGTGGACTCATATACACTCCCAGGAGTGTTAATTTAACACTGGAGTTTTTGCTGTGTACAAGGTCAAAAACTACATTAGTCAACATTTGAAATGGATTAAAACCTTTCATCAAAGTTATACATGATTTTTGAACAATACCTGTTCTTGTCTAAGGACAACTTTGATTATATTTTTTGATCCACTTCAAATGTTTTTGTTCAAATGTTCAAATGTTGACTAGATAGCAACATTGTTTCAGCCCAGATCCGGCCCACATCTGGCACTTGTGGAATGCGGATCTGGCCCACATGCAGCGTGGAATGGAAACGGCACTTGGGCGGACCGCTCCTGTTTGCCAGATCTGGGCCACAAGCAGGCCATAGCAATGCCACATGTCAGCCAAGAGCAAAGAAATAAACCAGAACTGGACCTTATCTGAGCCACAAAATATGTGTATATTAAATATGGAGTCATCTCATCCTTAATAAGCCTGTTAACAAGCAGAATCGCTGAAGGAAAGAAGAGGACAGAAAAAGAGATGCGCAGGGAGTTCTCGCCCACGACGGAACCAGACCGCCAATCCAAACTGTGTGCAAATTGTCAATCGTATTTGATGGTAGTTGTCCTGACAGAACTAAAGGGGGCGGCTAATGGCGAACGGTCAATTGTACTACTTTGAAACTGATATAAATATGATTAACTGACTGAAGGTCTAGCATGTCACGTGACAGGCATTGTTTAATCACCGTAGTTTAGTAAGGTGTTGAAAGAAAGCAATGAATCCCAAAGCCTCTGTGGAATGACAGATATAATGCAGCGACTGAACATGAGAGAGCTAATCTGATTAATGTCTACAAACAGAAAAGACATTATAACGAACATAATTAGGACAGTGTTTACAACTACTTACCAACATCTGGCACACGTGAACTAATACCAAATATTGCGATGTGTTTAAAGTGAGACTTCTTCAGCGCAATTTCCTACTGATAAAATTTGCGTCTGTTGTTGACGCCACAAGTTTCCCATTGAAAGCAATGGACTTCCTGTTTTGTCCACAGAGTGACGCCTTTGGCATGCTTCGGTTTTTGACGCTTTGGGAGTGAGAATGGGTTGAAATTTGATTTCTGAGTGATGTTGGAGTCCACGTCTAATAACATTTCTAGCTGGGGTGATTCACATTGTGGACATAATACTGTGAGGTTACACTTTTAGCTCAATGTGAACTCACATTGTGATCATATGGAGAGATCACTGTGAGATCAATGTGTTGACTGGGTAAAATACCATACTAAATAGACAGAAAAACACGATCCTTAGAATACTTAGAAATGTATATTTATGAGTTCAAGATATTCTGTAATAGAGAGCAACAGTGTCCATCCACTTTGACTGCAGCTTTGATATTATGACTCCCCAAAACATTCAAGAGCCTGATATATTTGCTATTTTTCAAATGAATTGCCAAAAGTTCAGCTATTAAAATAATTACGGACTTGTCGAAACCCCTTGTCTAATTATACCTCTGTTAACACTTCCATCTAAAAAGAACCGAAAAAACTGGTTCAACCAGAGTGAGTTGATAATAGCCTGAGGCATGTACTGGAAATATTATTATTATTACTACATGAAATTACTACATGAGTCAGGTTATCTCCTCCCTTTCTCTCTATCCTTTCACACACATACACGCACGCACACATACACACACACGCACCTCTTCGTATGTTCATCTGAGATCCACACACACTCTCTGACTCTGTCTACCCGCACCTGTTAGTCATCGCAATCAGCGCTCGCGCTGCTTTGCGATGACACCTGTTCCCACTTTCTCCTTAATGCTCACTCTTTATCTAGTGTTGGTTCAAGCATTCATTTATCGGATTATTGTTTCATGTCATGCGTATCAACTGTTGCTCTCTTCCAAAGATATATGGAAGAACTCACCTCACCTTGTCCTGTCTGTCCGGTACAGTCTGTGTCAACTTGTCTTGTCTGTCCGGTACTGCATCTAAGTGTTCTCTGAGCCCTGCTTATGCTGCATGAGTACCTCTGCATTCCCTGGCTGAGATACCAACTAATCAGTGTCTTCCATCTCTACGGGTGACCAGATCTAAGTCTTCATCGAGACAGAAGTTTTTGACTGTTTATGTTTTCTCCAGCTCTGTGTGCTTCAACAACAGACTGCCTTGTTTACCTTATTCATTAAAGACTGTTAAAGCCTGTGAACTTCTGCTTTTGGATCCTTTTTCCTTATAACATTTCATTAAAACCTGTAAAAACATTTCTGTTGTGTGATGTAAATACATTTTACTATAGTTAATTTGTGAATGCAGATTAAATTTTAATATTGTTTGTCTAATATGTTTCGCCAAGTTATCCGGACGAACGAAAAATATTCATGTTGACTCAATTAAAAAAAATTTGGTAAACCAAATTTTTAAAAAATTACATTGATTACATTTAATGAAATTAAGCTGGAATCATTTCTATGAAGGGTTGTGTCGTATATGCTCATTTTAATTAATGAAATTGAACAAAGAGCTAAAATCATTTTTTTGAGTGTGCAGAGGACTTGAGTTGATGAGTTTCCATTACAGTAGTTAATAAAACATTTACAAAAAACTGCAGAGGTTTGTTTCTGTTACCTTTGAATTTTGAAGTTAAGTTAGTCTGTTACTTTTATTTTTTTGTAAATAATAGGTTAATAATTACATAAAATAAATAAATAAAAAAAGGAAAAGAGAGACCACATTAGCAAGTATTTTATCCCTTTTGTGTTGTTAGCCCCTATTCTATTCTGTAGTTGGGGAGATACTTTCATATATTACATGCAATAATAGCAGCAGCGATAATAATCATCAAGAGCAATAATAATAGCAGCAACAACAGCGTATATGTCATGACTCTCGTAGAAACAGAGACGGTAGTCGGATCTAAATGCAGCAGTAGACTTTAACTCAGAACAGGATAAACTCAGAATGGGAAACAGGTACACGCACACGGAACTCTCTTGTTCCTAGTCAGCACACAGGGTTTAAATACACAGAGGGGATCAGGGAACGAGACACAGCTGGGGCAAATGAGAACAACGAGAGGGACCATACAAACTAACAAGACAACACACCTGAAACAAGGGAACTAATGATTAAGCAAGCTAGGGATAATTGAATACAAGTCCAAACACAAACAGAAACATGACAAAAACAGAACCTGGTCGTCACAGTATAAGATCTATCCCTTCAAGACCAAACATGTTAACATGGTCATATATATTACCATTCCAAACACTCAGAGAGTTGTCATGACAGAAATGTTGTCGTTAGCTGATGGTTATGTAAAAAATAAGAAGCAGCACCAACATTCTCGTAACTTATGCGGGCCCAAGGATGCCCTACAGCAGAGTCACGGTCGAGCCCCAGAATTAAGCATGGAAATGTGACTGTCCCTGTACTAGCATTTTCACGTTGGACTCGACAATGGAAACGTGGCTATGGACCCTTTGCATTGACTCCGATGATGCATTTTCACTGTTACTGGTAAAAGTAAATCTGGCACAACTTTACCCACTCGCAATGTGCATGGAATAAATCAACTGAACAACAATGAAGACGAATCCAGCAGCGCATTTTTGATGAAGGAAACTGTACAAAAAAAGTATGTTTTCAATCTGTTGATAGGTTATAGACTTTCTACTGATATAAACTGTTTTTCACTTTAATTAGATAGTTAGATAGTCCTAAAAGATATCTACTAACACTTAGTGGATAATGTCTATTAATAGTCAACTGATCATAAACAATATATTAATCTGTTGATAGGTTATAGACTTTCTACTGATATAAACTGTTTTTCACTTTAATTAGATAGTCCTAAAATATATCTACTAACACTTAGTGGATAATGTTTATTAATAGTCTACTGATCATAAACAATTTATTTGTTGACAAACAACAGATCTAATCTTTAGTTGACTATCAACAGATTATCTACAAATGGTTAAAACATTTTTAAAAACAGTTTTAAATCAGCTAAAATAATTATTAATTTGATGCACATGAGACCCCTTGAGTAGGATATACAGTATCATATACTTCATATGCTGACATGACTGTTGACATTTAACTGACAGATTGATCTTGAGTTGTTGGTACTCAATCTACAGAAAGTTAGTTGACAATTGAAAGTTAGTCGCCAATTGGTTAATAACCTGTTGCAAAATAACATTGACAGTCAACAGGCCCTTTTTCATAAAATCTGTAGATTAACACTTGAATTGTACCTTATAGTCTAT
This sequence comes from Abramis brama, assembly GCF_963993115.1. Classification (NCBI taxonomy): domain Eukaryota; kingdom Metazoa; phylum Chordata; class Actinopteri; order Cypriniformes; family Leuciscidae; genus Abramis; species Abramis brama. The sequence continues at coordinate 10,263,366 of NC_139963.1, read as the reverse complement.
AGGCAGTCAGTTGAACATATGTTACTTGTCTGTTGAAACAGTGTTGTTGAATGTCAACTGATGCACTGTTGACAAGCTACTGAATGGCTACTAATAACTAGTAGAGTCTCAACAAACGGACTATCAAAATAAAGTGTTACCTAATTATCTCATAAACTTTAACACTGCTTCAGTGTTACTTTTAACACTGAGTGAGAGTAGATTATATAAACACTGATAAGTGTTAATTTAACACTGGGGATTTTCCTGTGCCCACCTTCCACGTTCTTAACATTCAATCTAAGGAAGAAAAACAAACTACAGAATAAGTTACATTAATGTTACAAAAAAGTTACTTGTTTTGCAATATGTATAATTTGTTCTTACCCATTGGCCAGTTTGGCCTTCTTATCTATGCTGCTCTCCATCTAATGTAATCATGTTATATTAGTAAATACAGGTCGCATTTGTATTACCTTTTTTATAGTAAGACCAATTTAACACACTATTACCCTTCATTGAGAAATGTCCACATCTTCTCTTAATAAAATAGCACTCCTTTCTTGAGAAGCTATCAGGATATTGGTTATCCTGCAAAGTTTTGGATTTGTCTAACTTTAATTTGCATCCATTTGCTATGGCAGTATATGGCAGTTTTTGGGTCCCATTGACTTCCATAGTATATTTTCTTCCTACTATGGAAGTCAATGGGACCCAAAAACTGTCTGGTTACTGATAATCTTCTAAATATCTTCTTTTCTGTTCAGCAGAAGAAAGAAATTCATACAGGTTTGAAACAACATGAGGGTGATTAAATGATGACAGAATTTTCATTTTAAAAGTGAACTTCTCCTTTAATCAAGTATACTCAAGCACTCTTGAATCAAAATCATTAGTTGTGTTAACTTCTCATTAGAGTTCACATTACTAGGAAAATATCAGGAAACCGATTGCTCTAAAAAAAGCAAGTAAAGTGAAATAGGAATAGTATGTGGTACTGACAAATGCTTAGTTAGTATAGTTAACTTACACAAGAGTTCTAGTAACTAAAAAATAACTGTAGAGAGTACTTGATAATTTACTTTAAATGAAATGTATTTGTCACCATGGTTGTGTTTTGCATGCTGAATGATGAAGTCTGTGTGAGTCAAGCATGATCAATTACAAGATTTTCACAAATATAGAGAGATTATATAAACCCAATTAACTGTTTCAGAAGGTGAGGCATAAATAGTAGCAACAAAATTATAAAAGATCACTAATTGACACAAGTTACATTATACACCATTCATATTTTGAATGGTGATTATGTTATGGCAATCACATAATCTGATGATTATGTTATGGCAATCATCATTTGAACTTGATTAGCTTCACTGAACTCATTGAGACCCTTATATCTGACTTAGATTTATGTTGTTGATCACAGAATAACCGAGATTCTACATATCTAGAATTTTAGATATAGTACAAAGGATTACTGTTTGAAAAAAAAAAAAATCTTTCTTTTAGGCACACACAGACATCAAGATCCAGTCTATGCACCTCAACAATGGTGACGAGCAGAATATTCAATTAGGAAAAGGAAATTACTAAGATAATTCAGATCATAATTTATTCATACTGCAATGCATGATGGGAGCCATTAATGAGTTGTGATAGGTGGAAGCCACTGCAACATGCTTTATTATTGTCACCATTGTTGAGATTCACAGGCTGATTATTGATGTCTGTGTTTCTAAATAAATTTATTTAAAAGTCTTTTGATTAGAACAATGTTTATTAATTATTTTGGATTATATTAAAAATACTGAAAATCATATGTAGAATCACATAGCTGCTGTAATTATCAAGTTAAACCACATTTCTCAATAAGTTTGATTTTTCAGATCACAACATGATTATGTCCAAACATAACCAACACCATCAGATCACATTAGTTTTTTGTTCATCTGACTGTTATAAATCAATAACAGCAGACGAACAAAATCTAAAGTAAACATATAATGGTCTAGAGCCCAACTAAAGCAAACACAGATCACCATAATGGTAACTTACAATTTGTGATTTTCTCCTTCAGTGATTCTGCTTGTTAACATCAGGTGTCTTCAATAATGGTCAATCATAACTCAATTAATCACTTAATTATCTCATTATCTTTAACACTGCTTCAGTGTTCATTTAACACTCTGCTCAGAGTTTATATAATTCACATGTTTATATATGTTAATTTAACACTGGGGATTTTGCTGTGTACTTCTCTTTCTTTGACACTAAACAACTGATTTATTGTTGCATCACTGCGTCAACAGAAAGAGAATCATAATAAAGAAAATATAGTTCCAAGTGCCCAACCAAAGGGATCACTAATCGCCATAAATATAAATATTTTAGGAAAATCAAAATCAATTTATGAAGTCAACTTATGTTATGTTCTCACAAATTTTTCAGTTGTATTGACAATTCAACATTCAAGATTACTTTGGGAAATGAGTGAATGCAAACAAAGACAAATAACTGCAGAAGTGGAGGAAATGAGTGAAAGGTCCATTAAGAATTTCCCTGCCTCAAAAACCACACTCAAACCAATCAATTAATCTTAACTTGGGTTTTCTGAGTAAATAAAACATAGTATGTGAATAGTACAGATTACTAGATTTTTACAATTAAGTTAAGACATTAAGTAAAGTTAACTAAAAAAGTTTTAGTAAGAACCAATGTTGGATTTTACAGTGTGAGGTGACAAATGATTAGTGATGTAGGCCTATGTGAATATTAGCCATAGAGAATATCAGTATACATTTGTAATAATTCATCATCACTATATCATATGTTTTGCTTATTTCAGTAATTGAGATCAGAGAGAGAGAGAGAGAGAGAGAGAGAGAGAGAGAACAAACACATTTTTTTAAATAAATAAAATCACTATTTTACCATTTAAACCATAACTCTCCAAACACATTTCTCACCACAAGAGCATTTTTCACACTCCACCTTGCATCAAAAAAAGAAAAAAATTAATAAATCCTTATTATTTGTTAATTATTTGCATATTTTACAGCAACCTACTTTACTAATGATTTAAACATTCCAACCGAAATATCCAATCCAAAATATTTTATTATACAGTTCAAACTAAGGAGTTAATCTAAAACAATCAGAAAAAAAAAGAAAAGAAAAACAGTATCAAGAACATTACAAAACGGACATGCAGATGAAACCACTGCATTAAATTTCGACACTAAACTATTTTTTTGCCACAGGACAATGGAGTATTCTCCATTGGAGATCTCCAGATCTCTTAGGAATAGGGGGAACAAACACCTCCATGATGGAGTTATTTCTAAAGAAATTGATAAATATTCTCTCCATTTAATATCAGTACGTCTTTTCAATTGAGCATATAACAAAGATTTCACACACATATTTTTTTCCACATTTTAAACAATACATCTTTAAATCCCTTTATTAACAAAGTATTATTTAAATCTTCATCCAATTCAAAATTTATTTCCACTCTAAGATCTAGAAAATTCGAAGACTCTTCACAATTTAAAAAAAAAAAAAAATAGTTTACAAAGGTCAAGAAAGATTTTGGAAAGGATCCTCAATTAACCCTTCAACACTTCATTTGAATGGACCGTTGGTGCACTTTTCCTCCAAACAATTTGATATTCGAAAGAGCTCAGTCCAACTGTACTCACTCCTCTGCATGTGCATGTAATGCGCGATGACAGTCCAAAGGTCCCGAATAATAAAATGTGTGGTTCCGCTAGAGCGCCCCCTGCTGCCCACCCGCCCTACTTCGCGTTTCACGAGATCCCCTGTGTGTCCCAAACGCTAAACCCCTACAGTCCTCATCTAAACTACAGTATTCTGTGAATTCTGACCCCCGCCAAATTATTACAAATTATCATAGTGACGGTTGAAGCGTTCTTAATACTCGTGACGTCATATCCATCTTATTCTGCAACGTGGGATTCTCTGTGAATGCGCGAGACTTCATTAACCGCTATTGGTGAGAAACTAGAAGAATTGCAGTTCGCAATATAAAGCAGTTTTTTTTTTTTTGTGTGTGTGTACAGGTAAAATAACTGAAAGTGAATGACACCGGAAGCCAGAACATTTCTTTCAACCATGTTTCCAAAATGTTATTCTTAGCCATACGTTAAAGTATTAACAAATATTCCGGTAACCTTTTTTTTTTGGTAGCACTTTATTTTACAGTGTCATTGTTACACATATTACATGTAATTACTGTAGTAGCCGAAAAACTATTATGCATATAATATAAATTATGCATAATTAAATGCAATTAACCCTAAACAAAAACCCTCATCCTAATACTAACCCTATGGTTAGTATTAGGATGAGGGTTTGGTTTAGGGTTATAATTTATAGTTATAACTACAATAACTACATGTTAAATGTTTAACAGGGACACTGTAAAATAAAGTATTACCAAATATTCTTACATTAGGCCTTATTAAATGATTTATAGATGTTTGAGTGAGTGAAACACGATAGTTGAGTGAAACTCCACCACATGTTTTACTCCATAGTGTAGGTTTATTCTGAATAAAGTGATTTGAACAGGCATGGAGATCAGCGTCTACGTTCCCTCCAGGTTCCTCGACCCCAGAATAGTTTCCCTATGAAAAAAAGTAAAGTCAGCATATTAAAAAGTTCACAATAACATCAGTCATTACATCAGCACTGTTGCCTGAATGAACACACACCTGAAAGCTTTAGCTTCTTTCTGGAACAATCTCAGCTTCTCGATCTCTTCTGATAGTTTCCTCAGATCGTCCCCCTCAAATTGTGGAAGCACTGGATCCTTTGATTGTGGACAAACAAGAATCAACACATTTCATAACAGAAGTCTGCAGAAATGCTTTGAACGTGTCGAACACCACAAACTCCTGCAGTATGGTGATGTTGAGCACATACTCACTGACAGCAGTTTTCTGATCAGATCCGGATCCGTGTTTTCAGGAGCCTGGTGGAAACGGCCTCCGGTTTTATGGGCCAGACACTTCAGAAACTCACTGCCAGATCTGTTCAAAAACACTGAACTGATCAAATCACATTATTACACACACTATGATACATTTCAAAGTTAAACACACTTTATTTCAATAGTCTACTTTAGACATTCTACCAACTTCAAGTAACTTTGCAAGCCCTAACCTAACAGTTTACTAATACTCTAACGAGAGTTACTTGACATGTAGTTGCAAAGTTACTTATAGAATGTTTAAAGTGAGTGACACAACAACATTGTAATAATGCAAAAGTTTTTCCTTTGCGTTCTTGAAACTTTTCAAGTACAGACGACAATTTTGTCAAAATGATCCCCATTCACATGGATCTGTAGATACGACTAAAAACGATGTACTATTCATGCCAGACCAGTAGATGGTGATGTCACTTTATAAAGAAACACTACATATCTATAGACTGAAAACATAATACACATGCGCATGACGTCACGGTTTTCACAAATTCACGTTTTTGTAGTTTACTTGGGTAAAAACTTGCACTTTGAAACCAGTTTTCAAAAGTTTGTGTTTTCAGGCCCTAAAACTGCGTTTAAATTTTTTTTTGTTTTGTTTTTAGTTGAAAATGCCCCCTAAAATTGAATTTTAAAAAAAAGATGATGTGAGATGAAGACATAAAAGATGGTCAAAAAAAGGCAGCATTAAGTCTTGTTCACACCAAGAATGATAACTGTGTAGGCTCGCACTCAATCGGCCCAAAGTCCGGCATCCGACCAGCGCGGAAGGTCTTTACGTGTTACTGTCCTTTTCTCGAGGCAAAGTATTTTTTGATTAAATGCAATACATTTGAATATGTATTCTTTCGTTATTTCATCTGACTCCATAAATGAAAAGGTTTTAATGATATCTGTGGATAATTAATTATGAGCGAATGTTTGACTATTCCTTTTAACTCTTCAATGAAAATAATGCCAAAGTCGGTTAGAAAAATCAAATGTAACAATTTATTATGTCAGGTAAATGTATCATGCCAATTTCATAATCAGTTCAAAGATAATAGATACAAAACATCAAATTCTCTGGAATAAAGAAAAGAGATGCAACCCAACATTAAGAAATACATGAGGCTGAGAGATCTCACTCCCAGCCTCACGGGCAAATCTGAGTTACAGAAAAGGCCCAGAATCACCGGCTGCATTCCATTATATATACAAACCTCTTTCACATGGAAATATGTACTAACAAAAGAAATTTGCATTTAGAGGTTACACCTTTGGGTGTAGGGAGACCATTTGTCTAGATTAGAGGCCAACCCCTCCCTGTGTGTCTCTTAAAAACCTTTTGTTTTACTTATTTGGAAATGAGACATTTGTACCAGTCGCACTGTGACATTTTAAATGATACCAAACATGAAAAATACTCTGTGGTAATCATTCACATTATACATTTTCTTGGGTGAATTCAGGTGATCATCTGAGCATGAGAGAGAGGGGGTGAGGGGAGAAGGAAAGAGATGTAGAATAGGATGACTCGGAGGTGAGACTTTCGTCTTGATGGTGCACGAGGGCTAGTTCAAATGGTAATTTCCAGAGAGGTCCTTTTGTCCTCTCAGGGTCTGGTCGCTCTTGAAACAGACTGTCCGGCATTTTGTGATTTCTCAATTCTTACAACTGTAAAGATAACTATAAAGATAACTATATTAGCGTTCACACCAGCGGACCGTATTATTAAGCACGTGTTTTTATGTCACTTTAAATGCTCAAACTCGTTACAGCAGGATGGATTCTGATTGGCTGTCAGTGATTTTGTCATTCATCATCTGGATAAAATCGTTCTGAAAGTGATTATACCGATATCGTGTCTCTGTGCCGTTATCGCTACACTCTAAAAAGAGATGTGTTAAAAAACGTACTCGGTTACTAACGTAACCTCGGTTCTCTCTAGAAGAGGGAACGAGTACTGCGTTTATCAAAACGCTACGGGAAAAGTTTCTTTTCACGAAACACTGAAGCAAAAATTATCCTTTAATTTTTCATATATGTAAAACGCATTGCGGCAGCAGCAGACAGCTGAAGCAAGACGGCTTGTCTGCTCATTGGCTGCTCTGCGGCAACTGCATAAGCCTATCGAGCGCAGGCTGATGCAACATCAGACCAATGAGGGCGCTTCGCGCCCTCCTCGCCACTTCCCGCCGAGACGGGCGTGGCTTACCTCTATAAAAGGAGCTCGAGAAGGCTGACTCACTTGATTTTGATCGCCGAAGCGAACCAGAGTGAACCAAACGCACGGCAAGGGAACGCAGTACTCGTTCCCTCTTCTAGAGAGAACCGAGGTTACGTTAGTAACCGAGTACGTTCTCTTACGAGAGTTCTCTCGTACTGCATTTATCAAAACGCTACGGGAACCCCTTGCAAAACGCCGTGCGTGCTGGGATAAAAACACTGATCACCGGAAGCTATATCAGGCATACAGTGCATAATCACCAGATAGACTTGACCTCACAGGGAGAGTCTACAGGACAGGAGGGGTTTCCTCCGTCCTTATATAGATATGTCCACAGACGCGAATATGACATCACATAGCCAGGGTAGGGAGCCTGCACTAATGTGGGAAAACGTGGGTCTTACACAGTTCAGCCCAGTATGGTCGGTATAGTATTACACCGACAAAAGCTTAGCCTGTAAGGCGGGAACCTCTAGGTTATAAAACCTGATAAATGTAGACGGAGAGGCCCAGCCTGCCGCCGTACATATATCTTGTAAGGAAATCCCGCTGGACCAAGCCCACGAGGAGGCAACGCCTCTCGTAGAGTGCGCTCTGACTCCCAACGGGCATTGAATGCCCTTGGCAGTATAAGCCAGCGCTATGGCGTCAACTATCCATCTGGATAGACTTTGTTTCGAAACAGCCGTTCCTTTGGAACGTCCGCTGAACGAGACAAAGAGCTGCTCTGTCTGTCTAAAGGCAGCAGAGCGGGACATATAAGTTCTTAAAGCCCTAACAGGGCAAAGAAAACTCGAGTCCCCTTCCTCACTCGACGCCGGCAGGGCAGCCAGGGAAATGACCTGAGCCCGAAAAGGCGTGTTGAGGGATTTCGGCACATAGCCGTGCTTAGGTTTGAGTATGACTTTAGAGTCATTAGGACCAAACTCCAAGCACGTCGGGCTCACGGAGAGCGCGTGCAGATCGCCTATGCGCTTCACTGAAGCGAGAGCCATCAAAAACATTGTTTTGAAAGACAAATGTTTGAGGCTGATTGAAAGGCTCCGAGCTGTACACCAGCCGGAGAAAACCGACCACTTTGAAGCGTAGAGTCGCCTGGTCGACGGCGCTCTAGCCTCCGTGATGGTATTCATGACTCCCTCTGCGAGACCAACGGGTATCCGTTGAGCGCCCACACATGAAGGGACCATAGTTCCGGGTGTGGGTGCCAGATCGAGCCCCTGGCCTGCGAGAGGAGATCTCTCCTCAACGGCACTGGCCATGGAGCGATGTCTGCTAACTGCATCAGAACTGGGAACCATGCCTGGTTCTTCCAGAACGGTGCTACAAGCAGCACTGGGCATTTCGTTTTCCTGACCCGTTCCAACACCTGAGGCAGGAGGGAGACGGGGGGGAAAAGCGTATAGCGGGCAGCGCGGCCACCTTTGGGACAGCGCGCTGTCGGTCTTTGAAAAGAATGCGGGGCAGTGAGCGTTTTCGCGGGACGCGAATAGGTCCACCTCCGCTTTGCCGAATCTCTCCCACAACAGCCGGAATGTTTGTGGGTGTAGAGACCATTCGCCCGTAGGAACGTTGTTCCTGGACAGTCTGTCCGGGCCCACATTCAGCAGCCCGGGCACATGTACTGCTCTCAGCGAGCGTAGGTTGTGCTGAGCCCATAGCAGGAGGCGTTTCGCCAGCCTGTACAGGGGTTTGGAATTCAGACCGCCCTGGCGATTTATGTAGGACACCACTGCCATGTTGTCCGAACGGACTATGACGTGTTGGTCCTTGATGTGGGGACAAAAACGCGTCAGCGCGTTGTGCACTGCCAGCATTTCTAGGCAGTTTATGTGTTGGAGCTTTTCCCGTTCCGACCATAGGCCGAAGAACGGTCTGCCCTCGAGCAGCGCTCCCCATCCCGAGGTGGATGCGTCCGTAGACACCATCCTTACCCTCGAGGAAGTCCCCAGGCTTACACCTGATTGGTACCAGTCGTTCGCCATCCAAGGTACCAGGGCTGTGACACAGTCCTGATCGACCTTGAGGCGTAAATGACCGGACACCCACGCTCTGCGCGGAACCCGCGCTTTCAACCAGAACTGCAGCGGGCGCATGCGGAGCAAGCCCAGCCGGAGAACTGACGATGCTGAGGCCATGAGACCCAGCATCCTTTGAAATTTTCTGAGCGGGGTGAAAGCGCCGCGGCGGAAAGACATCGCCGTGCGCTGAATGTTCAGCACGCGCTGTGGCGACAGTCGCGCTGTCATAGACTGTGAGTCCAGAACTATACCCAGAAACGGAATCGTTTGGCTGGGGTTCAGTGAACTCTTCGCCCAATTGACCGTGATACCAAGATTCTCGAGGTGATCGAGTAAAATGGCTCTGTGCTCTATGAGCTGAGATCGTGATTGGGCTAGGATCAACCAGTCGTCCAAATAGTTCAGCACTCGCATGCCTCTGAGTCTGAGAGGAGCGAGCGCTGCGTCCATGCATTTCGTAAAAGTACGAGGTGCCAGGGACAAGCCGAAAGGCAGGACTGTATACTGGTATGTCTGACCCTCGAAGGCGAATCTCAAGAATCGCCTGTGATGTGACGCTATCTGTATTTGAAAATACGCGTCCTTCAGATCTATCGACATGAACCAGTCTTCTCGGCGAACATGCGCGAGAATTTTGCTGGTTGTGAGCATTTTGAAACGGCGTTTCACTAATACTCTGTCCAGTCGTCTTAGATCCAGAATGGGTCTGATACCACCGTCCTTTTTGGGGACTAGAAAGTATCTGCTGTATATCCCCTGTTCGCTTTGAACTTGGGGAACAAGCTCTATCGCCCCTTTGCTTATCAGTTTTGATATTTCGGCGCGAAGTAGGTGTGCTACATTCAGCGGTACCGAAGTTTCGACGCGCGCTGTGAAGCGCGGAGGGCGTCGATAAAACTGTAGCGAGAAGCCTCTCTTTATAATGCCTAAGACCCAGTCCGAAACCCCTGGAAGCGCTGCCCATGCATCTGCATGGTTGGCTAAGGGCCGGATACAGAGCGCGCTCTGTTCGCCGTGCGACAGAGGTGCTACGGGGCTCACAAACATAGGCGTTATGCCTGCGGCATTTGAGGCGGGGGGCGCGCTTAATACAGCGGGCGGAGCGCTCGCCCTCGACCTTACAACAGTGTTTGACTGAGTGAGGGAGGGCTGCGCGAGCCCCGTGGGACTCATGTGTGCGAGTAGATGTGGGCTGGGAGCGGGCACATTTACTGCTTGGGGCGCGCTGCTTGTGTAAGCAGCGCGCGCGCTCACAGGTCTCGTTTTTACAGAGAGCCTGTGATCTGATAGACATAGTGTTCGTGGGCACTGAGTAGTGGGCACTTTTACTATGTGGGGGGCGCAATCGACCTGAGTCGATTTTATTTGCGCGAGCCCTGAGTGCAGGGCTGTGCTTATGTGTATGGATGGGCACGGAGGAGTGGGCATCGACACTACATTTATAGCACCATCGGCCGTGGCCGGGACACCAGAAATCACACTCTTTTCGAGACATATCTGGGTAGCCGTAAAAACGGCTTTTGAGTGCAGGCAAGCGGGCACTTGTACAGGCTTGCGCTTTGCAGAGAACGCTGGGACAGCCGCGAAGCTTGGGGCTGAGACAGCGAGGCGCTTGGGTGGGAGGCCGGCCGCAATGGGACTCACACACCTGCGCTTTCCTAGGCGGGCTAGGACTCCTTCGGGGCCTCTGGTTTCACCACAATCCTCGGTCGCGGCGCGCGCGGGGCGCCGGGCGCTCGATCGAGAGCGGGGTCTCGAGCTGCGCTGTTGAGGCTGCTGCGAAGAGGAGGCCGAAGGCGGGGGCTGAGGCTGTGAGGTTCGCGGGGTCCGTTTGTCTTGACCCGCCGCGGAACCAGAGCGCTTCGGTAGGAAGTGCTTGAAGGCTTGAGACGCTTTCTGGGCTTCGGTAAATCTCTCCACGAACTCGGAGAGAGAAGAACCAAAGAGGCCAGCGGAAGACAGCGGGGCGTCGAGAAACGCGATGCGCTCGGAATCGGCCATCTCCGTGAGCGTCAGCCATAAGTGCCTCTCAGCGACAGTGTCGGAAGCCATACAGCGTCCCATGGCTTGTGCGGCAGCTTTGGTGGCTCAGAGCGTGAGGTCCGAAGCACTCCTCAAATCCGCAATACAGACAGCATCAGGTCCAACCTCGTCCCATTTACGGAGGAGATCACCCTGGAAAATCTGTAATGTAGCCATGGTGTGTAGCGCTGACGCGGCTTGCCCAGCGGCGGAGAATATTCGCGCGAGCAGCGTCGACGTCATGCGGCAGGCTTTTGAAGGCAACACCGGTTTAGTCCGCCGTCCAGCAGAGGGCAGGCACAGATGGGTCGCTATAGCCTGTTCCACCGGCGGCGAGTACTCGCATGAGCTCCGTCTCAATGTTGGCTCTCACTGAGGGCTTTCGGGCAGGAGGCGCGAGGTCCTCAGAGCTCGCCCAATCCTCGCTGCCTGAAGCGAGGAGAGAACAGGAATCCTTTCACAAATCACTTTTTTTCTTTGTTCATCTGGCAGTTATAACTCAGTTACAACAGCCAAACAAAATTTAAAGTGAACATATAAGGGTCAAGAGCCCAACTAAAGCAAACACAAATCGCCATAATGGTAACTTACAATTTGAGATTTTCTCCTTCAGTGATTCTGCTTGTTAACATCAGGTGTCTTCAATAATGCTCAATCATCACTCAATTAATCACTTAATTATCTCATTAACTTTAACACTCTTGAGTGTTAATTTAACACTCATATTTTAACACTTTACACTCTTGAGTGTGGACTCATATACACTCCCAGGAGTGTTAATTTAACACTGGAGTTTTTGCTGTGTACAAACACCAGAACCACTGAGGCCCTGTTTACACCTGGTATTAAGATGCGTTTTAGTCGATCGGATCACAAGTGGACGACTCTAAATACAGGAGTAAACAGGGTCTAAAACGCTTTGAGCTTGTCTACTTTCGAACACTTCCACACAGCAAAATCCCCAGTGTTAAATTAACACTGCTCAGTTTATATGAGTCCACACTCAAGAGTGTTATAATTAACACTGAAGCAGTGTTAAAGTTAATGAGATAATTAAGTGATTAATTGATTAATTGAGTGATGGTTGAGCATTATTGAAGACATATGATGTTAATAAGCAGAATCACTGAAGGAGAAAATTAATTTTTAAAATGGTCACCATTATGGTGATGGGTGTTTAGTTTAGTTGAACTCTTGACCCTTACTTCTTTAACTTTAGATTTTGTTTGGCTGCTGTAATACGGTTATAACAGCCAGATGAACAAAGAGCAAATGTGATCTGATGGTGTTGGTTGTGTTTTAACATAATCATTAGTTGGCCTGAATCACTGAACTCATTGAGAGTATAATTTCTGAGTTAAGTTTACCTAATGGATTATAGCAGCACTGTCCTTGTCGAGCATGCCATTTTTAGCCTTTTCAATGAAAACCAAATGATCAAATGAATAACGAAAAAAAAAAAAATCTTAAAAAGTGTTCTTTTCAGGCACACACAGACATCAAGAATTAGCGTATGAATCTCAACAATGGTGACAAACAGATAAACTCTGAACATACGCTCATTATTTATTCATGCAGCAATGCATGATGGGAGCCATGAATGAGTTTTGATTGGTGGTACCCAGAATGCACTGCAACATGCTTTATTATTGTCACCATTGTTGAGATTCACAGACTGATTCTTGATGTCTGTGTCTAAAAAAATAATAATAATAAAAAAAAATCTATGTGAACAACTTTTAGGAAATTATTTGGATTACATTGTAAAAGTTTAAAATATTATGATTTTCAAGGACAATGCTGCTATAATTAATACAGTATATCTAATTCAGAAATTGGGCTCTATATGAGTTTAGTGATTCAGGTCAAATGATTGTGAAATAATTATTATATTAAAACACAACCAACACCATCAAATCACCTTATCGCTTTGTTCATCTGGTTGTTATAACTGAAGTACAGCAGCCAAACTAATATCTAAAGTTAATGATTTCAGGGTCGACAGTCCAACTAAAGCAAACACTGCTCACCATAATGGTAACATAAAATTATGTTTTTCTCCTTCAGTGATTCTGCTTGTTAACATCAGGTGTCTTCAATAATGCTCAATCATCACTCAATTAATCACTTAATTATCCCATTAACTTTAACACTGCTTCAGTGTTACTTATAACACTCTGAGTGTGGACTCATATAAACACTGTGAGTGTTAATTTAACACTGCGGATTTTGCTGTGTATATTCTCGAGAAAAGGAGTTTTCCCCATAGCGTTTGCAATGCAGTCTCTAAGCCAAGGGAACCAAGGTTACGTAAGTAACCGAGTACGTTTTCTGTGTTGACACAAACCCTGTGGGATGTCCATGTCCTAACTGCTGGGATAATCACACAACGAGTATGACACGTCCAATTCGCGAACTAATGATTCCTTTGAACCAATTCATTTTAATGAATGGTTAAAAACAACTGATCTTTCCAACACTGAATTCACGAGACGTCTGAATCGGTGTAACACTAATCGGTAACACTTTACAATAAGGTTCCATTTATTACATAGATTACATAAAAAGTACAGTTTGCTTACTCAAGTGTAAGCTTTAAAACAAATAAAACCACTTGATTTTTTGATATGAATACTTTTTTCCACACAGTGCTATCAGGAATCGATAAGAGAATCGTTAAAGAATCGGATCGATAAGCGGAATCGTCAGTGGCATTGATCTTATCAATTTCCATTAGGCTTGCTACGATAGTTGGTGTTACCGATGTTACACAGTGTTGTTCAGTCGCAACACCGGTTTCATCACTTGCCCACCGCTGCACCAAAAAAAAAAAAAAAAAGTTTAAAGCGGTAAAAATATTTAACGCAATTACGCAGTATCCGTTTTTTTCTGTCACCTGTTGACTAGCATGGAAGATCACGCTCTTAATAATGTGATGCTTTTAAACCATTCAAGCGCAACAAGACTAAAGAGACCGCGCTGTAAGTCCTGCCTATTACACACACACACGACCCACAGAAAAGACGCGTGTCAGTATCGAGTTCTCTTTCAGGCTTGAACAAGCCTTAACACACACACAAATTATGCCAAAATGTCCATTTTATCGTGTGTCCTCATAAGAGCAGTCTTAAATTATTTAAAGGAGAACTTGGTAACTTTTTTAACTTAATAAAACTGTCTAGAAATCATTTGGATGGTTAAACAACCTGTTCTGGTGATATTGGTGACTTTCCCCGCTCCCCCCAGCGTTCCCAGGCGGAAAACCAACCTTGCAACTTGGGGACTACCGTCCCGGCAAGATAGAAATTGGAAGTCTCGTGAGAAGCGAGAACTAGAACGAGAACGAGCGCGAAACACGAATTGCTTTACGGCAATTCGACATAAACACACACACATGTATGATGTATTACCAGATTACCCACCTCGGTAGACATAGCTCCACACGATACAGCTGGCTTGCTCCGATCATAACAAACGCACATGAGCAGCGGTAGAGAGGGGGAGGAGGCCGCCGCAAGTGAGTTTTTTACGACTGTGTTGTGAAATATACGCCCCACCACAGCTGTAGGGGGAGCTCGTGGGGAAAACATGCGACAACAAAAGGGAAAATCAGCAAAGAAGTGACTAGAGTTCGCTAGAGTTACCGAGTTCTCCTTTAAATAAAGTCTTAAATGAATGTAGAGATTTGTGAGAAAATGGGACGCGTCTCTGTCAGCAGCAACTGGTCTTAAAGTGTCATTAATTTGGTCAGTCAAAGAAAATTAAACGATAAATAGGCCTACCGTTTTGTGGCTCTTTAATGTCTCGTGACAGATTGCCTCAGTTAAAGCCAAGTTCAAATCCACCGACGTTAATCTACTAACTCTCCTGACTGCTTTGTCGGAAAAAAATGGTGGATTTTGATTGGTCAGACTCAGATGGCATGTCAATCGAACTCCCTGCCAAGGATGAATTGATGCTAATTTAAGCACCAGCTTTTTAAAAGCGATGTAAAAAAATTACATCCCCCCCAACCCCCCCGGTGAAACCGATATTACCGGTGTTGTCACAAGTCGATTAACCGGTGGGAGAATATTATCACTGTCACAATCAGTGAACAATCAGTGAAGGAAAGAGAAACACAAGAACAACAACTGACTTCCAGCCATTACACATTATTGCACTTATTACTAATCAGTTTGACTTTATTTCTGTCATACATTTACTAAAGTCTTATTGAGAATAAACATAAGTTTAGATGATAATGTTTTATGGAATGTTTCGTTTCACATCACCATTATGGTGATCAGTGTTTGCTGACGTCCATACGCATCGATTTACAGCGAAAAACGAACCCTTGAACTTGCACAACGTAATGATGAACGCGGTTGCCCAGCCCTGTTTGATTGAACTGCGAGAGGCATCAAAGCTTACGCTACTCCTACATCCTACATCCTACGTCATACATCGTCAAGTGTTACTCTTTTGGCATAAGTTGACTTGCGTACGGCTGTCTGCCGGAAGCTAGTTATTTTAGGCGATAAAGTTTTAAATATGGATATGTTTCTTAAACGAATGCTTCGCTTCACTTCAGAAGGCCTTTATTAACTCGCCAGAGCCGTTTCAAGCACTTCTATCTTGGATGGATGCACTTTGATGAACTTCCAAAAAGTATATCCATTCACTGCCATTATAAAGCTTGGAAGAGCCAGGGCAGTTTTTTATATAACTCTGACTGTATTCGTCTGAAAGAAGAATGTCATACAGTATACACCTAGGAAGACTTGAGGGTGAGTAAATCATGGGCTAATTTTCATTTTTGGGTGAACTATCCCTTTAACCAATGACATGCTTCTCAAACTGACTGCTTAGTAGAAAAATCATTAACAATGTTGAATCATAAATCATAAACAATTAATAATGTTGAATATTCTTTATATAAATATTTTCAATAAAGTTGAACACATATTTCCCCTTTAAACATGTTTTTTACTTGGTGTGTGCCAAATGTTTTGTTATTATCAGCATATGTTTTAAGGTTTGGTTAAAAAGTGATTTATGTTTTGGAACATTCAGGAAACTAACTAGATCTCAAAATTTACTTCAATTAGGTGTAGATCAATCTTTTTTTTTTTTTCTTTTTTTTTTTGAAGTAGTGATGGCAGTCTGACACTGAAGCTTTGATACGTGCTTCAAACCATTTACTGCAATTTAATTTGAACTATATTAGCACTAGATTTATTTCAGCCTCCTGTAGCCGGGATAATTTAGATGCAGCCTTGGCACTTCACCAGGCGAGGTCGCAGTTACTGAAGCTTCGAGTAATGAACCCATTTTCAAAACAACTCTTCTATGTGGTTCAGTGCTTCACCAAAGCTTCATTTGCCCATCACTAGTTTGAAGAGGATTTCTTTTTAATGGAGAATGTAAAAATAACAAGAACTCTTTTTTTTTCATATTCATGTATATTTAGTCAGCATGGGTCACATACATATATGTACTTGTTCTCAAACCAAGCTCATGCTCCACTCTTCACCATAATGGTAACCCCCCTAAAAATTCCAACATAACAGAAATTATAGTAAATTAGCAAAACATTAAAAACATTATATAACACTTATAGCACATTTTATAATCCCACCACAGTTTTAATTACATTTAAGTTTTTCTGAATTAAATTAAACAATTCAGATTACTTAAAGGTGCTCTAAGCGATGCCACGTGTTTTTTAGGCCAAAACATTTTTTGTCACATACAGCAAACATCTCCTCACTATCCGCTAGCTGCCTGTCCCCTGAACACACTGTGAAAAAACGCGGTCTCTCTGGACACCACAGGCTCCACAAACGGCAACAAAAACAAACTGGGCTAACCCGCACCACGAAACACAACAAACAGTATTCCAGCCAATAACCGACAAGAAGAATTTGAGGGTGGGGTTTGAGGGGGTTTGAGGGGGTTAGGGCGCGTGCACATGAAGGGGGTGTGGAGGAGAGAGAAGCATGAAGAGGGAAGTTTGAATTATGGCCTATTTTTTTACAGTCTATGATTATGGCCGACACACGACCAAAGAGACGACGTTCCGATGAACAAATTGCAAAGAAGAGGGACAAGGACAAGGAACGCGCGAAGTACCGAATTTACATTGGAAAAACCTTCGAAAGGTGGCGGGAACTCCGCCGGCAGAAGGGCTTCCAATCCGACATTCAGTTGCTCTGTTTTTGCAGAACAGGTAAATCCATTTTTATTTCTAAACTGACGTTCATGTTCGCCAAACCAACACAAGGATGTAATTAGCTAGAACTATGCAGTCAGCGTTAACTTTGGTGAATACAACATATGTTTCTAGCAGCTAACATTAGCGATCAATCATATTGTAAATTCACAGTAGGGCGACAATTTGTGTGAATGATGTTTTCATCCACTGTTTGTTATGAATTTGAATGTTCATTTATAGGCTATTGACAACTTTGACAAAAACAAAAAAAAAAAAATTTGTTTACGACGCCGTCATTGTTTATGCTCACTGGGAAACGCGAAGCTAACGTTATCTTGCTATTATTGCGTCCTTGTATGGGAGCTATAGTTATAACCTCAGGTGGCGAAACGATTTTAAGATAATGTTTCTCTTTTTCTGCATTCTGTTCTGCAATATATAAAAGCATTTATCTAACTTGGTGACATTACACATTGAATGAAGTATCAGTAAAACTTAACTTTGTAGTGACTACTTTGACTTTCCTGTTTGCCGGAAGGGAGGGGAGGAGGGAGGAGACGGGATGAGGAGGAGGGAGGGTCTAGCTAGCCTCCGTTTTGTTTGACAACAATTCGAATGTCAACAAGCAGTTACATCTCCTGGTATCGCTTAGAGCACCTTTAATTTGAGTTCTGTGAACTCAAATGAAAAATAAAATTCTAAATACTCATAAAAGTTCATTTGATTGAACTAATTTATTTAACTTTTAAATTTAAGTTTACCCTACTCAGACAAATTAATTATTTTAAGTATTTTGATTGATGCACAAGCATCCCAAGCACAGAGATAAACACAATAATAGTGATCATGTAAAGAACCAAGAAGGTCACATCTATGATTCTTGCCACTCTGGTCCAGGACAGAGGTGTCTTCTGTCGACACCCAGTGAGGATCTTGTCGGGAGTACAAGACTGCTCTTCATTCTGATCTCTAACTGAGTCTGGAGGATTCTGCAGGTCTATTACACTATCTGTGAGAAGAGAAAAAGCATAGCTCTGTATAAATGTTTTGTCTGCATAATCTCACATACGATTTTTTGATGGGGAATCTTTGCTGATACACTATTATAGAAAAACAAATGAATTTCACATGTGGTTTTGGGGTGGCTTGTTCAAATTTGTGATAAAGCATATTTTTTTACATTTGGTTTTACATTTGCTATGTGCAGACTTCAAATGCTATTTCCATCCATCCATCCATCCATCCATCCATCCATCCATCCATCCAGTCCAATTTTAGAGGCATAAGCATGCTGGAACATGTATATATTTTCTCTTTTTTTCCACTGAGTCTAATTTGCTCAAAGATTAATTTTATTAGGTTTTCTTTTTATATGTACCAAAGCTATAAAGCAAACAATTCTTAAATGGAATTTCACTAATAAACCTTAATTTGTGAAATAAAAGTATAAAATACATGAAAAACTTCCTCATAATCTGATGTTGTGTCAACTCTTACAATCTTGTCCACTAATAGCAGCTGTAGTTTCCACTGATCTCTTCTTAGCTCCTTTAATCTTCAGATAATTCACAAAGATGGTCTCCAAAATGCTGATGCCAATTAGACAGAAGGTCGCACCACAGAAAACTCCTGTGAAAAAAAAAAACAGAGTTTTGTTACAAGAACGTTCTCCAAATATTCAATGTTGGTTCTGAGAATGCAAAACATCTGCAGATTTCTTGATGGTTACACTGTTAGACTGTACCAGGCTTTTTTTTCTTTCTTTTTTTTTTACAGTAAATTCCTGTTGCCAGGAATTTACTGTTAATTGTAGTGATGGCCATTTCAAAACACTTCTTCATGAAGCTCTAAAACCTTTACAAATCTTTGTTCCGAATCAATTGTTCGGAGCGTGTATCAAACTGCCAGACTCATGTGATTTCAGTAAACGAGGCTTCACTATCAGACACCTGATAGTGTGTTACTGTCTTTACTCTGTTTTTTTTTTTTTTGAACATTTAACCCTTTTAATCCCACTGCAAAATCTTCAGTTTTAAATGAACACTTGTGTGTCCACACTACAGAGTGCGGGAGTAACACTGAAGCAGTGTTAAAGTTAATGATATAATTCAGTGATTAATTAACTGATGATTGAGCGTTGGTGATGAACACCTGATGTTAACAAGCAGAATCACCGAAGGACAGAGGAACAACAAGAAGATAAAAAAAGTGAAACACAAGAACTACAACTGACTTCAGACACAGAAGACATTAAATCTCCCATGATCTCAGCAGAGGAGGATTAAACAACTCCAAAAAATAGCATTACCAGCTTCACTCATTACTAACCAGACTGACTTTATTTATTTTTTCACACTTCTACAGAAATTCCTATTGAGAATTAACAGAGATTTAGATGTTGTTTTGTTTCATTTGATGTTACCATTATGGTGATCAGTGTTTGATTTAGTTGGGCTCTTGACCCTTGACTTTAACATTAGTTTTTCTTTAGCTGCTCTAACTGTGTGTTTTTAATACATAAGTGTTGTGGCAGTAACAAAGTAAACAAAAATGAGATCAGGTGTTGCTGATTATGATGTCATCACATAATGTTTGGATCACTGATCTCAGTCTGTGTCTAATCCCTTATCAAAAATGTGTTGTTTTAATTCAGCTTTATTGTATATTACTACACTGTGAAACTACAGCAAAAGATCAAACAGTGCTGTGCAATCAGTTATGAAGCATTTTATAAACTCATCATTCACTAAAAAAAATTGAACTACAGCTACAGTTATACACACACAGACATCAAGAATCAGCCAATGAATCTCAACAATGGTGACAATCAACAAAAATATAACATCAAATCTGAACATCACAATATACTCCACTAAAAGTCAACAGCAAAAATAAAAGCAAAAAGTACAAATTAAAGATAATAACCAGACAACTCGGCTGCATAATTTATTCATGCTGCAATGCATCCTGGGAGTCATGGATGATTTTATTGTATTATGCTGGTACCCAACATGCATTGCAGCATGATCTTTCATGATTTTCATGAAACTCATCATGAACCTGTTTTCATTCAGCTTTTTTAGCAAATGTATTTTAAAGACAGCTATTACAGCTAAAGAAAAACTAATGTTCAAAAGTCAAGGGTCAAGAACCAAACTAAAGCAAACACGATCACCATAATGGTGACATAAAATGAAAATAAAATTACATCTAAACCTCTGTCACCTTTTAATAAGACCTTATATAGACGTCTGACAGAAATAAAGTCAATCTGGTTAGTAATAAGTGAAGCTGTTAATGCTGTTTGTGGATTTGTTTAATCCTCGCTTTTTTCTGTTCTTCTTGTTCCTCTTTCCTTCAGTGATTCTGCTTGTTAACAGCAGGTGTTCTTCAGTGTCTAAATTAACTTCGAAAATTAATTGAATTAACATTGACATGATTTACTCTGTCAAGTGGACTATATTAGTGAGCTAATGTAGGGAATAGTGAATGAGGGTATAGGGTGTGATTTGGAACACAGCCTCTGAGTGTTGACTTTGAGCGCTGTTAATTCACAGTATATTCCTGTAGGCTACTTTCTCAAAAACGACAAATATCACCCAGAATGCATTTTTTCTACGGTATACAGTATATACGGTATATAACAAATGTGCTTCACAACCACAAAGTTGAAGAAGCCACAGAAAAACTAGCATAAAAAATAAAGGGTCAAGAGCTCAACTAAAGTAAACACTGCTAAATGTATAAAAATGTATGTTCAAATAAAACAATAAAGCATCAACATCTAAACCTCTGTTATTTCCAAATAATAACTTTTGTAGATGACAGAAATAAAGGCAAACTGGTCAGTAATAAGTGCAATAATGTTTAAGGGCTGGAAGTCAGTTGTAGTTGTTGTGTTTCTATTTTTTCTGTTCTTGTTGTTTCCCTTTCCTTCAGTGATTCTGCTCTTTATCATCAGGTGTCTTCAATAATGGTCAATCATCACTTAATCAATAACTTAATTATCTCAGTAATTTCAACAATGCTTCAGAGTAACTTTAAGACTCTGTAGTGTGGACACACCGTTCCCTTTCGAGAACAGTCACTTCGTATTGTGTAGCTAATACGCAGTGGGGAAACTCCTCTCCTCAAGAAATATTGAAGCCTATATTAAAAACGCAGTGCAGCTGCACAGCGAACACAGCAGAGCGTCTAGCTCGCCTATTGGCTGTGCTGCGGCAACTGCACACCCTATGGCGAAGCGCCTCTGACGCTTGGCCCAATCAGCGTGTCATAGCCCACCAGAATGGGCGGGGCCTATGTCTATAAATAGTCTCCGATTTCGCCAAATATCAGATTTTTTTCTCCTTCAGCAACACTTCATGTCTCTGTCTCCTCTGAAGCCTTCGCTGTGGAAACAAGCCTTTTACAGCCAGAACGAGCTTTGCATACTGCGGACAGCGCCTTCTTCACTCACCTAGAAGCTGCTTTTCTTCTGTCACCGTTCTACTGTGGCCATCTGGCGAGCAACACTAAATACTTTAACTGCTACTATGTGTTTGCCGCTGCGACACTACAGTTTCTCCTTCACCAGCACCCGCGTCCTTGCAAAATCTTTAAATATGTCCTCATTCCAAGAGATTAATGCACTGACCACAACAGGAGCTGAGACCTTCGCCTACTCCACGTCAGATGCAGAGAGAATCCTGTGTAACGACAATGAGAAGAAATCAACCACAGACTAATTTTCTTCCAGAAAATTAATTCAAACTCTCTACTTCCTGCCGAACAAAACAGAAGATTTGTTCAGAACGTCAAATGATCCTCATCACTCTGGCTATTTAAAAGAGCCTCCCCCAACACTAACTAAATAACTGGTCAATGGCTAGCTTTGTGGCCAACTACGGACTGGTTAAGATAAAGACAGTGTCCTCACAGTCCAGAGCCATAAGTCACCCATCCTGGCGCCACAGAGTCTGCAAAAGACCCTTCTAATGACCAAACCAACGAAAACCCCCCAACTAAGAACCTTTATGAGCCCAGCTAAAGGAAGAACTTGTCAATATGAGGGGGTTTTTAAAAGACAAATTGGTTCAGAAATGACACCACAGCATTCCTGACCCCTCCTCCTTAAGACCTCTGAACAGAACAAACAGTGTTCTGTCTCTTCAAACCAGAGAACTGATTCTTACCAATAAACTACATAAAATCATTTAAGAACAATTCTCAATGGACTTACAATCAAACAATCACGCAACTACATAATCCTGTGTGTTTCCACCACTTATATGCATATTCTAATAAGATATGCTTTAATCCCATATAATTCATGTAATTGTTATAATTATTAGGTGTGTGAATGACAGTGTGTACTGTTTCATATCAATGCTATCTTACGAACACAACTAGCAAGATGGCTTGAATGATATCGGTGTAATATGTTTTGATCTTCTTTTAATTAGAAATCATGTCTAAACTGTGGCCTCTGTCCTCTCTGCTTAAAAGTTAGAGAACACACCAACACTCCAGATTTACGATGAGACAAAGCCAGTGTCTAATTGGTCCGCTCTCTTCAGGAGGGGGGACAAACTTTTAGTTAAAACCTTAGACCCAAAACTAATCTCTCTCTCGCTGCTCTCGAAGCTCTCTCGCTGCTCTCAAAGCTCTAAGCTCTCTAAGTTCCGGCAGACTAGTACCATGTAACAAACGAGCAGAAATAACCCAAATCAAGATCTGAAGAACATGGGTTAAACAGTTTCATTCAAGCCGTCTTACTACTCTCGTCTAAGTCTTCTTTTCTTTTCTAAGTCTTCCTTTATTTTCCGATTGAAAGTCTCGGTTTTAAGTTAAGTTTTGCTGCAAAGTTTCGTTCCACGATTCGCGGCTGCAACGCACGCTTTCAACTTCAAAGACTCATTCAACCATCAGCAACCGCCAGCCACACGTGACTGGTTCTCGCCCCATCTATCCAGGCACAAGGAGACCACAGCCGACGAACGAACCCGGGGAACCCTCTGTTACGCAACGAAGGGAATTCCCAAAAAGGAACGAGAAGACAAGCAAGTAACCTCCAGACTGAAAGCTAAACTGGTGTATTTATATAACTTTAATAACCTGCCTAAAACGATAGAAGGGTTAAATTAATGTTTGATGGTTCGTTCAGGTCATGTCTAAGTGCATTATGGAATCGTGAGATTTCATCCTTTCACTCTTAAACCCACTCTTTCCTCACTCTCTTCCTTTCTGCAACTCGTATGAATGTGTGTGTGTGTGTGTGCGTGTGTGTGTGTTTGTGTTAGACATTAGCTGTACGTGTTAGTATATAATCAATAAAGTATTGTTTGTATTTGAAAAGAGATTGCTTGTGTATGTGCTTATCAAATTTTATTGTCTTGAACTTCGATCAAAAGTTACCTATGCTGTTACCCTATTTCTTAATTTACTGTTAGGGGGTTATTCTTTCTTGGCCAGGAAGATATTATATTTCCTAGAGTTAATAATTGTTTATGCTTTCTGTTCATTGGATGAACTGATAAATTATCATATTATTGATTCTGTTACAGTAAATAATTGAAAATAATTAAATTATTAATTATTGATCATAATTCGTTATGAATAATAATTAATAATATTTATATGTGGGCGTATAAACGCTACATTTATGGTGGAGACGAATGCGGGAAGTTTAACCTAAAATTGTAAGCATATACGAAGTAATTATCTTTTCGAGAGAGATCCGGACCTCTGAGTCTGTGTGTGACGTATGCAGCGCGCGCCGCGCGCTCTGTTTGAATGACTGTCTGCTGAGTGAATACACAGAGAGCTGTTACTCTAGTCTAGGCTGCCTGCCTATTTTTATCTTATTTTAAACTGCAGTAAAATAACCCAAGATATAAGATCTCACACAACGACAAGGTAACAATTGAGCGTGTCCCTCGATTCTGAAATACTTTAATTATAGCTTAAGACATCTGCGTGTTCCAGAGTCTTTCAAATAGCTATAACGTTATGTGTGTTTGTATCAGTCAGAGAGCTGAATGAAATTAAAACTGCAGTAATTAAAATAACCATGTAAAGGACGGACGAGCGTGTCCCTCGTCTAACTTGAACGTTAGTCCTTATTTATCGATCGTCACTCAGTGCGTGTTCCACTGGGACGAATATTCTCACAGATTAGTCTTTATTTCTCAGGTTGTCTGTGCGTGTTCCACTGCAATCCCCGTGATAAACTATAAGCTTATCTGTGTCTGTTCAATTAATTCTCGTGTAAACACTGCGTATGTCCGAGTGTAGTTGAATAGGAATTATTTAAAGTTGTGTTCAAGTAAAGCTTGACGTTGAAACTCAACCAACAGTTAAAAACCCTGTTGTTTTTGCGTGCTCAGATAACATTGCACAGAGACGATCCGCCGAGATCGTTTGTTCCATCTATTACAGCACAAAGCTGTCCTTTAAAGTTAATCACTCTTAAACAACCGAGTGAAGCCCCACGTCGTAAAAACAGCTACGAGTGGTGTCCTTTATTTGTATTTTTGAAATGCGCCGACATTTCATATAATATGATCGACGTGCATATTCTTTGAACATTGTTTGAAATGTGCCGAAATTTCATGTAACTTAACATGCATTACTGTTTACGAGCTGCAATTCACAAGTTCGCCCACTAGAGTTTGTTTTGTCGCCATAGTTACAATCGTGACACGGAAGTCTTAACCAACGCTTCCGGGGGAACTCGGACCCCACAGCAAAGCCCGTCTGGCCACAGTGTAAACAAACTGAAACAAACCCATTTGTGGCTAAGCTAAGCTAAGCTAAAGCTAAGCTAGGTAGTTGTTTACATTGAGGCCTAACCTATACTAAAGCCTTAAGCATTATTTACGGTTGTCATTGACAGTGGTTAAATACAGTGTCTGTTTGAACAACGATAAAGGGATTTAACCATTTAAACACCTTGATGTTTACACCTGTTGGTCTTTTCTTCTTTCCTATTTGACCTGTCTCATATTATACTTTACCCATATTTTTCTGCGAAAAGGAAATTTCGGTTCACAATTATTAATTTCATTTACCTGCATTTTACTTGAAAAGAAAATACTGGTTTATGATTATTAATTGTCAAATTTTAATTTGATTTAAAAAGGGTTTAAATTCTATTTTCCTAAACAGGTAATTTCTAATGATTTCTCGATTTATTTTTAATAAATCTAATTTCATAATTTTTCCTAATTTCTAAAATTCTCTTTTAGATTTAATCACTTCAGGTGAATACATTTTTGAACTTTGAAAGCTTGGGAGTAACACACCTGAGCCTCAATAGGAGACATTGGTATCTCACTACAAGTGTCAAATAAATCAGAGATAACCCTCTCTTACAAAGTTTTATTTTTGAATGTTTAGTTGTTGGCAACTATCAATTCTACACTCGTAGTTCGACACAAGGGCTTCAGAGCCATTTGTGGACCCAATCTCCTTTCACTCCTTCCTCTTCCTTCTTTACACGTCTTTCCTGTTCTGTCCTGCTTTATTCCATCCCCTTTCTTCACATTTGTAGGAAACAAACCTGGAAGAACCATCAATCGAGTCTAAAGAAAGAGAAAGATAATTTTTCCAAAGAAAACAATTAATAGGTATTTGATTTGTAATCAAACCCTCTCTTGTTCTCCATACTCTCTCTGTTTTGTAAACACAATTTACAATTTAACATCTTATCCAAGATAAATTAACAGAGACAAGTGTTGAGCAACTGTCGCCTTCATAGCATCCCAGCTGTAAGCAGTCCAACTGACGGTGTGTGGTGTCAATCCTGTAAAACTCGGAAAAAGGTATCCGCATTATTATTGTATTATTTTTCCTTGTAAACATAAACAATAATATTGTTTACCTTTCTGGAAATAGATTCTCACCGATAGGAAGCATTTACGAGAAAAATAATATTTCTCCTACTTAAGAATTTTCTTTCTTGTTTTATTGAAATTGGTTTTAACCTCTCTCTCTTTTCCCCTTTTCTCAGTGACACATCACAAGTTTAAACCAGCTTTTCATTGATAGAAAATATTTATAAAAATATTTCTCCCATTGAAAAAAAAATCCTTTCAATTGAGATTTGTTTTAACCTTTTTCTCTCTTTTTCCCTCACTCAGTTGAGTGACGAAGTTTCCACATCACTAACCTACCTGTCTACACTGAGACCAACACTTAGACATTACAACACTTCACTATTTGTTGTACAGTCACTTAAACGACACTTAGCTGTTCAACCACATAGGCTTACACCCCACACAGATCTGTGTCAGTCTCTTCACCCCAGCGTGCCAACATGTCGCGGACAACAAACCCCACTGACGTGGACGCCATGCTCAGAGGCATTACAAACTGCCTCACACCAAAGACAATTGAACTGTTATTATTTTTAATAATAATCATAATTCTGAGAAGACTCCTGACACATGATTCAAGCCAGAATCAGAACCACAACCACGTGGAACTAACCAAGATCATCTGTTCCCTAAGCAATGCCTTCACAGCCCAGCTGACACTAAGCGACAAGCACATCACCCACCTTCAGGAGGAGCTGACACGTGCCCAGAGCCGCATGGACAAGCTGGAAGTGAAAGTCCAGGACGACTTCAAGCGTCAGACCACTGAGTTCCTGAGAGAGCTGATGCACACTCAACGCTGCACAGACCAGCTCAAAACGAAAGCTCAAGACAAACTCATGCCCGATGTTGTGGAGCAAGAAACAAAGAAGCAAGTTGACAGGCTCCAAGAAGCCCTTGCAGTCACTGAATATGACAAACAAGAATTAAAGACTGTCCAGATGCACCTGGTAAACCAACTCCAGGCTGCTGAACATCAGCTAGAGAAAGCTAAAGCTGACATTAAAGACAAGAACTCTAAAATTAATGCTCTGAAAGACAACCTGGAAAGGTGCAGTGCTGACATTGATCGTATGACCCAACAGCGAGATGACGCCAACGACGAGCTCTACGCGGTCAGAGATGAACTCCAGCACATTTTCCAACAGAAACCAGAGCCAAGAAGGGAGAGACCTCCCTCAGCATCACCACTGCTGAACAGAACAGAGTCCTCCGTCCAAGAACTGCCACACAACAGAAAAGGTGAATGGCCGCAACCCAGAACGTCACAGGCCTTCACCACAGAACCGTTCACTGCCAACAAGCAACGAGAGCTCATCCAGGCAGACTCCAGAGCTGCACCGGCGATGACCTTTAAAGATCTCAACAAGCTGGTTAAGAATATCACTCCGTTCAACCCGAACTCCACGGAATGCCCGGACATCCAGTCCTACATCCGAGATATCAACTTCCACCTAGAGGTGAGACCTCATGTGACTGACAGAGACAGGTTCTACCTCCTCAGATCGACATCCAGTTCAGAGGTACGAAGCTTCCTAGACCGACAACCTGCTCATGTCAAGTCAAACTACCAACTGCTATGTAAGACACTGATAAAAGAATTCATAGGCCCAGAGTCAGAACACGGTGTGTTAATCGCCTTGGAAACCAAACAAGGTCGACACGAGACTCCCCAAGCATACTACCACCGTTTTCGACAAGCCTTCTTTGGTGCACATAACTCACCTGAACAAGAAGAGGATGTGAACTTCAAAAACCTCTTTCTGAGAAACCTGCACCCCGGATTAAGTCATCATCTTGGTCTCGAGGCCTGCGCAGACACAATGACAATTCAACAGTTACGTGACCTGACGCACAAGGCCCACATCAAACAGAAGATGTCCTCAAAGAAAGGTTTGAAAACATCCACAGTTTCAAACTCCTTCAGCCAAGACACAAGCCTTGCACTGGAAGACAACCAGTGGCATGACAACACCACAGTTCTTCGTAAGAAGCACAGAGAACGTGATTCCCATGCTGATGACAGATACCACACCAACCACATGGAAAAGCCATGGGACCAGCCACGCTTCTCAGGAAACCCACCTCGGCACAACTCAGTTAAGCACAGCACTGAGTATGCCCAAGAACAAGACAGTTTACCCTCAGAAGATATGGAGCAACTAATGAGGCGACTGGAAGTGTTCTTAGAAAACAGGCTGAACACGGAAGACCACTGATTCATCTGATGCACCTTCATAATGAAGATGACAACCACTTGTTCTACAACAACACAGAACAGAGTGGTCTCTCACAGTCAACCACTGACAAACACCCAGAGGTACCAGAAAACACCATCCTGGCTACCCATCACTCATAAAGAAACCACCAAACGAGCTCCAAACTCAAGAACCATATGTGTGCTACAGAAACAACAGTAAGCCCAGAACGTCAGAAAGTCTGTCACAACCAAAAGGTATCATCGGAGGAATGCAACAACGGAGACCAAGTTTTGCACCACAGCTTCATCCAGCCATGCCAAACTGCCTCCCAATGTCTGCCAGAGAACTTCCTGCCTTTCTGGTTTGACTCCCAGCAGATCACAGAAGATCCCTTTTCCAAGGCAAAGAGGCAACAAGCTCATCAAAGCTAAGCCATCAAGCAAAGGGGGGAGCAAAACAGACTGAAACAGATCTGACCATACATACATACATGCATACATCCCTAATACATACATACATACACTACACAACATCCCTAACATACTCACTAACATACAGAAGTTAACTGCCTCTACTGTGCAAAACATTCAACAAACATGTTTTCCCCCACAGGTAGAAACTAACTTCAGAAACTAGCTTAACAACTTAGCTACACTTACCATAGGAAACATGGCAACTAACTACTCATCCAACAAGTACACCTGAGAACACCTATCATTACATCATGATCCCTGACACCTTAGCTGTGCAACAGTAGTTACAATTCATATCAGGAGGAACACTCAACTGCTTTGTTTTGTTTTACCTCTTCCTTCCTTCCTTTTCTTCTTTTATTAGGTAAAATGCCTGTCCGCCCCATAAGGGTCAAGGTCACAATAATAGGATTGACACACCACGCCTAATATTTGTAAGTCACCTCAAAACGAATGTGAGCCAGAGAACTCCCTGCATCATTCGAATCACAAATTGAAAGGTAAATTGGTCTAAACCTAGAACAATTTAGAAGAGAATAAAACAAACAAATAAAATTTAATCACAAAATTAATTAATCACCGTCCCAAAACAAATTAGGATAACGTCCTAAAATTGAACTAAACTTTAGTCAACGTGATTAACTATATTGAGAGAGTGAACCTGTTTATGCCTAGGTAATCTAATGCCCTGCACCAGTAAAGTGACCAGTCATGGAGGTGTTGTCTTGTTGTTTGCTGTTTGTGTTTGCTTCCTCTACCCATTTCTCCAGCGTTCACCGATGTCTTCTACTCAACACATCGTCGACCGAAGGGGGGATATGTAACGACAATGAGAAGAAATCAACCACAGACTAATTTTCTTCCAGAAAATTAATTCAAACTCTCTACTTCCTGCCGAACAAAACAGAAGATTTGTTCAGAACGTCAAATGATCCTCATCACTCTGGCTATTTAAAAGAGCCTCCCCCAACACTAACTAAATAACTGGTCAATGGCTAGCTTTGTGGCCAACTACGGACTGGTTAAGATAAAGACAGTGTCCTCACAGTCCAGAGCCATAAGTCACCCATCCTGGCGCCACAGAGTCTGCAAAAGACCCTTCTAATGACCAAACCAACGAAAACCCCCCAACTAAGAACCTTTATGAGCCCAGCTAAAGGAAGAACTTGTCAATATGAGGGGGTTTTTAAAAGACAAATTGGTTCAGAAATGACACCACAGCATTCCTGACCCCTCCTCCTTAAGACCTCTGAACAGAACAAACAGTGTTCTGTCTCTTCAAACCAGAGAACTGATTCTTACCAATAAACTACATAAAATCATTTAAGAACAATTCTCAATGGACTTACAATCAAACAATCACGCAACTACATAATCCTGTGTGTTTCCACCACTTATATGCATATTCTAATAAGATATGCTTTAATCCCATATAATTCATGTAATTGTTATAATTATTAGGTGTGTGAATGACAGTGTGTACTGTTTCATATCAATGCTATCTTACGAACACAACTAGCAAGATGGCTTGAATGATATCGGTGTAATATGTTTTGATCTTCTTTTAATTAGAAATCATGTCTAAACTGTGGCCTCTGTCCTCTCTGCTTAAAAGTTAGAGAACACACCAACACTCCAGATTTACGATGAGACAAAGCCAGTGTCTAATTGGTCCGCTCTCTTCAGGAGGGGGGACAAACTTTTAGTTAAAACCTTAGACCCAAAACTAATCTCTCTCTCGCTGCTCTCGAAGCTCTCTCGCTGCTCTCAAAGCTCTAAGCTCTCTAAGTTCCGGCAGACTAGTACCATGTAACAAACGAGCAGAAATAACCCAAATCAAGATCTGAAGAACATGGGTTAAACAGTTTCATTCAAGCCGTCTTACTACTCTCGTCTAAGTCTTCTTTTCTTTTCTAAGTCTTCCTTTATTTTCCGATTGAAAGTCTCGGTTTTAAGTTAAGTTTTGCTGCAAAGTTTCGTTCCACGATTCGCGGCTGCAACGCACGCTTTCAACTTCAAAGACTCATTCAACCATCAGCAACCGCCAGCCACACGTGACTGGTTCTCGCCCCATCTATCCAGGCACAAGGAGACCACAGCCGACGAACGAACCCGGGGAACCCTCTGTTACGCAACGAAGGGAATTCCCAAAAAGGAACGAGAAGACAAGCAAGTAACCTCCAGACTGAAAGCTAAACTGGTGTATTTATATAACTTTAATAACCTGCCTAAAACGATAGAAGGGTTAAATTAATGTTTGATGGTTCGTTCAGGTCATGTCTAAGTGCATTATGGAATCGTGAGATTTCATCCTTTCACTCTTAAACCCACTCTTTCCTCACTCTCTTCCTTTCTGCAACTCGTATGAATGTGTGTGTGTGTGTGTGTGCGTGTGTGTGTGTTTGTGTTAGACATTAGCTGTACGTGTTAGTATATAATCAATAAAGTATTGTTTGTATTTGAAAAGAGATTGCTTGTGTATGTGCTTATCAAATTTTATTGTCTTGAACTTCGATCAAAAGTTACCTATGCTGTTACCCTATTTCTTAATTTACTGTTAGGGGGTTATTCTTTCTTGGCCAGGAAGATATTATATTTCCTAGAGTTAATAATTGTTTATGCTTTCTGTTCATTGGATGAACTGATAAATTATCATATTATTGATTCTGTTACAGTAAATAATTGAAAATAATTAAATTATTAATTATTGATCATAATTCGTTATGAATAATAATTAATAATATTTATACGTGGGCGTATAAACGCTACACCTGTTTCCTACCATCAGCTTTACAGGTACCCATTCTCTCTCAGCAGAAGATATGAAAATGAAACTGACACACTTAAAGAAGAAAGAAATCTGTATGAAACTTCATGGAAGTACATTGAGTGAATACTGGAGAAGCAAACACATTCCACAAGGTCTACGTATCCAAAAAGCACCTACAATCGGCAAAGAAAATGAAGATTTCAATAAGAAATGGTGTGAGATACTTAATAAATGCTCCATGGATTTAATGCTTTTAATAATTGAAGAGGTCACAAAACAAAAAGAGGACATTGAAAAAGACATTGTAAAACAAGAAACATTCATGAAAGAAAAGTTGGGTGTTGATTTTGCCCATGTTTGTGACTCAATCAAACAGACACTGAAAGAATTTGAAGACAACATGTTGACCATTAAACTGAGGAAATACAGGAGAGATGTCAACGATTATCAGACTGGAAAGGTGTACAAATGGTTGTTTGGAGAGGAGACCCAACGAGACCAATTAAGAGGACACCGTACACAACAGTTTGACTTTACATCTGATAGTGACTTCCCTAGCGACTCCGACTCTTCCCGTAGTGCCCATCGTTTTCAAACACGCCAGTTTCCAAAAAACGACCAATGGAACAAGGGAAGGAAGTCACAGAAAAACGGCCAAAAAAACAAGACAGGAAACCAAGGAAGACGAGGAGAGGACAGGAGGAGAGGACCTTAATACAACTGACTATGTAACTGAGGCATATCGTCAACTGAATGATTAAACATTCTATAGGAAGCTTAAGTGTGACCCCACTGTTGATTTTCAAAAAATAATTAGTGAGCTGACTACTCAAGCCCTAGAACAAAATTGGATAACCAAAGAAGAATTCAGCTATCTCAATAGACAACATCCGGTCATCCCGGCATTTTATATGCTTCCTAAAATACACAAAAGCCTTATCAAACCCAAGGGCAGACCCATAGTTGCTAGTAATGAGTCACTACTAGAGCCATTATCAAATTTTGTGGATTATTTCATCAAACCTTTTGTGAAAAATCTGCCTGCTTATGTACAAGACTCTACGGATGTTATTAATAAAATCTCTGAACTCCAGGATCTCCCTCCTGATACCATTTTAGCTACGTTTGATGTAGAAAGTCTTTATACCAATATTTCTCATGAACGAGGTATTATAGCACTAGAATACTACTTGCAGAATCGCCCTGAGGATGTTAATCCTCCTAACACTTTCATCTGTTATCTGGCATCATCAATCCTCAAATTAAATTTCTTTGCCTTCCACCAGGGAGAATATTACCTTCAAGTTAAAGGCACAAGTATGGGGAGTACCTTTGCCCCCAGTTATGCTAACTTGTATGTTGGATTCTTTGAACAACAGTTTTTTTTTAATGAGGACAGAAATCCCTTCTACAGTAATATCATCAGATATTTTAGATATTTAGATGATGTCTTGTGTGTTTTTAAAGGGTCCCAAGATGAGCTGAATGAATTCACCACTCACCTCAACAGGATGAGCTCATATCTAATATTCACTGTAGAATCTGACTCCAAACGTGTGCATTTCTTAGACATGTGGATCAAACTAGAAGATGGTAGACTGACCACAACCCTCTATCGTAAAGAGACTGATCGCAATTCGTTCCTTCTGGCAAGCAGCTCGCATCCCAGTGCCCTAAAAAACGGCCTGCCTAAGAGTCAATTCTATAGACTTAGACGGATTTGCCATTCAATTGAAGAGTTTAAGGAGAATGCTATATATATGAAGCAAAGATTTCTAGCCAGGGGTTATCCCACTAAAAGTATTGAAGAGGCATATAATATCGCCCTCTCCACACCACGGCCACACCTTTTGAAAAAGAGTGTTAAAAAGGATAAAAAGTTTTCTGTCTCCTGCATAACTACTTTTACTCCAAGATCCTTTATAATTAAAAACACCATAATGAAATATTGGCACCTAATATCTGATGATTCTTCTCTTCAGGATAAATTTAAGGATCCACCTTTGTTTGTGTCCAGACGGGGCCCTAACCTCCGCAATAGGGTAGTTAAAGCATGTATAAGATCAGCTCCTACCCAAACACTCTTAGCACCCCTTAGGGATGGTAATTATCCCTGTGGCAATTGTGCCCAATGTAATAATACACACAAGACCTATAACTTTAAACACCCCAGATCCGGTAAGAGCTACAATGTGAAGGGCATTATTACATGTAAAACTAAGAATGTTATCTACATTTTAAGATGTCCTTGTGACATGGTGTATGTGGGAAAGACCCCACGTAGTTTAAAACAGAGGATCAGTGAGCATAAAAGCTCTATCAGACGTGCCGACCCTAACTACCCTGTGGCCTGTCACTTTACAGAGTGTGCTCATTCAGTCTCTTTTCTCCGCTTTCAGGGAATTGATAAGATTAAATTACCTAGAGGTGGCAACATTGATAAAGTGCTATGCCAAAGGGAACTGTACTGGATTCATACTTTGGATGCCTTACATCCCAAAGGTTTAAATGTGGACTTCGACATGAGTGTCATGTTATAGTCACAGCTGTATTGTTTTTAAGTCTTTAATACTGCAGTTTATGAAGGTTTTACTGATGTCCTTGCAGTCTCCATGCACTTATGCAGCATGCATGTATGTATGTATGTATGTATGTGCCTGTATTTTTGTATATTTGTATTTATGTTTGTTTCTTGTAGTGGGGATTTTCACTATGGGGAGTAAATGTGTAAATTACCTAGATAACTCAGTATGTTGGGTAGGTTAAAGAAAAACTACAACTCCCACCATTGGACTACAACTCTCCTACCTGGCTTTCACAGGTGTGGTAATCACTGTTGATTGTCCTGATGTGTTTGAACACAGTTAAGTTGATTGCTACTTTTATTGTTTGTATGTCCTGAGGATGGTCGTTTGACCGAAAGCTTGGTGATTAAATTTGCTTAAAGGATTTAAGTGTGCAGACAGTTTATTTTTTGAGATCTTCAGTCTTGTTTGTCTGGCACCTTGGTGATCGTGAGTGCGGTGTAACTCCTTCAAAACACTACAGTTTCTAAAAGAGCAAATTTGCGAGGCGTTTTTGCACATGCCTCAGTCTTCATGCACCTCGTGGGGATGCCATCTGCACGTGCCCGATGGGCACACAGAGTGCGCCACGTGCCTGGTAGCCGGCCTGCACTCTCTGCCGGAGTTTGCTCTCACTGCGAGAGTTTACCGATCTCGGCGCTGCGGACGCAGTTAGCTCTCTTTAAAGATGGCGACACCGCTCTCCCTGCTCTTCTTTTCCCCACACTACTTCAGCTGTGGAAGAAGAAGAACCGCAGCCAGTGGCAGCCCGAACACATGGAGTTAAGCAAACCCACGCCGGCCGCGTCCCTGTGTGCTTCGCTTTCTCCTTCACAGTCTCCTTCGCCAGTCCTGTTCACCCAGGCAGACCAGCGCCCCTCTCGTTGAGCGGCGGGTCTTGTTTCCTTTGACGGATCGGACAAAGAGTAGGACGACAGCCTCTCCATTGCTGTGTCTTAAGAAGAGTGGTCGGGCTCATTGGACCCTGCCCTCCTCTCAAAGTCTGGTGCTAGATCTACTGCTACAAGGACTAATTCAGACACTGAGTTGCTGCACATCCTCACTGCGGACATTTCAGACCTCAGGCTTGATTTGACATCGCCATCGTGCGTTTTCTGCTTCCGGTCAAGCGGCATCAGCCCTGCACACCAAGCTGTTTTTACAGCAACCCAAATAAAGCATATAAAGAGTATGTTTTAAGCACACAACACACAGGTTATCGGTCCCCCTTCACTAGGCCCCCTTGGTTTTTTTCACAGTGGATCTGAATGATGCCTACTTTCATATTCAGATAACGCCCCATTGCAGGCAATTCTTGAGATTCGCCTTCGAGGGGCAGGTTTATCAATATACGGTCCTACCGTTCGTTCTGTCCCTGGCACCCCCGTACATTTGCGAAGTGCATGGACACAGCGCTCTCTCCCCTGAGACTACAGGGAGTGCGCGTGCTGAACTATCTCGACGATTGGCTCATTATGGCCCAGTCGAAGACCGAAT
The DNA here is from genome assembly GCF_963993115.1 of Abramis brama. Taxonomy (NCBI): domain Eukaryota; kingdom Metazoa; phylum Chordata; class Actinopteri; order Cypriniformes; family Leuciscidae; genus Abramis; species Abramis brama. The sequence goes on along the minus strand of NC_139963.1, from coordinate 10,227,562 downwards.
TCTTGGTACACAGATCCTTGCTCCTCAGCCATTTTGAATGTCTGGGCTCAGGATCAAGTTTCCCAAGAGCAAACTGTTACTCAGCCAGAATGTAACCTTTCTGGGCACAGTTATCAACTCTACACTAATGAGCACAGGTCACATCAGAGCGCGCTCTCTCTATCCAATAGCTGATAGCCTCCTTCAGGGTAGGTGTGCGGGGTAAGTTTCAGAGGCTTCTCGGTCTCATGGCCGCGGCATATTCAGTACTCCGCCTATAATTACTGCATATGCGCCCTCTTCAGCACTGGCTTAAGCGCCGTGGGCCAACCCATGCGTGGCGATCAGGTCGCCTGCACATAATGGTGAACCACAGCTGTTTACGAGCCCTGGTTCCCTGGAAAGACCGAGACTGTTACCAGTCGGGCGTGACCATGAGTGTGACCTCCAGGAGGAAGGTGATTTTCACAGACACCTCCAACCTAGGTTGGGGGGCGCTGCACAAGGGCAAGCCTGTCTCCGGCCTCTGGTCTCTGGAGCCCGGAGAAGAGCTTACATATCAACTGCCTGGAAATGAAAGGAGTTTGTTTAGCCCTGAAGGTGTTTCTGCCTGACCTCAGAGGACACCACGTCTTGGTCCGCATGCACAACATGTCAGTGGTGTCCAGAGATGGCAAAAGTATTCACTTCTCGTACTCAAGTAGAAGTACAGATACTTGTGTTAAAAAATACTCTGGTAAAAGTAGAAGTACTGATTTAACTTCTTTACTCAAGTAAAAGTAACAAAGTACAGGCTTGGAAATTTACTCAAAGTATAAAAGTAAAAGTAGCCTTGCGAATGACAACCATTTTTTAACCAAAGCTACCTTCACCACACAAATGTTACTAGTGTGCAAGCTGAGAAACTTAAGTGGATATGGAAAAAAAGGTTCTTTAAATGCCATTGCCTACATTTTAAATGGATGTCTGCCAATAGGCCTAAAACATCACATAGCCTATATGATTATTGTGACAGAGACTGGGACTCCAGGTTAATACGATTCTGACTGAGTAGCAAGATATGAATTCAATTGTGATTCTGTGAGAATATGAATCTGTCGAGTTGCCTTAGTGGTGCATCCAGTGCAACGTATATTCCATAGACTGTAAAAAAATATGGACGTAGTGTCCGTGACGTCACCCGTAGGTTTCTGAAGCCTAAAGTGGGCGGAGCCGGCCGTCGCCATCTTGGCCTTGCGTCTCTCCCGGATTACAGAAAATGGGCAAAGAGGCAAAGTGAGTGGAGCTGAGGAGCCTGGCTATCTGAAATCACCTAGCTCGACGTGATCACGTTAGTTCAGGCTGGGGAGGTAATGCTATAGCTAACGTTATATGCAACTGACAGTACCTGCGACTGCACAGGGCCTCGCGCTAAAGTGACAGTTGATGATGTAAAGCCAATTAAAAGTTCCTATTTTTGCCCTTCGAAATATTATAATAGTTAAAAGACATGGCTACAAGTGAGACTGTGTATTGTGATTCTGTACTATTCTGCTAGTTGAAAATGTATAATGCAGTATCTTAATATTACTGAGAGAGTGTGTGTGACAGTGATTTATGTGCATAACGTTACATGTCAGTCACTCTTTAGTCTATGGTCTGTCAGCGCGGCATCGCTCGTCAAGTTCGTAGAAAGCTTATTCAGTCCATTTTAAATTCTGATTTTGGCCGCCTCTCAAATGGGTTAACGTAAACCATAGATATATTGCCTATGAAGTTCAAGTAAATGCGCTCGAAAATCCGCGCTCATTCAAGGATGTGCATTTATTGCATGAACGGAGAAAGCGCAGACGCCTGCAGGATTTCATCTGACGGTACATAAGCATATTATAATCTATCTGTTCCGTGAGAGCAGAACGAACGAGCCTTTATTGACGTTTTTAAATCTGCAAACTCCAAAAAGCAACGAAATTGTCAGACTAATTGTCATTAGTGCATGTTCACAGAGGAAAACAACTGAAATACAGCGCTGGTTGTTCTCTCGAACGATACTCGACGACAACAACAGAATCCTAACCAGTGGGCGAAGTAATGGGTGTATTAAATTGTATGAAATAATCCAGAAAAAAAGCACAAAACACTGCAGAGATGGCAAGTTCAGCAGCTAACATTTGCTGAGGCCCACATGGCAACATTGTTTCGGCCCAAATCCGGCCCACATCTGGCACTTGTGGAATGCGGATCTGGCCCACATGCAGCGTGGAATGATGGCACTTGACTGGACCGCTCCTGTTTGCCAGATCTGGGCCACAAGCAGGCCATAGCAATGCCACATGTCAGCCAAGAGCAAAGAAATAAACCAGAACTGGACCTTATCTGAGCCACAAAGTCTGTGTATATTAAATATAGAGTCATCTCATCCTTAATAAGCCTGTTAACAAGCAGAATCACAGAAGGAAATAAGAGAACAGAAAAAGAGACGAGCAGAAACACAAGAACTACAACTGACTACAGACACAGCCTTAGATGAAATCAACTGAAGAGAAAAGAAGACATTAAATCTGTGAAGATCTCAGCAGAGGAGGATTAAACAACTCCACAAACAGCATTACCAGCTTCACTTATTACTAACCAGACTGACTTTATTTCTGTCAGACTTCTACAAAAGTTTTATTGAGTTGGTTGGTGCAATTGTGATGCAATTATTAATAACTGTGATGTAATTTTTGCATCACAATAAGTGTATTGTGATTGTCAAAACATTTTAGTAACTAAACTGAATTTTATTAGGTTTAGGGGCCGTTTACACCTGGCCACTTCATGCGTTTTCTCAGATCGGATAGCTATCCGATCGTGAAAAGACCAGGTGTAAATGCCCTCCGAAACGCATTCGAGATAGATTTGAATCCGATCGCTCAAACCACTTCAGGAGGAGGTCTGAGACGCATTCCAGATGAAACTGGACAAGTGTAAATGCATCTGGTTGTTGAAACCACATATGTAAATTGTGCTCCTCCCAAAAATGCTAAAAAAAATAAGAGAGTGAAAAACGTGTGAGGGCGTGCCGTGAAGGCTATATGTAATGTTATGGCCGGATATGATGATGCTACTGGAACACGCACCACCGCAGATGAGAAACTGAGCATATTCATTAAGCCAACGAGCAAACTATCGCAAATCAAAGTGAAAGTAAGTCGCAGACGCTTAACACACAATCCTCATCATTAATAGTAGAGAAACGAAATGATCTTCCAGGGCTGTTGCCGCTCTCTCTTATTGCGGTCTTTGATTTTAAAATTTTAGCTGATGATCAATAAAATGCAGCTCATATCTGTTGCTTTCGGTGACGTGCACTCCGTTAATCTGCATATAGCGACGGGAATTGAAGATCGGATTTAAATCCGTTTCGCAAAAACACATTTATGTGACCAGGTGTAAATGGAACCGTTTTGATAAATCAGATAGCTATCCGATCTGAGAAAACGTATGAAGTGGCCAGGTGTAAACAGCCCCTAGTGACAACATGTTACAATGTTTACATGGTTCAATTTCTGGTAGGCTAAGCTACGCTTTTTTATTATTTCAGTTCAATTCAATTATTATGATTTGATTTAATATTGACTCATTTGGATAAATATTAGGTAGGCTACACAATATAGGCATTAATTTTTCTCAAGAAAAAAACAACTCACCTAATGCTGTAAACATACAGAGAGCCCTATCAGCTGGCAGAATTATTTAAGGTTAAAAATAACACAAATTAAATATAATGCGTTTTTTATTATAATAACAACTTTATTTAATGATACAAGTAAAAATATAATAAACATGCAATATAGTACACATATTTAGCAAAATACTCTCTATAGCTCTTTTTTTCTAGCCAACTAATGTGCTAGGCTATAGCCTATTATGGTCATTAAATGGTTTTTCTGAGGTAAATGTTAGGCTATGTGACATAATTGTTCTCCAACTGTTTTATTGACCCCTTTGATTGATGGGTCGATATTATGAATGAGGAATATACATTTCGGTAAGTTGTACTGTATCTTTCAGCAGTGTTCATTCGTGTTTAACGGTAAATTTACTATCAGCTAGAGATGATCGGTTCACGTGCGCTAGGGATCTGTCGTGTCACATTTACAAGCGCCAAAACGGTATTTATTGTCTGAATTTCGTAATAAAAGTGACAGAATCTGAGAGCAGAGATTTTTTTATATCATAACTAACCTGCTCTGTCTAGTCTGTCGGTCTCCGTGTCCTCTTTGCTTCGCGATTTTTCTGTGCGTGAGAAAATGGATGTTTGGCGTGAGAGCGTGTGAAAAGTGTCAATTGCGTGTGTCTCACGGTGAATGCGTGAGAGTTGGCAGCTATGTAGCAGCTAGTAACTTACGGTACATCCGATAAGGTGCTTAGCATTCGTTCAAATTCGTAGCATGCGCTGTTGCTTGTTGCGCTTCATTGGTTGTCTTGCAATGTGCCTGCTTAGATGCTGTCGAATCAAAACAATGTGGGACTACAGTGATTGGATGTCGTGCAGGCAGCGCGCGTGCTCTCTGCATGCATACAGATGGTGCACATTTTTTCACAGATGCAGATAAACTGAGAGCGGCGCGGCCGTGTGAACATTTTTTCCCCAGTTTTCATGGGAAGTAGCAAGTCTTCTCGAGTCAAAAGGCGCAAGTCCAAGTGAAGTCACGAGTCATTGATGGTAAAGTCCAAGTCGAGTTGCATATCTTTGTACATTTTGTCGAGTCGAGTCTGAAGTCATCAAATTCACGACTCGAGTCTGACTCGAGTCCAAGTCACATGATTCGAGTCCACACCTCTGCTATCTCGAGACAACACTCCCCCAGGCGAGTGGTCTCTCAACCCACAGATGGTCTGTATGATATGGAGTGTATTCGGCAGGGCAGAGGTCGACCTCTTTGCCTCGAAGAGCTACACTCACTGCGCAACATTCTTTTCGAAGAACAGGGACGAACTGGCCCATCCTTGGCCCAGTCGCCCTCTATATGCATTCCTGCCCGTCTCTATTATACCTCAGGTCATCAAACAGATCAGAGAAAGCAGATGCTCAGTCCTCCTAATAGCCCCCTCTGAAAAACTCAAGTGTGGTTTCCAGAGCTGGCTCAGATGATGGACACGGTCCCCTGGCCTGTGCCAGTGAGGAAGGATCTCCTCACACAGGCAAACGGGACGATATGGCACCCTCGACTCGTGGGCCCTCCATGTATGGCCCCTCAACGGATATCCAGAGACCTCCCCGAGAGGGTCTTGAATACTATCACCGAGGCTAGAGCACCATCTACTAGACACCTTTACGCCCTAAAGTGGTCAGTGTTATTATACGTTATTGAGTACGTTATTGTTACTGTTATTTTATTAAACACCTAATATTTATAATATTTATATCTACTACGAAGAGCTGTGCAAGTGATAAGATTTGCTGCTTTCCGTGTGTTTCTCTGTGAAAATGAACTGGAGACTTGTGTTTTCCGCATCCCGTGTAAAACTGTCTTCATGTCGAAAGAACTCACTGAACTAATAATTAAATAAAGAACTGGAAGTGAGGATGAGGTTTATCTTGTTCTCTGTTTCCCTCTGCTGGACAGGAGGCATCAACTTTAATTTGATTTGAGGAGGATTTGCAACTGTTCTGCCTTAAATCCTTAAATTCTCAACTATACTTAATTTTAAGGGAATACTGTAGGTTTAAATCCTTTTGTTTGATTGTTGTGACTTCATTTGAGATTCAAATACTGAATTGTATTCTTAAAAATTAAGTAATATTAAATAATCAGGTAAATTTTAGACTCACCAATCAGAGGGATGTCTTTCCCTGTAGAGGGCAGTGTGTTGTTAAGAACCAGCAGCATCACAGAAACAGACAGCAGTAAAGTCACTTTAAAGCTCAGCTTTTCTGCTGCACTTGAGTCAACAAAAAAGGAGATCAAATCCAGCACAAGGAAGAAAAATACTGGTATTATAATGTTGATGACATACAGTAGAGGTCTCCTTTTAATGGTGATCTGCAATGGAGAGAGAGAGAGAGAGAGAGAGAGAGAGAGAGAGAGAGAGAGAGAGAGAGAGAGAGAGAGAGAGAGAGAGAGAGAGAGAGAGAGAGAGAGAGAGAGAGAGAGAGAGAGAGAGAGATTAGCATTAGCATCACAATGGACTTAAACAATAAGAGAAATATAAATTAAATACATTAATTAAATAGGGGTGCACCATGTACCAGTTTAAAAGAAAAACCAGCTGGGGCTCTTACAAGTAATAATTGAGTAAGATAAATTTCTAATCATCCCAGCCAGCAGAGCCATGTGGGGCCCAAATGGGTTTGACCTGGGCTATCTAACTGGGACCCAGCCAGTTTTGCCCCCAGTTTCTATGTAGGCCCCACAAGGGTTTGCCCAGATGAAATGAACACTGCTTAGTGTGCACACTACAGGCTGTTTAATGTAACACTTAATCAGTGTTGGAGGTAATGCGATAATTAAGTGATTGAATAATGATTGTGCATTATTGATGAACACCTGCTGTTAACAAGCAGAATCACTGAAGGAAAGAGAAACACAAGAACTACTTCCAGCCACAACCTTGGATGAAATCAACTGAAGATAAAATACATTAAATCTCTCAAGATCTGATGAAACAACTCCACAAACAGCATTACCAGCTTCACATATTACTAACCAGACTGACTTTATTTCTGTCAGACATCTACAGAAGTTCTTATTAAGAACTAGAAAAATGCATTTCCAGAGGAACTGCAAAGTGTGCTTGCTCGGGTGCGGTTCACTAACGTTAGCAGGTAGTGGATAAGGGTGCGTTGAAGTTTGCTTGATGTGAGAATTTCAACAATAGTACTTTTTTCAAGATTGTGCAAAAAGGTGAAAAGTTATGTGCATTAAGAGACATGTCTGCAATGTAGACTAGTGCCAATGGCATTGTTTATGTGGCTTGGTTGTTGGTTTTGAAATAATTGGTTATGAATATACAGCAGAGAGTGGGAGTGTTTTGGGTGATGAAATAGTATTGAAAAGAAGTTGACAGTCTTAATTTACTGTATCCAACAAGCAAATACAAAACTCACCCAGCTGTTCTGTGGTTGAGTGTTCCCTTTGATTAGGAACAAATTTACTCAAATTAAGGTCAACCGTAATTAGCGATGCTTTGATTGCTGCTGTAAAGATGGTTGTCATCACCTACACAGAAACGCTGATTTTTATAGCCTACCGTCAGTCCTCATATTGTAATTAAATGAAGAACGCTATCAGTTTTACTATTAGCTTACTCTAGCGATGCAATCGCAACAACATGGATAACGCTGTTTGGCCTTGCCTAACTTTATATGACATATGCGCCATATGCTAGAGTTACACATCCCGCTGCCATTTCAGGGCTTGAGTTTCGGTGCGGGAATGTGGGGATTGCACATAATTTAAACCATTCCCGCAAGGTTAGCTTTTATAGTGTGAGAAATTCCCGCACAAATATATTCGCTTCATCTCAGAACAAATGATTAAAAAATAAATTCACAGATGCGAGAAAAAAAGATGTCAAAATGTCTTTTATTTTCGAATTTAATTCCTCAATCAGCGCTGGACCATCATTTTCTGTCTTCCGCTGAGCCCTGGCTGTAGACAGATCATATGTTTCACGCTGTCAATGCAGTGGTCTGCGTTGCTGATCTTATTCACACTATTGAGTGTAGGTGCAGCATTCTAACATTGAGTCATAATGAGCTGTTTGTGAAGAAATTATCCGCTTCCAAATTATGTCATTTTAATCACAAAATTGAAACATTAAAAAACAATTTGCTCTTTATGGTGTGCGAGTGATAGAGCGCGGCAGCAACGAACCAACTGATCAGCTTGCAGCGTAACAACATTGAATGCTCGGCCGAACAGCTGACAGGGTTTCTGCAGGCATTAAATTTAATGCCTTTTTAATGCCATTTTTTTATTTTTTAATGCCATACACGACCCATGACTAACCACGGATATTATGTATGTATGTATGTATGTATGTATGTATATATATATATATATATATATATATATATATATATATATATATATATATATATATATATATAACTTGATTAATCGCACGTTTTTTACGCAATTAAAACACTTACATTTGTTTAGGTTTATATATTTTATAATGTAATCATTTCACAGTTAATCTACAAATGAATGTAGAGACAACATAAAGGCCAGTCTCACTGATACTAATACAGCTATTGATATCTGGATAAAAATGATTTCTCCCCCCTAATTTTAAACATCCAACATTACAGTGTAATTAAAAGCTATCAAGTTTTTAACATTAGGCTTCAAAAAAAAATATGACAACTTTTAATTTAAGTGAACTTAACAAACAATCCTCACATAAACCTATAATAAATGTCATATTTACCTTTGGCCTTCCTGTCTAACATACATTATCAAACAGTCTGCACAGCATAAATTATAGATTAAATATAGACTACTGATTATTAAAGCTACAAGAGTTCTTTAGTCAATAGCAGTGAGTAATTTTCTCTGGTGCCTTTGTTCTGTGATTAACTTAAAGGTGCATTGCGCAACTTTTCATGTTAAAAATACCCGTTTTCTAACCCATACATGCTTAAACAATTGCCTGATGGGCTGAATGAGCCCTTCTCTGATCACTGCGATTGTCTCTATAATCCTGTACAGTAAAATAAACAAGAGGGATTCGGGTCGGAATTTGAGACTGGGCGTGACGTCATGCGCGTTCACGGCACGCTCACCTGGCTATGCCTGGCAGGTTTGTGTATTCGCCGCCATTCTCCGTAGAAGATGGATTCTAAGAGACCGGCTTGTAGTTCATTTCAAACACCAACGCAAACTCCACGTAAGATAAAAAAAAATAAAACTTTTGTCCGTGAGCGTGCACACCTCTGGTTGCAGTTTCGCTTGCCGCCAGAGGGGGCATAGTTCTGCAAAAACTCAGAGACTTGCGCAATGCACCTTTAACTGACAGAAAGCTTTATTGGCTGTTGTCCCTTTAAGAGCAGCTGCTGACAGAAACACGGATCTAACACGCGCCTTATTCTCTCACAACTCTTTGCGTTCATTAAAGACTTTATTTCACTAATTTAAGACTGCTCTTATTTTATGAGGATATTCACAAAACAGACATTTTGGCAAAATTGTGTGTTATTGATCGTTGCGCGAAAGAGGACCGTTTTCTGGTGCGCAGTCTGTGCGCACGATCTGGCGCGCGTCTTTCTCTCTCTCTGTGTGTGTGTGTGTGTTACATAGACAGGACATTCGCAGGCAGCGCGTTTAAAAGCATTTACATGAATAAGAGCGGGATCATATAATGTAACGCTACCCAAGGGATGACGAAAATTAACGAATGCTGCGTTTGTGTTAAATATTTTAACGCGTTAAACTGGACAAAAATAATCTCATGCGTTAACGCGTTAAAAAACGCAAAGTGAGCTTCAACAGCGGATGTCGAGCTGATGAGGGAACGTTACTACACATAGTTAATTGCTGTCTGCCTTTTACCGTCGACCTGTGGCTGTCAGACTGCATATGAGATTTTACGCCATTGATTCCCATTGTAGCTACCCAATTTAAATACCTTTTTACAAACGCTGCAAAATCCTTCTTTATTCTGACCACCAGCCATGTTCTAAATTGTTTGTCTTCCATGCACTTTCCCAGTTTTCTGGTCTAGTTTTATTCCTGTTGTTCCTGCTGTCCAAAATTACTCGCACCACCTCCGCAATTTGCTCCGGCCGGAGGCAATCACCAAACTGTTTCCGCGTGTTTTTAATCACACTAACGTAGCCTACATATTTTGCGACGACAGCAAATAAAAATTATTAATCATGAAGACTATTCAAATAAATGGATAATATAACATTTTCTTCAAAACCATAAAAAAAATGTAATGCCTGTAGGATTACAATTTAATGCTTTTTAATGCCATTTAAGGCATTAATTATCGCAAAATCCATTTAATGACTTTTAATGCTTTTTAATGCCCCGCGGAAACCCTGGCTGATCATAGCTGTACAGGGCGCCTTATTATTTTCCATCTCCATAAATATATCTAGTAGTAAAGCTAATGCAAGGGCTAGAAATCAATTAAATCTTTTGCTGATACTTCCTTGTCATCATGGAGATCGGAGTTCATGGTTGCATAGCAACGACAGACGCCACGGGACAGCAAGCGCTTGTGGAAAGGAGAGAGTGGCGCGCTCGCGCTTTCCACTTGTTTTTACACATCTAGAGAGACGTTGTTGATTGTTTGAGCATGTGACTGCACGTTTCTCCTTGTTTTCTATTGTTATGCGCAGCATATTTCCCGCGCGCACAAACACAGCCACAGACAATGAATTGTTCGGTTAGCGAAGAAGACCAAATGTATGATGCATAGGCTAATAATCTTTAGATCCCCCTCATGTGACCCATGTAAGTGGTGGAATTCCCTCCCAGTTTAAAAAACGAAATTCAGGCCCTGCATTTATTAAGACAAACCTAGTAAAAACTAGTGCAGTCTATTCACTGACTTGGCAGCTCTGTGAAATGTAATACAACAGTGCCACCTACTGTCTAAATGCATTAACATTAAAAGTGTGAGGTGAAACACTTTTGCATAAGTAAATGTTTTTGTCAATTAGCCTGAAATAAAAAAAAAATGTAAAAAATTCAGATCTTGTACATCCTCACATTGGAGTCTCGAGTTAATGTACAAAGTTTGGTTTCGATACGTGACAGCGTTCCTGAAATATGAACTACTTCCTGTTTTGGCGACTACGCCGCCGATTTCGTTTGGCTGTGACGGGCAAACGCTTCCGAAAATCAAAAATCCTTCTAGTAACTTTTATGAGGCTTGGTCCAAGGATCATGCACGTCCAGTTTCGTGAAGTTCGGACTAAATTTGTGACCTGTGAAAATTTAGTTTCGCTTTCTGTTCAATCCAGTGTGGCGGACGAACGACATGGACTCGTGATGTCATCTTCGCGAGCAACTTACACCGGTACTGACCGTACGTTTTAAAGTTGGAACGGTGTCTCTGTCTCAAAGGGCCTAGGCGCAGGAGCTGGACAAAATTTTTCTCCCGGAAATAATAATAATAACTAGAAAAGTGCATTTCCGGAGGAACTGCAAAGTGTGCTTGCTCGGGTGCAGTGCACTAACGTTAGCAGGTAGTGGATAGATGCGAGATGCGAGAAAAAATGTGAGAATGCGAGAAAAAAGATGTCAAACTGTCTTTTATTTTCTAATTTAATTCCTCAATCAGTGCTGGACCGGCATTTTCTGTCTTCCGCTGAGCCCTGGCCGTGGTGTGCGAGTGATAGAGCGCGGCAGCAACAAACCATCAGCTTGCAGCGTAAATGCTCGGCCGAACAGCTGATCATAGCTGTACAGGGCGCCTTATTATTTTCCATCTCCATAAATATATCTAGTAGTAAAACTAATGCAAGGGCTAGAAATCTAAGCTTTTGCTGATACTTCCTTAGCTGTGTCTGAAACCGCTCACTCGTTCACTAATCCCTACATAGTGAATGGCAGTTGAGTGCACTACATCAGCAAAGAATTCGGACGCTGACATAATTATCACGCGCCAGAGAGCTCAGACAATTTGTCATAAACATTACCTACCCATCTTTAATATTTCCTTTTTTTGGCTGTATGAATTGTATGTAACAATTGTATGTATGTATTTTTCACGTTTATTGCGTTATTTGAATAAAAAAAAAAAAGATAATAAAAACACTTGCTTTGTCATATTTATTTACTTTTTACATTTATATGTGAAAATAAAAGAGAACAAAACACTACACAACACATTTGTTTTGCTCAAATATAGATATAATGGTATATATAAATAAATAACCAGGCGTCTGGTCTTATAAATTATTGTTTTCTAACTCGCGTGCACCGTTGCCATGGTGACATTTTTGTTTATTTTTCATTCGTGCTCTATCGCCTTATCGTGTTGGATTGTGGGAAATAGTGTCTCAGCAAGTGTACATCGTATGCGTTTATATACTGTCTATGATCGTATGTACACTCGAATTCAGAGAGGATTGTGGATAAAAGTAGTGAAGAATGTAGGGAATGATGTCGTTCACTCAGAATTCGGACACCACTACAAAATGGCCGACACCCTAAATAGTGCACTATATAGTGGATAGGGAGCGATTTCAGTCACAGCTCTTGTCATCATGGAGAGCGCAGTTAATGGTTGCATAGCACCGACAGACGCCACAGGAGAACAAGCGCTTGTGGAAAGGAGACAGCGGCGCGCTCGCGCTTTCCACTTGTTTTTACACATCTAATGTGCGTTCCATTCGACAGGGTCCATATGCAGTGTTCACTGCTCCCCTACTCCCTGAGCACAGTATATCAGTTGAAGTGGACTTCACTGACAATAACCGCTCATTTGAAACGCCCAGCAAATGTCATCAAAGAAAGTCAACGACGGAGTCGCGCAGATTATGATATAACAAATATATATAGGACTACATTCATATTTTAATTTTTATTATTATATTATATATTTACAATTATATTGCACTATTTTACAACTACCTAAAATAAAATCACTTTACTTCACAAACTAGCTAAGCTGGCTGCATTCACTGAGGTAAATTATAATCATCAAAAATAGTATATGTAATATTCACAACAATAACCGTTAAAAATACTGTCATTTGTATAACAATGGCGAAATGTATTACTTACACACATACGTAAACTCCTCCATCGTTAGACCGTTCTGACTGGTGATGACGTGGTGCGCGAAATGACAGTTGGGTGATCATCGCTCTCCACTTCCTGTGAAGTGATGTATCGATGTTCCCTTATTCCCTAGGCCGTGCCCTTCGAACTGAACATGTTCGCTCCCTTCGGATTAGACTCTAACTTAAAATGGCGGAAAACCCTGTGAAGTCCACTTCGCAGTCCACAACGCACCTCTAGAGCGACGTTGTTGATTGTTTGAGCATGTGACTGCGCGTTTCTCCTTGTTTTCTATTGTTATGCGCAGCATATTTCCCGTGCGCACAAACACAGCCACAGACAATGAATTGTTTGTTCGGTTATCGAAGAAGAGCATGATGTATTTTGTATAAAGTTTTTTTTTTTATTATTTATTAACTGCTTTGAGGATTGGAAATGCACAATTCATGCATACAAATCTGTATATATTAATAAATGAAGATGATTAAAATAGACCAATGCAAAAAACGAAATTCATGCCTGCATTTATTAAGACAAACCTGGTAAAAACGAATGCAGTCTATAAACTGACTTGGCTGCTCTGTGAAATGTAATACAACAGTGCCACCTACTGTCTAAATGCATTAACATTAAAAGGTGAAACTCTTGCATAGACATAGGTAAATATGTTTGTCTATTAGCCTGAAATAAAAAAAAAATAACAAAAATTCAGATCTTGTGCTTCCTCACATTGGAGTCCCGAGTTCATGTATAAAGTTTGGTTTCGATACGTGACAGAGTTCCTGAGATATGGACGACTTCCTGTTTGGCGACTACGCCGCTGATTTCGTTTGGCTGTGACGGGCAAACGCTTCCAAAAATCAAAAATCCTTCTAGTAACTTTTGTGAGGCTTGGTCCAAGGATCATGTACGTCTAGTTTCGTGAAGTTCGGACTAAATTTGTGACCTGTGAAAATTTAGTTTCGCTTTCTGTTCAATCCAGTGTGGCGGACAAACGACATGGACTCGTGATGTCATCTTCGCGAGCAACTTAAACCGGTACTGACCGGACGTTTTAAAGTTGGAACGGTGTCTCTGTCTCAAAGGGCCTAGGCGCAGGAGCTGACCAAATAGCTGGGGGGGGGGTTTGCCAAATTATGTAAAATTTTGGATTTTTTTTTTATTTTTTTTATCTTGTACATCCTCACATTGGAGTCTTGAGTTAATGTACAAAGTTTGGTTTCGATACATGATAGAGTTCCTGAAATATGAACTACTTCCTGTTTTGGCGACTACGCCGCAGATTTCGTTTGGCTGTGACGGGCAAACGCTTCCGAAAATCAAAAATCCTTCTAGTAACTTTTGTGAGGCTTGGTCCAAGGATCATGTACGTCTAGTTTCGTGAAGTTCGGACTAAATTTGTGACCTGTGAAACTTTAGTTTCGCTTTCTGTTCAATCCACTGTGGCGGACAAACGACATGGACTCGTGATGTCATCTTCGCGAGCAACTTAAACCGGTACTGACCGGACGTTTTAAAGTTGGAACGGTGTCTCTGTCTCAAAGGGCCTAGGCGCAGGAGCTGACCAAATAGCTGGGGGGGGGGGGGGGTTGCCAAATTATGTAAAATTTTGGATTTTTTTTTTATTTTTTTTATCTTGTACATCCTCACATTGGAGTCTTGAGTTAATGTACAAAGTTTGGTTTCGATACATGATAGAGTTCCTGAAATATGAACTACTTCCTGTTTTGGCGACTACGCCGCAGATTTCGTTTGGCTGCACAGCAAAAACTCCAGTGTTAAATTAACACTCCTGGGAGTGTATATGAGTCCACACTCAAGAGTGTAAAGTGTTAAAATATGAGTGTTAAATTAACACTCAAGAGTGTTAAGTTAATGAGCTAATTAAGTGATTAGTTTAGTGATGATTGATCATTATTGAAGACACCTGATGTTAACAAGCAGAATCACTGAAGGCGAAAAATCTCAAATTGTAAGTCGCCATTATGGTGATCAGTGTTTGCTTTAGTTGGGCTCTTGATCCTTATATGTTTACTTTAATTTTGCTTCTCTGCTGTTATTGATTTATAACAGTCAGATGAACAAAGAGACAGTGTGATCTGATGGTGTTGGTTATGTTGTGACATAATCATGTTGTGATCCAAAAAACAAAACTTATTGAGATTTTTATTGAGGTTTAACTTGTTAAAGCAGCTCTGTGAATCTACAGCATATGATTTTCAATATTTGTCACATAATCCAAAATAGTTAATAAACATTTTTCTGATCAAAAGACCTTCAAATGAATTTATTTAGAAACACAGACATCAATAATCAGCCTGTGAATCTCAACAATGGTGACAATAATAAAGCATGTTGCAGTGGCTGCCACCAATCACAACTCATTAATGGCTCCCATCATGCATTGCGGTATGAATAAATTATGATCTGAATTGTCTATGTAATTTACTTTTCCTAATTGAATATTCTGCTCGTCACCATTGTTGAGATGCATAGACTGAATCTTGACGCCTGTGTGTGCCTAAAAGAAAGTTGTTTTTTTTCAAAACAACTTAAGAAATCCTTTGTATTATATCTAAAATTCTGGATATTTATGCAGAATCACAGTTATTCTGTGATCAACAACATAAATCTACGTCAGAAATAAGGATCCTCATGAGTTCAGTGATCAAGTTCAAATGATGATTGTCATAATATAACCAACACCATCAGATCACTTTTTTACTTAGTTCTTCTGGCAGTTATAACTCAGATACAACAGCCAAACAACATCTAAAGGTCAAGAGCCCAACTAAAGCAAACACCCATCGCGATAATGGTGGCTTACAATTTGAGATTTTCTCCTTCAGCGATTCTGCTTGTTAACATCAGGTGTCTTCAATAATGATCAATCATCACTCAATTAATCACTTAATTATCTAATTAACTTTAACACTCTTGAGTGTTAATTTAACACTCATATTTTAACACTTTACACTCTTGAGTGTGGACTCATATACACTCCCAGGAGTGTTAATTTAACACTGGAGTTTTTGCTGTGTGTGACGGGCAAACGCTTCCGAAAATCAAAAATCCTTCTAGTAACTTTTGTGAGGCTTGGTCCAAGGATCATGTACGTCTAGTTTCGTGAAGTTCGGACTAAATTTGTGACCTGTGAAACTTTAGTTTCGCTTTCTGTTCAATCCACTGTGGCGGACAAACGACATGGACTCGTGATGTCATCTTCGCGAGCAACTTAATCCGGCACTGACCGTACGTTTTAAAGTTGGAACGGTGTCTCTGTCTCAAAGGGCCTAGGCGCAGGAGCTGGCCAAAATTTTTCTCCCGGGAATAATAATAATAATAATAATAAGAAAACTTAAGAAGAACAGTAAGTGTGCTGCTTTCAGCAAGCACACTTAACTAGAAAAATGCATTTCCGGAAGAACTGCAAAGTGTGCTTGCTCGGGTGCAGTGCACTAACGTTAGCAGGTAGTGGATAGATGCGAGATGCGAGAAAAAATGCGAGAATGCGAGAAAAAAGATGTAAAACTGTCTTTATTTTTTTATTTAATTCCTCAATCAGCGCTGGACCGGCCTTTTCTGTCTTCCGCTGAGCCCTGGCTGTAGACAGATCATATGTTTTACCCTGTCAATGCAGTGGTCTGCGTTGCGCTGATCTTATTCACACTATCGACTCGAGTGTACACAGCAAAAACTCCAGTGTTAAATTAACACTCCTGGGAGTGTATATGAGTCCACACTCAAGAGTGTAAAGTGTTAAAATATGAGTGTTAAATTAACACTCAAGAGTGTTAAAGTTAATGAGCTAATTAAGTGATTAATTTAGTGATGATTGAGCATTATTGAAGACACCTGATGTTAACAAGCAGAATCACTGAAGGAGAAAATCACAAATTGTAAGTTACCATTATGGCGATGGGTGTTTGCTTTGGTTGGGCTCTTGACCCTTATATGTTTACTTTAATTTTTGCTTGTCTGCTGTTATTGATTTATAACAGTCAGATGAACAAAGAAAAAATGTGATCTGATGTTGTTGGTTATGTTTTGACATAATCATGTTGAGATCCGAAAAACAAAACTTACTGAGATAGTTTGGTTAAAGGTGTCAATTACAGCAGCTCTGTGATTCTACAGCATATGATTTTCAGTATTTTTCATATAATGCAAAATATTTAATAAACATTGTTCTGATTAAAATACTATCAAAATAATTTATTTAGAAACACAGACATCAATAATCAGCCTGTGAATCTCAACAATGGTGACAATAATAAAGCATGTTGCAGTGGCTGCCACCAATCACAACTCATTAATGGCTCCCATCATGCATTGCGGTATGAATAAATTATGATCTGAATTGTCTATGTAATTTACTTTTCCTAACTGAATATTCTGCTCCTCACCATTGTTGAGATGCATAGTCTGAATCTTGATGTCTGTGTGTGCCTAAAAGAAAGACTTTTTTTTTTTTTCAAAACAACTTTTAAGAAATCCTTTGTATTGTATCTAAAATTCTGGGTATTTATGCAGAATCACAGTTATGCTGTATAACCAACAACAGAAATCTACGTCAGAAATAAGGATCTTAATGAGTTCAGTGACAAAGTTCAAATGATTATTGTCATAATATAACCAACACCATCAAATCACTTTTTTTCTTTGTTCATCTGGCAGTTATAACTCAGATACAACAGCCAAACAAAATTTAAAGTAAACATATAAGGGTCAAGAGCCCAACTAAAGCAAACACAAATCGCCATAATGGTAACTTACAATTTGAGATTTTCTCCTTCAGTGATTCTGCTTGTTAACATCAGGTGTCTTCAATAATGCTCAATCATCACTCAATTAATCACTTAATTATCTCATTAACTTCAACACTCTTGAGTGTTAATTTAACACTCATATTTTAACACTTTACACTCTTGAGTGTGGACTCATATACACTCCCAGGAGTGTTAATTTAACACTGGAGTTTTTGCTGTGTAGGTGCAGCATTCTAACATTGAGTCATAATGAGCTGTTTGTGAAGAAATTATCCGCTTCCAAATTATGTCATTTTAATCACGAAATTGAAACATTAAAAAACAATTTGCTCTTTATGGTGTGCGCGTGATAGAGCGCGGCAGCAACGAACCATCAGCTCGCAGCGTAAGAACATTGAATGCTCGGCCCAACAGCTGATCATAGCTGTACAGGGCGCCTTATTATTTTCCATCTCCATAAATATATCTAGTAGTAAAGCTAATGCAAGGGCTAGAAATCTATTAATCTTTTGCTGATACTTCCTTAGCTGTGTCTGAAACCGCTCACTCGTTCACTAATCCCGTATAGTGAATGGCAGTTGAGTGCACTACATCAGCAAAGAATTCGGACGCTGACATAATTATCACGCGCCAGAGAGCTCAGACAATTTGTCATAAACATTACCTACCCATCTTTAATATTTCCTTTTTTTGGCTGTATGAATTGTATGTAACAATTGTACGTATGTATTTTTCACGTTTATTGCGTTATTTGATTAAAAAAAAGATAATAAAAACACTTGCTTGTCATATTTATTTACTTTTTACATTTATATGTGAAAATAAAAGAGAACAAAACACTACACAACACATTTGTTTATTCAAATATAGATATAACGGTATATATAAATAAATAACCAGGCGTCTTTCTTTCTTTCTTTGGTTATGGTGGATTGCAACCAGCTTAAAGGTGCATACCGCCACCTACTGTACAGGAGTGTGTAACATCATGTCTCTGTACCTTAAATTCTACTTATTAATCCGGTATTTTTAAGAAATGTAAATAATGCCTCTCTAGTGTTCCTTATCCCTTCTCTCTCACCTTCTGTTCCCAGTATCCCCATCAAATTCCACTCTCTTCCTGCCTCCTGAACCCTACCCTGAAGTACCCGCCTTTCTAATTTGTGCAATGCACAGTGCAAACCAGGCGTCTGGTCTTATAAATGATTGTTTTCTAACTCGCATGCACCGTTGCCATGGTGACATTTTTGTTTATTTTTCATTCGCGCTCTATCGCCTTATTGTGTTGGATTGTGGGAAATAGTGTCTCAGCAAGTGTACATCGTATGTACACTCGAATTCAGAGAGGATTGGGTAAAAGTAGTGAAGAATGGAGGGAATGATGTCGTTCACTCAGAATTCGGACACCTCTACAATGGCCGACACCCTAAATAGTGCACTATATAGTGGATAGGGAGCGATTTCAGACACAGCTCTTGTCATCTTGGAGAGTGCAGTTCATGGTTGCATAGCAACGACAGACGCCACAGGAGAACAAGCGCTTGTGGAAAGGAGACAGTGGCGCGCTCGCGCTTTTCACTTGTTTTTACACATCTAATGTGCGTTCCATTCGACAGGGTCCATATGCAGTGTTCACTGCTCCCCTACTCCCTGAGCACAGTATATCAGTTGAAGTGGACTTCACTGACAATAACCGCTCATTTGAAACGCCCTGCAAATGTCATCAAAGAAAGTCAACGACGGGGTCGCGCAGATTATGATATAACATAAATATATATAGGACTACATCATTTTTATTATTATATTATATATTTACAATTATATTGCACTATTTTACAACTACCTAAAATAAAATCACTTTACTTCACAAACTAGCTAAGCTGGCTGCATTCACTGAGGTAAATTATAATCATCAAAAATAGTATGTAATATTCACAACAATAACCGTTAAAAATACTGTCATTTGTATAACAATGGCGAAATGTATGAATACTTACACACATACGTAAACTCCTCCATCGTTAGTTATGACGTTCTGACTGGTGATGACGTGGTGCGCGAAATGACAGTTGGGTGATCATGGCTCTCCACTTCCT
Organism: Abramis brama; assembly: GCF_963993115.1. Taxonomy (NCBI): domain Eukaryota; kingdom Metazoa; phylum Chordata; class Actinopteri; order Cypriniformes; family Leuciscidae; genus Abramis; species Abramis brama. Next base: position 10,208,005 of record NC_139963.1, on the reverse strand, counting down.
GTGAAGTGATGTATTGATGTTCCCTTATTCCCTATGCCGTGCGCAGTGCCCTTCGAACTAAACATGTTCGCTCACTTCGGATTAGAATCTAACTTAAGATGGCGGAAAACCCTGTGAAGTCCACTTCGCAGTCCACTTACGGTCAAATGGAACGCACCTGTTGATTGTTTGAGAATTTGACTGCGCGTTTCTCCTTGTTTTCTATTGTTATGCGCAGCATATTTCCCGTGCGCACAAACACAGCCACAGACAATGAATTGTTTGTTCGGTTAGAGAAGAAGAGCATGATGTATTTTGTATAAAGGTTTTTTTTTTTTCTTTGTTATTAACTGCTTTGAGAACTGGAAATGCACAATTCATGCATACAAATCTGTATATATTAATAAATACAGATGATTAAATTAGACCAATGCAAAAAACGAAATTCATGCCTGCATTTATTAAGACAAACCTAGTAAAAACGAATGCAGTCTATACACTGACTTGGCTGCTCTGTGAAATGTAATACAACAGTGCCACCTACTGTCTAAATGCATTAACATTAAAAGTGTGAGGTGAACTCTTGCATAGACATAGGTAAATGGGTTTGTCTATTAGCCTGAAATAAAACATTTAAAAAAAAAATTCAGATCTTGTGCTTCCTCACATTGGAGTCCCGAGTTCATGTATAAAGTTTGGTTTCGATACGTGACAACAGAGTTCCTGAGATATGGACGACTTCCTGTTTGGCGACTACGCCGCAGATTTCGTTTGGCTGTGACGGGCAAACGCTTCCGAAAATCAAAAATCCTTCTAGTAACTTTTGTGAGGCTTGGTCCAAGGATCATGTACGTCTAGTTTCGTGAAGTTCGGACCAAATTTGTGACCTGTGAAACTTTAGTTTAGCTTTCTGTTCAATCCAATATTGCGGACAAACGACATGGACTCGTGATGTCATCTTCGCGAGCAACTTACAGCGGTACTGACCGGACGTTTTAAAGTTGGAACGGTGTCTCTGTCTCAAAGGGCCTAAGCGCAGGAGCTGGCCAAATAGCTGGGGGGGTTTGCCAAATAATGTAAAATTTTGTAATTTTTAAAAAAAAAATTTATCTTGTACATCCTCACATTGGAGTCTTGAGTTAATGTACAAAGTTTGGTTTCGATACGTGACAGCGTTCCTGAAATATGAACTACTTCCTGTTTTGGCGACTACGCCGCTGATTTCGTTTGGCTGTGACGAGCAAACGCTTCCGAAAATCAAAAATCCTTCTAGTAACTTTTGTGAGGCTTGGTCCAAGGATCATGCACGTCCAGTTTCGTGAAGTTCGGACCAAATTTGTGACCTGTGAAACTTTAGTTTCGCTTTCTGTTCAATCCACTATGGCGGACAAACGACATGGACTCGTGATGTCATCTTCGCGAGCAACTTAAACCGGTACTGACCGGACGTTTTAAAGTTGGAACGGTGTCTCTGTCTCAAAGGGCCTAGGCGCAGGAGCTGGCCAAAATTTTTCTCCCGGGAATAATAATAATAATAATAAGAAGAAGAAAACTTAAGAAGAACTATAAGTGTGCTGCTTTCAGCAAGCACACTTAATAAGAAAACTTAAGAAGAACAGTAAGTGTGCTGCTTTCAGCAAGCACACTTAATAATAATAAGAAAACTTAAGAAGAACAATAAGTGTGCTGCTTTCAGCAAGCACACTTAATAATAAGAAGAAGAAAACTTAAGAAGAACAATAAGTGTGCTGCTTTCAGCAAGCACACTTAATAATTAACAGAGGTTGACGCAAGACACTTGCGTCGTGCCTGGCACCGCATTGCGCCGGGTGTATGTTTTCATTGTGATTTGTTTTGCACTTCTCTGCCACTGTGAAAAGTGAATATCCTTAGAATCTTTTTTTAATCAATATGAATGCTTTATTCCAAACAAATTTAACTGAATACTGAAAAATTATTCAGGGTCTATAAGTAAATAAATTAATTCTGATAGACATACACACATCTCCCTTCACATTCACAGCTTCCATGCAACATCTGTTCAACCTCTGGCGTGAGAACCATATTATTAAAGAATATACTCTCTTGAGCAACACCTACATAGAATTTATATGTTGACTTTGAACATTATACTACAGATAAAAATAATGTATACTATATTATAGTATGATTTCACACTTTAGTGTATAATTGAAAACAAACAAAAAAACAAATAAATCGATACTTGAAGAAGATAATAATAATTAAATTTATTACACACATTTTTCACAAACTCATGAACTAGTTGTTTTTGTTTTATAAAATAATTGTATTTATATATTCAATATTGGTTTACATTCCATATCCAGTGTGCCGTACCTTATAGATCAGCTGATGCATTTTACGCCATCCAAGATCATCATCAGTGAATTGATAACTGTTAGTTATATCGATGAGATCCCACTCTCCCTGGCTCTGAAACATCTCTTTCGACTTGTTAATAGTATGATCTTTATCAAAAAATGCATTAGACAAGGTATGCATTGAAATCTCCGGTACTGTGAAAACAGGCATAAATATTTTATTATTTTATATTTTAATATAAGTCGAATAGACCATGCAGCAAAATCCTGCTCAGTGTTCATATAATCCACACACTCAGAGTGTTGTAAGTAACACTGAAGCAGTGTTAAAGTTAATGAGATAATTAAGTGATTGAGTGATGATTGAGCATTATTGAAGACACCTGATGTAAACAAACAGAATCACTGAAGGAGAAAATCACAAATTTACACTACATCCTTATGCATCGCTTTCTGCCATGACTTTTTCGCGCTTTTCCCAAATAACAGAAGTGGGGGTGGGGGTGGGGGTGGGGGTGGGGGTGTTTGTTACGAGGTCATGGTGCTAAAGACCCCAGGTTGATTTTACTCCAAACCATCCCTTTACCTTGAATCACTAAACTCATTTAGAAGCCTGATATCTGAGTTAAGCTTATTTCATTGAATATATTATATTTCAATGGAATTCTTCAAGTTGTTCTGAATTCAACTTTTTTTATCTACTTTAATTAGACACACAGACATCAATAATCAGCCTGTGAATCTCAACAATGATGACAATTATAAAGCATGTTGCAGTGCATTCTGGGTACCAATCAAAACTCATTCATGAGTGAATAAATAATGAGGTTCATTTTCTTGTTAATTTCCTTTATTTTACTATTTTATTTCGTTTCTACTGGTTTTATGTGACTTTTTAGTCGCTTGTTTTCTAATGGTCAGAGTTGATCTGTTTATCTGAATATGCTGTTTATCACCATTGCTGAGATTCATACACTGAATCATGATGTCAGTGTGTGCATGAATGAATGTTGTTTTTTCTTTTTTTTTTTTATTATCATCATCATCATCATCATCATCATTCTTAATAAAATCCTTTGGATTATGCTGGAAATGTTAAAATTATTGTACTGTACAAGGCCAGTGCTACTATGATCAATAAAGTAAACCTAACTCAAGAGATCAGGCTCTAAATGAGTTCAGTGATTCAGGTCAAAAAATGATTATGTTAAAACATAACCAACACCATCAGATCACATTTTCTATTTGTTCATCTGAGCAGTTATAACTCAGTTACTAAAAACTAAATCTAAAAGCCAAACTAAATCTAAAGTTAAAAAACTAAGGGTCAATTTTTCTCCTTCAGTGATTCTGCTTGTTAACATCAGGTGTCTTCAATAATGTTAAATAATCACTCAATTAATCACTTAATTATCTCATTAACTTTAACACTGGTTCAGTGTTACTTATAACACTCTGAGAGTGGATTATATAAACACTGAGCAGTGTTAATTTAACACTGGAGATTTTGCTGTGCATGTTATCTTTTGTTTGTTTGTCAGATGTACCTGAATACACTGTAGACTGAAGTGTAATATTGCAGCTTTGGGTGTCGAAGGGAAATCTGTAGAGATCCATCTTACAGGCCGTGGTCAGAGATAAAACATCAGATGAGAGCGTATAGCCGAAAGAGAGCAACAGCACATATGGAGACTCCTTTGTTCCAAACTCTGTCTTGATGCTAAATGGATAAAATATAAATTAGCACTGATTATTAAAGACATGATGATTGGAGAAAGCAATTATTCAAATCAAATGTAAATGCAAAAGTAATTCCCACATAGCAACATTGTTTCGGCCCAGATCCGGCCCACATCTGGCACACATGGAAAGATGATCTGGCCCACATGCAGCGTGGAATGATGGACCCTGTGTGTTTAAACACATTAACTTCTGTGCACAAAGTATTTTCAAAATTGTTCAAATTGCTGTTGGATCTCAAACTTTAGAATCTCAGGACAACAAAATGAGACATAAAGCTTAGAGTAAAAGATTTAGACTCCTAATGACATCAGTGACATCAGGTCACTACATGCTGATAACGTCGTCGTCATCATCAATACATATTGTGAGCAGATAATGTTTTCTCTTGCAGTAACACGTGCTTTATAAACACAATGTTGGAACAGTCAGAGAAAAACTATCATCAAAAAATTAAAAAGGGTCAAAAGCCCAACTAAAGCAAACACTGACCACCATAATGGTAAGAAAGCGAAAGAAACCTAAAATTCTCGGGACAGCAGCATGTGTCCAAATTTTAATCTTAACCGTTCTATTTCATCAGAAACGATCTGTAAACAGGGCTTTAAGTGTAAAATACCAAACTTGTCCTTTAAGCCTAACTTGATCACAAACCAAGTGCAACAAATGGTTAAATTAGGCTTTCAGGAGACACAGCCCAAATCATAGTTTCTCTTGCCACAACAAATGTGCTTTATAAACACAGAGTTGGAGCAGCCAGAAAAAATGAAAAGGAAAGGGTCAAGAGCCCAACTAAAGCAAACACTGACCACCATAATGGTGACATGAAACAAAAAATTCCACAAAATATTACAATCTAAACTTCTGTTGAATCTCAAGAACTTTTGTAGATGTATGACAGAAATAAAGTCAAACTAGTAATAATAAGCGCAATAATGGTCAAGAGACCAACTAAAGCAAACACTGATCCCTATAATGGTGACTACAAACTTTATTATTTTCAATAAAATATCACAAACTAAAATCTCTGTTAATTCTCAACAAGTACTTTTGTACATGTATGAAATAAATAATGTTTAACTGGTTTGTAAACTGGTTTCACACTCATTGTGGCTGGAAGGTTTCACACTCAGTAGTTCTTGTTTCTCTGTTTTTCATTCACTCTGTCAACTGGACTATATTAGTGAACTAATGTAGGGAATAGTGAATGAGGGTATAGGGTGTGATTGGGAAAACAGCCTCTGAGTGTCGACTTTGAGCGCTGTTAATTCACAGTATATTCCTGTAGGCTATTTTCTCCAAAACAACAAATATTACCTAGAAGGCATTGTTTTCTAAAGTATATTACTGTTTTAATGGAAAATGGTGTGATACTGTCAGAATTTGACTCTTTTTTTACAGCAAGGGTTAACAGTGAAACAAAGCCTTTAAATCCTTATATATACCTTTCCATTATGCCAATGTCTGGAGTCCAAAACATATTCTTGGGGGCTGCAAATGTGACAATTTGACAAAAATTGCTTCGTTTCCACTTCATCTTCATATTTGGCCACAGCTGGAAAGTTAAATGAAGTTCAGAATGATTGTAAGTTTTTAAATTAAATAAAACCTCTGATCGTGTTACAATATTCTGTAAATTGAGTAAAACTTTGTGAAAAAAGAATGAAATAGGTTTTTAAAACACTTACAGTTATCATTTTGACCTGTGTTGAGAGACTCTGGGCTTTTTCATCCTGTAGATAAAAAGATGTGTTGAGAGATGATACTACAACTGCTTGACATCCCATGATGACTTGAATGAGAAGATAAATCATGCTGGACTCATACCACATTGGTGATGGAGGACACATATATGCCCACATAAGTGTTTACAGGCCTCTTGCCATAGTAGGAGTTGTACTTGTAGTTGTTCATCAGGGGCCACATTCTGTCATTTTGAGAGTTATTGTCCTCTAAGCCGAGATATTTCCAAAGTTTAATTCTAGCATCACCATATTGTGTTGAATTGCAGGCTTTAGCATCTGACACCCGCCCTGTATATATGAGACATTCAGAAACACAGAGAATATATTCTCCAAGCACGCATGAATGTGAATTTCATGTTTAAACATTTATCCTTCTTCATTTCATACTCTTGTCAGACATACACAAACACACAGAAAATCAAATGTCGACTATTGCTCTTAGTGAGTCATCGAAATGTTCTTGATATTTACACAAATAAGGGGTGACTGTACACAGCAAAACTAAAATTTACAGCAACTTATTGGCAATTTTGGTTGCCAGTAAGCCTGTAAATTTACAAGAGTACTGTAAATCATAAACTACAATTATACTGTAAAATTATACATCACACCTGTAAAAGCAGCAAAACAATAGCAGCTGTGAATTTACAGTTCTTTACTGTAATCTTTACAGTATGTTACTGTTATTAATAACACACTGAATTAAAACCTGAGATAACTCATTTCATTTGAGGAAATCGATTGGTTAATTGCCATTAAATATTTATACTGTGAGCTATTTCATTTGAGTCCTCTAAGAAAAAGGCTTAAATGAGTTACCTAGAAACATCAATTTAACTAAATCCTGCTAGTTAAATCAGTGCATCAGCAACTACAGTCACTGCCTTTAAATAAAGAAACATGCAGAATAAAATCATTGTTTCTCTTCTCATCCTGGACTGAAGCGCAGGCTCTACTATTCAGCACAATGGTGACCCACTAAACTAAACAGAAACCCTTTAAATCCTAACAGAACATTACACACCAACAGATCTCCACTATATTATTATGTGCAAAAACACAAAAAGTAATTCACAGAATTTACTTTTTTTTTATTTAGTCATTTTGATTGCAAGATTTAACAGTAAACAAATACATCTTAAAAACACAGTTACAGCAACCACATAAAAGTGTATGTTAAATACAAGGGTCAGGAGCCTAACTAAAGCAAACACTGATCTCCATAATGGTAACATCTAATTAAATTATTATTATTAATAAATATATTTTTTGGAGTTGTTTAATCCTCCTCTGCTGAGATCTTGAGAGATTTAATGTCTTCTGTGGCTGAAGTCAGTTGTTGTTCTTGTGTTTCGTTTTTTTATCTTCTTCTTGTTCCTCTGTCCTTCAGTGATTCTGCTTGTTAACATCAGGTGTTCATCTCTAATGCTCAATCATCAGTTAATTAATCACTGAATTATATCATTAACTTTAACACTGCATTAGTGTTTCTCCTACACTCTGTAGTGTGGACACACAAGTGTTCATTTAAAACTAAAGATTTTGCAATGGGTTTGCAGAGGATTCTACTTCCTGCTCAGCTACTGTTCGGATGCCCTTGCTTACTGCTCCGCGCTTTGCTCTATCGCTTTTACATTTTATCTCCTATATTTTTATATTTTATTTCCTTTTATCACCTTCAGCAAATCAGCACAGTGCTCATACGACAAAGTTTGGATTACTACAAAAACGCAGAATTCTTTTACCCGACCAGCTTACATTCCGGGAAAGGAAAACACAACTGCCTACAAGGATAAGAGAAAATGCCTATTCTGGTTCAAGAATCTACTTGCTGCACCAACTGCCACAGACTTTTACAAAGGATTGCAGTTCTTGAAACAAAGTTACTTACGGGACCACCAAACCAGACGGCATACAGCATACAGCCGGTGAGTCCCATCAAACTAGTGCTCCTCGACAGGTAGAGAAACAAGCCGATCGACTTACAAATCGATGGCACAAACAGGGAGCGAGACCCAAAGGCACTCGAGACATCAGATTGTCACGAGCATCACATATTACCACAGTAGCATCCTCTACCCCAGATACAGCTCTGACAAGGATTGCAAACACTGGTCTCCTACCACCGCCTATACATCTTGAGAACAGATTTGAAGTACTAATGAATGTAAATGAGGAATCCCCAAACGTGATGAATGTGATCGAACACAGACTGAATGGGCCAGTAGCTAACACTGATGCTAACTGGCACTCAAGGTCGAGCAGACAGTGGCACTCAGCTCAGAGCGCAGCCGAGCCCAGGACTCTGATAGTGGGGGACTCTATAATCAGAAACATTAGCGGCAGGGATACAGCTACGTGCTGCCTTCCACAAGCAACAACTTCTGATATAAACAGGGAACTTCAGAACATTCTGATGAAACATAAGACTGCAAATCGACTCATCATTCATGTGGGGAAGAATGATATTCATAAAGAGCAGTCAGAACTCCTTAAGAAGGATTTCAATGAACTTTTTGAAACACAAGACTGAAAGTTCAAACATTCATCAGTGGACCACTCCCAGCAAGAGGAACAAACAGGTTTTCATGGTTGCTTGGGCTAAATACATGGCTGCAAAAAACCTGCAATATAAAAGGAGTAAACTTCATTGACAATTTCAATCTTTTCTGGAGTCAGAGACAACTTTTTCATCGGGATGGCCATCACCCAAACAAACTTGGTTCAAGAGTGTTAAAGGACAATATCTACTTTTCCCTCAATCATCCTTCTGCAGTGTGTGCCAATCCACTCAATCCGAACGGCACACACACACCTGGACACAGTATGAATGACCACGGGACTTCACTTCAGCAGCAGAATGGACATGCGGTTGACATATCACACAAGGACAATGATAACACCACTCCGCCACAACAACCTCTGCTCACGGACACAATCTCAGCTGAACCCTGCCCACAGAGCTCACCACAGACAGACATATTAGAACTGCTCCAAGATTCAGCACCCAATCTTTCCAAGATTTCCTGGAAAACAGCCAGGGAAGCCAGGACAGCACATTACAGCCTCCAATAACACCAGAGCAACAGCCCCTTTCACCAGACACTTTTTCCCTCTCTCCAGCATCGCCACTACTGTGCTTCTCACAGAAAATGGAAGAACTGGTGTATGCTGGAACCAAACTATCCCACTCATTTGCTGCAAGCCCCCAGATACCAACCAAAAAACGACATGCACCGCTACCACCAAAGCCTGCGGGCCCGGGTCGCCCCCCCCCCCTCCTGTGAGAGCTCTTCAGCCTCTGCCACAACACCAGGGCCCACACCCTCCTCCAGCTGCTCGAGGTGAACCAAAAACAACTGATACCAGCTCTCAGTGATATGTGTTGGGTCCCTGCTATGATAACAGTAACTTTATCAAATGTTTACAGAACAAGCGGGAGCCCAGTGTGCCTGCATCTTTCTCTATTGCCGTTCTATTACAAGATAGAAAGTCTAAGGCCTTCAATAGCCGTGCAGCAAACACAACTAATCTGGTGCCTATTACACGTCAAACTAAGACTGATGTGGGGACAAAAAGTAAGACTGTTAAGTTAGCACTTATAAACATTAAAAATAAATCACTTCTAGTCAACGACTTAATAACCACAAACAACCTGGATTTTATGCTTCTAAATGAAACCTGGCTAGAAGACAGCTGCAGTGCAACAATCCTCAATGAAGCAGCCCCTCCTAACTATATTTTTATTAGTGTCTACAGAGCTGTTAAGAGAGGTGGGGGTCTAGCTGCTCTTTTTAACCCTCAGAGGTCGGAGATCACGCCGGCGTGATCTGCTCGCTTTTTTCCTTATGAGTTGAATTGAGACCCCAAATACTCTTTTGACTTTGATTTTATAAAACAAGTTTCATACATCAATCGATTCTGTTAAATGTGTATTATTTTTGTGTATACTCACAATAAAAACAAAATGTTGTGCTTTTTGCCAAATAAAGAAAAATAATCACGAAGCGAGTTCTGCCTTCTCTCTGTCCGTGTAGTCCATTCTGAAACGCGTCCGAAAATGAATCATAACTCAGCGAATACTTCTCACACAGGCACGTGAGATATGTCTTTATGAAGCTTGAAATCTCCTCTTTTAAATGAAGTAATTTATATAAAAAACAAATGTTTTTAACTCGTGTAATCCCTTTGAAAGCAAGGAGAGGTACCGTTTTTCCTTCTCCCTTCATTATCTCTAAATGAGCTGCAGCCGCCCCGCCCCCGGCGCGATTCACATGTAAATAGTTTACCTGATCTAGTATGCATCGCATACGCCCCCCGATCAATGCCATAAAAACACAGTTTGTTCATCAGACTGATAGTTCATCGCGTTTTGAGTATGACACGCTTCTCCGGTAATAAAGACTCCCTTCAGATGATTCTGGACAGCGAGGAAGAATGCACCTTTTCCTCAGAGGACGAACGGCAGCATTTTGAAGAGCGAATTCCGCCGAGAACACAATTTCGGAGTAAGTTTTACTTAAAAGTCTTTTGTCTTTTATTTTTCGTGTTCGCATTTATGAGGAAAAAACAATATTACGTGACAGTTCTCCATTATGGTCGGGAGCGCTCTAAAAAAAGCACTAAAAGACTTTCAAACTTTCACAGAGACCTCAAAACAGAAAGTACAAATCCTTTCTTTAAAACGAATTTCGTTTTGTATCAATTGTATCTTAATTTTAATAATTTTTTCATTAACAAATTTCCTGGATTTAAAGTAAATATAGGCTAGCAATCACAACATAAGGTGCTTGAACTGGAGATCATCATGAACCAGACCGTATAGCCTACTCGCCTCACATGTCTAAAAAATGTGAAATATATTTACAGAAAGCTGGTTCTAAACAAACCATTCAAAACACTAGCCTACTGCGAAGATCGCGAGTCAATAGCCTATGGTCAACTTCATCTTTGCCAGAAGTTAAATTTAAATCGCGTGTGTGAATGAATGATGATGTTTTAGCAAACTGTATTGCTACTGAGATGAGTAAAAATCGACTGAAATATGCATGCATACATACATATACATAGATAAAATGTAGGCCTATAATCTTTTTTTTTTTTTACAAAGAAAGAGTACACTTGAAATATTGTTGAAATTGTAATTATTGTTGCAATTGTAACCTTTTTAATAAAATAGCAAAACATATTTACAAGATAGATGTAAGCAAAATCTTAAATGGTCAATATAAGTCTTCTAAATATATCTGTTGTCCTTGTATTGTGGCTCAGTCAGTTTCACACCTGAGTGAATGGCTCATCATTATGCAAAGTGGGTGGGACACTGTAATCTAAGGTGTAAACTACTCCTCCCCCTCGCATATTGGCTTTCCAAGCAAAACCTGTTTTACATCAATTTAAATCAATGTATGGTTTTATGTGAACGATAAAGCAAGACTATTTTCACATAATTTTGAAGAAAAAACACTAGGCGAGGACATCCATTAGTCAAAAGTCTTATTGACACATATTTACTATGTGTTTTGTGGCCTTATTTCAGAATTTTTATTTTTTATTTTTTTCAATAACCACGCATAAACATTATTCTCTCAAAAATGAAAACATGTACATACACATGGCTCACATATTATGGTAGCCCTGTTTGTGCTTTATAGAGTGAATTTACACCTTTGCCATTAATATGTTTATAAGCAACTGAAAAAAGCACAAATGTCAGGGCATGTCAGAACATCTCAAGGGCCCCAAAAACAGCCCAGACCCCAGAGGGTTAAAGATATCTATCAATGTAAGCAAATATCATTTGGGAATTACTTGTCTTTTGAATATCTGGGTATTGTATTAAAAGGTGCTCCACGCATTTTACTTATCATTATTTACAGGCCTCCAAAATACTCTCCAGCCTTTGCTGAGGACTTTACAGAACTGTTATCAACAATTACCTCAGAGTTTGACTGTTTTGCCATTGCTGGAGATTTTAACATCCACATAGATAGTGCAGAAAACAATATGGCAAAAGAAATCAATACTGTTTTAAAAACTTTTGATCTGACTCAGCATGTACATGGACCCACACACAATCGTGGACACACTCTAGATTTACTTATCAGTAAGGGTCTAAACATTTCACTGATTGTTATTAAGGACGTAGCACTGTCTGATCATTTCTGTATTTTCTTTGATATATTGATCTCTCCTGCCACTGAAGCTAGATCTGTGTCTGTCAAGAAGAGATGCTTAAATGAGAACACTAGTGTACTATTTATTAAGGCTATATCCTTAACACCAAGCATATCTGCAGACTCTGTTGATTTTCTCCTTGATTCTTTTAACTCAAAAGTTAAAAGTGTAATTGATGATATTGCTCCTGTGAAAGTCAGGAAGAAGAGTGGCAGACAAAAAGCACCTTGGAGAAACTCAACAGCAGTGCAAAATATGAAAAGACAATGCAGAAAAGCAGAGTGCATATGGCGGAAGACAAAACTTGTAGTCCATTATAACATCTACAAAGACAGCCTTCATGCTTTCAATATGGAACTAGGCAAAGCTAGACAGACTTTCTTCTCAAATATTATAAACAGCAATTTAAACAACACACGCACTCTTTTTGCTACTGTAGAGAGACTGACAAACCCCCCAAGCCAGATTCCCAGTGAAATGCTCTCAGACAACAAGTGCAGTGAGTTTGCCTCTTACTTCTCTGAGAAAATCAATAATATCAGAAAGGTGATCAGCACATCCTTGAGTTGCACTGAAGTCAGACAGATCAGACCACCTGAGAAAGTAGTTACTATGTCTGATTTCAAAGAAATTGATGGCAAAATTTTGGAAGAAACCGTACAGCACCTTAAAACATCAACCTGCACCCTTGACGCACTTCCCACATCTTTTTTCAAAAGTGTGTTAAACAGTTTAGAAACAGATCTTCTAGAAGTGGTAAATGCCTCACTTCAACAAGCAACTATAGACCGATTTCAAATCTTCCTTTCATAGGCAAGATCATTGAAAAAGTTGTCTTCAATCAGCTAAACAAATTCTTGAGCTTGAATTTTCAATCTGGTTTCCGACCGCACCACAGCACAGAGACAGCACTCATAAAGATAATAAACGATATTTGCTTAAATACTGATACAGGCAAATTATCAGTGCTGGTACTACTCGACCTCAGTGCTGCATTTGACACTGTTGATCATAACATACTTCTTGACAGGCTGGAAAACTGGGTGGGGCTTTCTGGGATAGTCCTAAAATGGTTCAGGTCATACTTAGATGGGAGAGGTTATTATGTGAGTATAGGAGACCATAAGTCTGAGTGGACATCCATGACATGCGGAGTCCCTCAAGGCTCAATTCTTGCGCCACTCCTGTTCAACCTGCACTGAAAAAAATGTGGAGTGACATTTACTTAAAAAAAGCTAGGCAACTTTTTCCACACAGAAAGTGCTTGTAATCTTTACTCGGTCTATTTCAATTAGTAATTAACTGTAAAAGTAATTAATTTGAACAAGTTATAATTGAGTCATAATTAATCAAATTAATTCCTTAAAAGTTAACCATTTAAAATGAGTAAAATTTACAAAATATATTTTATTGCCAACATTGAAGACACCTGGTGTTAACAAGCAGAATCACTGAAGGAGAAAACCATAATTAAAGTCACCATTGTGGAGATCAGTGTGTGTTTTAGTTGGGCTCTTGCCCCTTTAATTATTAACTTTAAGTTTCGTTTGGCTGCTGTACATGAGTTATAACAGCCAGATGAACAAATAGAAAAGGTGATCTGATGGTGTTGGTTGTGTTTTAACATAATCATTATTTCACAATCATTTGACGTGAATCACTGAATTCATATAGAGTCCAATTTAGTTATATTAGCTATATTAATTATAGCAGCGCTATCCTTGTACGGCAGAATAGTTGTAAGTTTTACAATGTAAACAAAAATAATTTTCAAAACGTTTCTCTTATACAAAAAAAGAGACACACAGACATCAATAATCAGCCTGTGAATCTCAACAATGGTGACATTTATAAAGCATGTTGCAGTGCATTCTGGGTGCCACCAATCAAAACTCATTCATGGCTCCCATCATGCATTGCTGCATGAATAAATAATGAGCTTATGATCAGAGGCGATCTGTTTGTCACCATTGTTGAGATTCATACGCAAAATCTTGATGTGTGTGTGTGTGCCTAAAAAAAAGTGTATATATATATATATAATTTTTTTTATTATTAATTTGATCATTTGGATTTCATTGAACAGGCTAAAAATATTATGCTGCTATAATTAATATAGTTAACCTAACTCATAAATTGGACTCTATATGAGTTCAGTGATTCAGGTCAAATGATTGTGAAATAATGATTATGTTAAAACACAACCAACACCATCAGATCGCCTTATCTATTTGTTCATCTGGCTGTTATAACTCATGTACAGCAGCCAAACGAAACTTAAAGTTAATAATTGAAGGGGCAAGAGCCCAACTAAAGCAAACACTGATCTCCACAATGGTGACTTTAATTATGGTTTTCTCCTTCAGTGATTCTGCTTGTTAACACCAGGTGTCTTCAATGTTGGCAATAAAAGATATTTTGTAAATTTTACTCATTTTAAATTGTTAACTTTTAAGTAATTAATTTGATTAATTATGACTCAATTATAACTTGTTCAATTTAATTACTTTTACAATTAATTACTAATTGAAATAGCCCGAGTAAAGATTACAAGCACTTTCTGTGTGGAAAAAGTTGCCTAGCTTTTTTTAAGTAAATGTCACTCCACATTTTTTTCAGTGTGTATATAATGCGATAATGAGAAAGAACCAAATTGCTTACCACAGCTATGCAGACGACACACAGCTCTACTTAGCCCTATCGCCTAACGATTACAGCCCCATTGACTCCCTGTGCCAATGCATCGATGAAGTCAACAGTTGGATGTGTTAAAACTTTCTTTAGTTAAACAAAGACAAAACTGAAGTCATTGCGTTTGGAAACAAAGATGAAGTTCTCAAGGTGAACGCATACCTTCACTCTAGGGGTCAAACAACTAAACATCAAGTCAGGAATCTTGGTGTGACACTAGAGTCAGACCTTAGTTTCAGCAGTCATGTCAAAGCAATAACTAAATCAGCATACTATCATCTGAAAAATATTGCAAGAATTAGATGTTTTGTTTCCAGACAAGACTTAGAGAAACTTGTGCATGCTTTCATCACCAGCAGGGTGGATTATTGTAATGGACTCCTCACCGGCCTTCCCAGAAAGACCATAAGACAGTTGCAGCTCATACAGAACACTGCCGCCAGGATTCTGAGCAGAACCAGAAAATATGAACATATCACACCAGTCCTCAGGTCTTTACACTGGCTCCCAGTTAAATTTAGGATTGATTTTAAAGTATTATTACTGGTATATAAATCATTCAATGGCCTAGGACCTCAATATATTGCAGATATGCTCACTGAATATAAACCCAACAGATCACTCAGATCATTAGGATCATATCAGCTAGAGATACCAAGGGTTCACTCTAAGCATGGCAAGTCCGCTTTTAGCTATTATGCCAGCCGCAGCTGGAACCAGCTTCCAGAGGAGATCAGACCTGCTCCTACTGTAGTCACTTTCAAATCCAGACTCAAAACACTTCTGTTTAGCTGTGCATTTACTGAATGAGCACTGTGCCGCTGTTCGTCCGACTGTTTGTACTGTACTGTATTTTATTTTAATTATTCTTATTTCTTTTTATTATTTTAATTTCTTCTATGTAAAGCACTTTGAATTGCCATTGTGTATGAAATGTGCTATATAAATAAACTTGCCTTGCCTTGCCTTTAAAAGGGTTAAATGTGTCATATAAAAAAATAAAAACAGAGTGAAGCGTAATTTAAAGGTATTCAACTGTAAATTAATTTACAGCATAAAACTGTAGAAAAAGATTTCTAGAGACTGTAGATTACCGTAAAATCAAGGAAAAACAGTAATATACTGTAAAATGTAACAGTCAGATTTAATAAACGAAAGAAGTTAATTTAACTGAAATATTAGTGAAAGTTCATTGAAAAAAGTTATGCGAAGTCAATAACTGATCAGGAGAGTAAATATTAAACTGAAGTGTTTTATGTGGGGTTTTTTTCACAAGATGATATAGTAGATTACAGTGAAGCATTGCTGCCACATACATATTTTTTCCACTCAATTATGTCGTAATAATGAGATCTTATGTCATAATAACGTGATGTTATGTCATTAAAACGACATATTTTCTCATAATAACAAGATCTTATGTTGTTTTAACAACATCTTTTCTCGTAATAACGAGATGCTATGTCGTTACAACGACATATTTTCTTGGCCTTATAAGGACATGTGTAGTCATGTACAAAATATGCCTTTATCCACATGTCTTTATCATACATCTATGATCAAAAAGCTGAAGAAATATCAGCCCCCAATGGACATTCATGTTAAAAGATCAAATTCTGTGCACACCTTATTAATACACAGCAAAATCCCCAGTGTTAAATTAACACTCCTCAGTGTTTATATGTGTCCACACTACAGGGTGTTAAAGATTAACACTGAAGCAGTGTTGAAGTTAATGAGATAATTAAGTGATTAATTAAGTGATGATTGGCTATTAGTGGTGACACCTGATGTTAATAAGCAGAATCATTGACGGAAAGAGAAAAAACAATAACAGAAAAAAGAGAAACACAAGAATACTGACTTCGAGTCATTACACATTGTTGCACTTATTATTACCAGTTTGACTTTATTTCTGTCATACATCGACAAAAGTTCTTGAGAGTCAACAGAAGTTTAGACGGTAATATTTTATGGGATTTTTCTTTTCAAGTTACCATTTTGGTGGTCAGTGTTTGCTTTAGTTGGGCTCTTGACACTTTTAATTTTTTAATATTAGTTTTTCTCTGGTTGTTACAACTCTGTGTTTATAAAGCACATTTGTTACTGCAAGAGAAAACATGACCTGCTCACAATATGTTTTGATGATAAAAACATTATCATGTAGTGTCCTGATTCACTGATGTGATAGTCTAAATTTTTGACTATATGCTTGATGTCTTGTTTTAGTATTGGTGATTGTAGCTCTGAGATTCTACAGTTTGAGATCCAACAGCAATATCAAAAATTTTGAAAATACTTTGAGCAAAGGAGTTATTGTGTTTAAACGCACAGACATCAAGAATCAGCATATGAGTCTCAACAATGGTGACAATAAACAAACTAGTGACAAACAGATCAACTCTGAACATCACAAAACAAGCTACTAAAGTCAGAACAAAACAATAGCAAAATAAAAGCCAACAGAAAAAACAATGAAAATTACAGGACAATTCAGCCGCATAATTTATTCATGCTGCAATGCATGATGTCAGCCATTGATGCGTTCTGATTGGTGGCTCCCATCATGCACTGCAACATTAAGCATTTGTTTGATTGTCACCATTGTTGAGATTCATATGTAGATTCTTGATGTCAGTGTGTGCTTTTAAAACTTTCAGATCATTAAAATATTGCTAGAAATAACTACTGTAGTGAAAAATTAATAAAACAATTAGATAACCAGTTTATAATGCTGGGTGACATCATTGAATCAGGTGACTAGTAATTTCATCATTGAATCATAACCAGGGCTGAATTTCCAAAAGCATCTTAAGCCTAACTTGATTGCAGACCAACTGCAACAAATGGTCTATACGATCAAATTAGGCTTGCGATGTTTTCAGGAAACACAGCCCAAATCATAGTTTCTTTTGCCACAACACACATGCTTTATAAACACAGAGTTGGAGCAGCCAGAGAAATACTAATGTTAAAAAGTAAAGGGTCAAGAGCCCAACTAAAGCAACCACTGACCACCATAATGGTGACATGAAACGAAACATTCCATATAACATTACCATCTAAATGTCTGTTAAATCTAAATAAGACCGTGTGTAGATGTATGACAGAAATAAAGTCAAACTGGTAATAATAAGTGCAATAATGGTTCAAAGTCAGTAGTTCTTGTGTTTCTCTTTTTTCTGTTCGTTTCTCTTTCCTTCAGTGATTCTGCTTATTAACATCAGGTGTCACCACTAATGGCCAATCATCACTTAATTAATCACTTAATTATCTCATTAACTTCAACACTGCTTCAGTGTTAACTTAATTAACTCATTAACTTCAACACTGCTTCAGTGTTAATTTTTAACACCCTGTAGTGTGGACACATATAAACACTGAGGAGTGTTAATTTAACACTGGGGATTTTGCAGTGTAGCAGATGAGCCCAGAATAGGAACATTGCGTTTAATTGCACATTAGGCTAAGCGTTTTCCTCCCATATAAAACCCTTATAATAAAGAAAAAGCTTAATGTTGCTTAATAGGCTACTTCAGTGATAAAGATCAAATGCTGTACACACCTTATTAATAAACCATACACAGCAAAATCCCCAGTGTTAAATTAACACTCCTCAGTGTACTTATGTGTCCACACTACAGGGTGTTAACTAACACTGAAGCAGTGTTGAAGTTAATGAGATAATTAAGTGATTAATTAAGTGATGATTGGCCATTAGTGGTGACACCTGATGTTAATAAGCAGAATCATTGATGGAAAGAGAAAAAAACAATAACAGAAAAAAGAGAAACACAAGAACTACAACTGACTTTGTGCCATTACACATTATTGCACTTAATATGACCAGTTTGACTTTATTTCTATCATACATCTACTTGAGATTCAACAGAAGTTTAGACGGTAATGTTTTATGGAATATTTCATTTCAAGTCACCATTATGGTGGTCGGTGATTGCTTTAGTTGGGCTTTTGACCCTTTTAATTTTTTTTTTGACTGTTCCAACATTGTGTTTATAAAGCATGTGTTACTGTGTCATGGGCTATGTTCCATTCAGCTTAAACACTCCCAAGAAACTCCAGGACACAGTTGATTCATTTCCATGAAGTTTACTGGGAATTTTGTGAAACTGCAATACAGTACAATAAGATGTCTATATTATTAATCAAACCCAAATACACAGTAACAGTGTAAATAACACCACTTAGCTAACATAGCAGTGTAGCCTATATGATAAACACAATCAAGCTAGTAAAAACAACCAGCAGCAATAAACAAAGCTAATTTAGTCTCAATAATCTTACAAAATTAAAAGTAAGCAGTAACCTAATGTTACACGATGAGAAATACTTACAGACGTTGCCTTAGCAAAAAGGGAGAAGGAAAAGCGATCGACTCAGAAACTGACGACTGATAGAGCTCACACATTTCTGTAGCTGATTACCATAGATATCATATATAAAGGCTAGATGTCTCGTGCGCGCTGCTGGCCAATGGAGGTCGACATCCGCACGTGGCGGCCATCTTGCCACAGTGGACTCGCTCACTCGTTTAATGGTGCATGTACTTTTAAATAACCATAACTTGCTCAATTTCCTACCGATTTTCAAACGGTTTGGTTTGTTATAAACGTCAGAGATGTAGCTATGACACTGCATACATACACTGCATACATATGAATAATTATAACATACATTTTCAAGCATTCGGAATTATAGCCACGTTAATAACGTTTGTAAGAAACCAAACCGTTTGTAAATCCGTCAAGATTTCAGCGAGATATGAGGATTTTCTGTGCATGCTGATCACTCACCTTAATGCACAGCTTCACTGTGACAAGATGGCCGAACGGTGATGCCGGAAGTGACTGCGCCATAAGACATGTAGCGTTTATATATGATATCTATGCTGATTACCGCATGGCAATTTTTACTTCCTGTTTCCCAACATGCACTAGTACTAAGTTACTATGGTTACAAGATAAACAAACCACACTGAACTGCTGAAACAAACACATTTTCAAGCGGCATGACATACTGCAAGAGAAAACATGACCTGCTCACAATATGTATTGATGATGACATTATCAGCATGTAGTGACCTGATTCACTGATGTCATTCAGAGTCTAAATCTTTTACTATAAGCTTGATGTCTCATTTTGTTGTCCTGAGATTCTACAGTTTGAGATCCAACAGCAATTTGAACAATTTTGAAAATACTTTGTGCAAAGAAGTTTATGTTTTTAAACACACAGTCATCAAGAATCAGCATATATATCTCTACAATGGTGACAATAAACAAACTAGTGACAAACAGATCATCTCTGAACATCACAAAACTAAAGTCATAATAAAACAATAGCAAAATAAAAGCAAACCGAAAAAAAACAATGAAAATAACAGGACAATTCGGCTGCATAATTTATTCATGATGCAATGCATGGTGTGAGCCATTGATGCGTTTTGATTGGTGGCTCCCATCATGCACTGCAACATGCAGTCAAGCATTGCTGAAATTAACTACTGTAGTGAAAAAATAATAAAGCATTTGTATAATCAGTTTATAATGCTGGGTGAGATCAGTGCATCAGGTCACTAGTAATTTCATCATCGAAACATAACCAGGGCTGCATTTCCCAAAATCATCTTAAGCCTAACTTGATCGAAGATCAACTGCAGCAAATGGTCTGTACAATCAAATTAGGATAATGAGATAATTAAGTTATTAATTAAGTGATGATTGGCCATTAGTGATGACACCTAATGTTAATAAGCAGAATCATTGAAGGAAAGAGAAACAAAAAGAACAGAAAAAAGAGAAACACAAGAACTCCAACTGACTTTGAGCCATTACACATTATTGCACGTATTATTAACCAGTTTGACTTTATTTCTGTCATACATCTACACACATATTTTAGATTAAACAGAAGTTTAGATGGTAATGTTTTATGGAATTCTTCGTTTCAAGTCACCATTATGGTGGTCAGTGTTTGCTTTAGTTGGGCTCTTGACCCTTTTCATTTTTTAATCTTACTTTTTCTGTGACTGTTCCAACATTGTGTTTATAAAGCACATTTGTTATTGCAAAAGAAAACATGACCTGCTCACAAAATGTTTTGATGATGATATTATCATCATGTAGTGACCTGATGTCATTCAGAGTCTAAATCTTTGACTATATACTTGATGTCTCATTTTAGTATTGGTGATTTTAGCCCTGAAGGTGATGATACATAGGGCAACTTTTTGAGCAATGTCAATCTGCAATGTCAAATGGGCAATCTTGCCGAGCGATTGTTGCTTGGGCGCTTTCCCATTGAAAATGGGCAATACATTTATATCTGGATAATTTAGATCAGTCATGGGCCCTGAAGAATAACAAATTTTAAGAATCTATTTTAAATATGTTTTAGATCTGCTGATCCTACTCCCTTACATAACATCACATAAGAAAACTAATAGTTGAACTGTGTGTGAATGTTACATAGTCTTAGTTCTCATGACCATGTGTTGTTTATACAATTTGGGGTGTACCATTATCTCAGTTGGGGGTAATTGCCTCTATTGTCATCCCTAAAGGCTGTGTGTAAGTTCAGCACCTTTAAGGACAGCCCACTGAAATGCCTATAAAGAAACCATGTAAAGTTACGTTAGTGAGACTTGGAAGAACACTACAGACGACACACAGCGAAGATCCCAATAAATTACTTCTGCTTATCCCAACGTCTCCTGGTCTTGCGTCGATAAAAGAAAACTTTCCAACAGCCCTGTGTCTCATTTGATTGCCCGTTGACGGCAACATTGCTCAAAAAGTTGCCCAGTGTATCATCACCTTGAGATTCTACAGTTTGAGATCCAACAGGAATATGAATAATTCAGAAAATACTTTGGGCACAGAAGTTGTTATGTTTAGACACACAGACATCAAGAATCAGCATGTGAATCTCAACAATGTTGACAATAAAAAAACTAGTGACAAACAGATAAACTCTGAACATCACAAAACAAGCTACTAAAGTCATAACAAAACAATAGCAAAATAAAAGCAAAAAGGAAAAACCAATGGAAATTAAAGGACAATTAATTCTGCAATGCATGATGTGAGCCATGGATGCGTTTTGATTGGTGGCTCCCATCGTGCACTGCAACATGAAGCATCATTTGTGTGATTTTAAAACCTTTGGATTATTACAGCAATTAGTTACTGTAATAAAAAAAAATGAATAAAGCATTTATATAATCAGTTTATAATGCTGGGTGAGATCAGTGAATCAGGCCACTACAGGACTGTAATTTCATCATTGAAACATAACTATTTTGACTTAGGTTGCGTTTACCAAAAGCATCTTAAGCTTAACTTGATAGTAGAACAATTGCAGCAAATGGTCTGTACGATCAGATTAGGCTTACGATGCTTTCGGGAAACACAGGCCAGGTCATAGATTCTCTTGCCACAGCAAATGTGCTTTATAAACACAGAACAGCCAGAGAAAAACTAATATTAAATAGTAAAGGGTCTAGAGCAGTGATGGGCAAACTCAGTCCTGGAGGGCCACTGTCCTGAAGAGTTTAGCTCCAACCCTGATAAACTCTCCTGTCTGTAGCTTTCTAGTAATCCTGAAGACTGGTTCAGGTGTGTTTGATTAGAGTCCCAGATAGATAGCAACCATCAAAACAATGTTAAATCAATAATAATGTGTACATTTTTGACTCAACATCACTTTGCTCCCACAATTAATGTTGAAAAAATGTTGAAATTTCGTCCATAAATCAATGGCATTGAGTCAATGTTACAATGTGATGGTTCAACATCATGCTTGCACTCTCAGAAAATGACAACTGACTTAAAGCCATACAGCCTGAAATCAACTGCAAATAAAAGAAGACAATAAATATCTCAATATCTTTTTTTTTTTTTGAGATTTAACAGAGGTTTAGTAGTTTATTTTTTATTGAAAATATTTGGCCACCTTTATGGTGATCAGTGTTTGATTTAGTTGGACAGAGTGTGACTTGAATTTTGTGCATGTTTCTGGTCTTTGTAACAGTGTTTACATTTGTTGCAAAAAAAGCCAAAAACAAAGATAATCAGGTGAAATAGTTTCCAGCATAATTATAGAAGTAGAATAGATCACTATTTTTACCCCTGAACAAAAGTGGTTGTTTACTGTCAACACTTTTTTGCAACAGATCAAATGTTCAGAATTTAGATTTTTAAATACATGGTCAAAATGTTCTTATTTAAGACAATCACGCAGACATCAAGAATCAGATATGAATCTCAACAATGGTGACATGCTTCATGCATGCTGGTCCTTGCAGGATGAAGAATGTCACCATTGTTGAGATTCATATCTGATTCTTGATGTCTGCGTGTGTATCAATTTTTTTTCTTTCCCTTTATTGTAGTTTGAAAATCAAAATGCAGAATGACTGATCTGTGGCAAGAAAGAATTGTTTGTGAATATAACTTATTATTAACAAAGTGCCACATTAGGTCAGTGGTAAGATTAGTGAACTATGATCCTGAAAACTATTTCACCTAAAAATCTTTTTTCCTGGCTTTTATTGCAATAAATTATGTGTTTTAGTACAGTGGTTCTCAAACCTGTCCTGGAGGACCACTAACACTGCAGGTTTTCGTTGTCTCCCTATTCAAACACACCTGATTCAACTCATCAGCTCATTATCACATGGGTTAATGAGCTGATGAGTTGAATCAGGTGTGTTTGATTAGGGAGACAACGAAAACGTGCAGTGTTAGTAGTCCTCCAGGACAGGTTTGAGAACCACTGTTTTAGTACACACTGTTGCAAAGTTCACAAACTCACATAAAAGCCAAACTGCCCAACTAAAGGAAACACTGATCACCATAATGGTTAGCCTGGCTCCACCCTCCTACATACTTCCCCTCAATTTTCATTTTCCTTCAGTACTTCATCTGGGTTTGTGGTATATTCTTGGGTTTTCTCCGGCCAAATTTCTGACTGTCCAATCAGCGAACAGAGGGAGTGGCTGAGAACGATGACGTTGAGGTTGTGTGCTAGGTTGAGTTGCAGGGTTTCATAGACTCTCTTGCCACAACAAATGTGCTTTATAAACACAGAGTTGGAGCAGTCAGAGAAAAACTAATGTCAAAAAGTAAAGGGTCAAGAGCCCAACTAAAGCAAACACTGATCACCATAATGGCGACATGAAGCGAAACATTCCATAAAACATTACCATCTAAACTTCTGTTAAATCTAAATAAGAACGTGTGTAGATGTATGACAGAAATAAAGTCAAACTGGTAATAATAAATGCAAAATGTAAAAAATCACACATTTGCCACACATTAATCACACCGGCCAAACAAAAGTAGCTCCCATTATGTATGAGAATACAGCATCGAGGGTAGCTTTTGATAGGGAACGCCAATCGCCATAATGGTGACTTCAAACAAAACTCACATTCTATAAAACATCAACATGAATTAGTGTTAGACCTCTGTTAATGCTCAATAAAAGCAACAATTGAACCAACATCATATTGTGACATTGACTTAATGTCATTATCATTGTTGTTGTTTTTTGTTTTTTTATTAAAGATACAATATGTAATTTTTTTCGCCGCTAGGGGTCACTAACCTCTTACAAAAACAAAGGCGTAGGTTGATGATGCAACATTTGCTAAGTATTATGGAGCTTGTCGTCAAGCTGATGGATCTAATAATGTTTATGGATGAGTAAATACATTGATGTTTTTAACATTACTATGAAGCAGGATGCGATTGCTAATAAGAGACAGATATCAGCGCCACACGCGTGTCCCGCGATGCCTAGCGGATATAAAGGAACAAGGACATTTTATTCTACCGAACTACACGCAAGTGCAGAATTACTACTCACACAGGTCAGTTTATTAGACAAATGAAACTTGTGAGGTAATGCAGCGCTGTTTTACTTGGTCTACACTATCACACTAAACTGCATTTGATTGTGTTGAAAGTTATAATGTTATTCTGTGTGTTTGTTTGTTGGCTATATGAGACTAGCAGTAAGCTAGATCAATATTAGAATAATATACAGATCATATTCTAACATTTCATCATGTTGAACTATAACATTGATTAGTTTCATGTACATGTAGCAGATTGGGTATTTCCCTCCATTACTCCCCCTGGTGGAGAATGGGAATAATTTCCCCATAGACTCAGCTGTGTCAGATACCGGCTGGTTAATCATTATCATGATTGTACTTATAATAAAAGCAAGACGCACAAGTAGTGGAGTTTGCATTTAGCCGTTTCGGTTACCCTCTTGCTTTCCCTTTTTCTGCCTTTTCCTGATGGAATCGTGTAGTTTGGGTCGCTTATTTGTCCAATCTCAGGTATGTGGATGGGTGTAAAATAGTATGTGATTTTTATTTTTCTGTGTAATGTTGGTGTGTAATCTGAAGCCTGTTCTGCAGTCGCTACAGTGCAGTGAGGGCATGTTGCAGCATGCAGACATTTTATATTCTGACGCAGTGAGTATGATCTCTTTGGGGGATTGTTTTATGATTTGAAAAGTGCTTAAATCTCGCTGTGTACCCCTTACACGCACCCCGTGTAAGCACATCTGTAATCAGCAGGATACATGGACCCAAACTACGCTGCTGTTTTTGTCTCCCTTATAAATTTGCTGTGTTTTGTCTATTTATTTTTATGGAATCTGTAATTTAAGTGGGATCTCCCTGGGACATCTGAAGGGGGTATTTGGCCCACCTCTGTTTGGGGTGTAGTGTTAAACAAACTTGAGTGTGGATTTGTTTCATTGCCTTTGTAGTGTGGGACACTAGCATGTGGGTGTAGTGAGTGATTACTTACAAGGTGGGTCAGAGATTCTTTCTCCTGTTAGTGTCTTCGATTAACCCCCAGTCTTTATTTATTTTCTTTCTTTTTCTTTCTTTCTTTTTCTTTTTTATTTTAAATACCTTCTTTTTTGTATTAACATGTGTAGGTAATTAAGAGGTAAATGTTTGGAAGGTATTTATTAGTGAATGTTGTGTTTTTCAATGTGAGAAGATTTTATGTAATAAATTGTTTTTTTAATAGACTAGTTGCACGTGGCCGCCATTTTGGATTTCGGATCAGCGAGTGTGCGGTTAGACACTTCCGGTTTCGCATTACGCCCGGTGCAGGGAGCCGGAGAAAGACGAAATTTATCTTTTATAGTTGTTTATAGAATCAATTATCACTTAAAATACTACTAAGATCCATATTACTATCACACAAGCCAATGGCAATTAAATGCACGGATGCATAGTCAGATTACCCAATGATGAAGTGCTGAGGCTGTCACCGTCTGAAAGGCAAGTCACCTCTCTTGAATACTCATTGTGAAAAAAATATCTCTGTGGTAATGGAACTCGGTCGCTGTTGTCTCTCGCTCTCGCTGTCAGATCACCGTAAGTTTTCACTGAAATTACCGGCCCACACACTCAAGTTCGAACAACGGTCACCATGCACAGAGCGAATTGTAGCCTATCACAGGGCAAACGTGTGAATTTTCAAGGTGCATTTTATGCAAACAACTCTAATCGTAGTTGTAACTCTATATTTACAGTAGGCATAATTGTCATTGCGTATGTGTATGCAGCATGAGTCAAATACAATCTTCTGTTCGTGAACAATTGTATTTCATTCATTAATCTGACTATGCATCCGTGCATTTAATTGTCATTGGCTTGTGTGATAGTAATATGGATCTTAGTAGTATTTTAAGTGATAATTGATTCTATAAACAACTATAAAAGATACATTTCGGCTTTCTCCGGCTCCCTGCACCGGGCGTAATGCGAAACCGGACGTGTTTAACCGCACACTCGCTGATCCGAAATCCAAAATGGCGGCCACGTGCAACTAGCCTATTGTCAGAACCGTCTCAGTCCTCTTTGTGAAGAACGAACTTGTGTTATCTGAGTATATCCTTGGGTGAAAGTCCCGAGGTGAGGCGTAGTTGGCTACATTGAAAGCTACATCTTTGTTAGCTACATCTTATTAGAGTTTATTTAATGTGAACTTCCTTGCTGTCTAGATTTGCTCTTGTCCCCCACTCTGCCACATACATTTGCTCACCTGTCTAATAAAGTACATGCAGGAGCGGCGTCTCTGTCAATTTGAAGTTTGTCAAGGACGTGGAGCTCTCGGCATCTCAAACGGCACGCTGATATTGATCTTCGTTTTAGTTCTCATTTTTTCCCCAAAATCTGCTGGCCATGGTCCATAATGTTTGAACGAAACAACAGCGTGCAGATAGACATTACGAACTACACCGTTGTCCACGTCTATCACCATGGTTACTATGGCAGTACAAACCATAGACAGTAAAATAAATGGACACAGCGACCCCATTGGATTCAACGGAGAAAAGTGAAGTCAATTAGAAGCACTCACTTCCTGATGGCTGAGCGTACTGCGCAGACTCAAACTGAGCTTAACGACGTAGATGTGACGTGAGCAACCCGTCTGTCTTCTAGTAGCTGTGCTAGAGAAATCTGAATCATTCCCTTCCGAAACTTGCAGAGACGGAGAGTGTGAGTAGGAGGTGTCCATGAGCTAGGAGCAGGAGAAACTTTTGCTAAGTATTCTGATTAATTATTTTGTCATTTTGCCTCCACGTCCCCCCGATTGCCTGCAAGCTTCTCCTCCTGTCCATACGGTAATCTCTCTACTGTGCAACAGAGAGTCGCCTGGTTATGACGCAATCGTTAGCCTATTTTTACAAAAAACTGCTTCTACGGGACCATAACGTAAGATACAAGGTAATGGAGCCTTTTATACATTTTTGTGTTTCTTTAGAAATAAATAATGGAAAAATTGAGTCTTTAAACACCTCCGATGTAAAGTTATTTGCTGTCAAAGTGACGCCAAAATGAATGGGAGTCAATGGAATGCTAACAGCAGGTGATGGTCTGCTAATCAATGGCGGCCCCCGGGGAAGCTTCAATTTTTTTCCGAAAGATTGCCCCCCTGACGGAAACCAGGGAGGATATTACGTCAGTGACAGGCGACAAGTGAAATTTTTTTCCGGGACGGACAACTATTTAAAATTTTAATTTCTCTTAAATGAAAAATCTTTGGGAACTTTTGGGATATTGTAAGTACACAACTGCAGGAAATATATAACACTGGTCAAGTGATTTTGGGATATTTTATTACAAAATTCTTACATATTGTACCTTAAAGTTCAACATTATTTCAGCATTAATTGTGGGTGCAGCAGTGATGTTGATTCAATGCAATTAACGTTGATGCATTAACATTGCTTCAATGGTTGCTTGCTATCTAGGCAGTGCTTCTACAGCATTTAATACTATAATATACTATACTAATACATTTTTATAATTTTATAAAATGACAAGCGCTGGTTATATTATCGACTGACATGAATGAACAATATCTATAAAATTAACATTTTCTAGATAACAAATAAGTAAAAAATGCTATTTATGTAACTTGTGATGTCTAATTCATTAATTAATGTTAACAAATTTAACCTTATTGTAAAGTTTTATCATTAAAAAAAATTGACTTACCCATTAAGACAAGAGCAAATATTAGCAAGTGCAGGTGCATGTTCAATATTAAAAAAAAACCCTCAAGTTTCTGAGATACTTCTGCTGTAGGATGAGGAGTCACTCTTGAACAGATGTCAGTCATTTGGTCATATTTATACACTGCGAGTGAACAACACATTCTCACTCTCAACCAGTGGCAGAGCAGGATATTTTCATAGGAGTGGCCAGGCAGGGGCCTGAAATCTTCATTATTTCAACATAGAAAGGAGTTTGACTTACACTGGGCAAACCCAGCCTGATCTGCCAGCGATTTGATTTCGCCCTGCAGCTTAGGCTGGAAACCTGTACATCTATCTATATCAACAAAAACAACAGCAAAAAATAAAAGCAATTAGATATTTAGAATCAAACAAAATAATACGACAATTCAGCTGCATAATTTATTCATGTTGCAATGCATGCTGGGAGTTTTGTACTATGCTGGTACCCAGCATGCATTGCAGCACAGTACTTTTGATTGTCACCATTGTTGAGATTCATACGCTGATTGTTGATGTCTGTGTGTGTCATATTAAAATAACTTTTTCATGCTCATGTTTGTTAAAGTCTTCTAACTTATTGTTATAATATTGCTGGATTTCATGCTGCAGTAACACAGGGTTTGTGATGTGACTCTATTAGTGGAACAACATAATTGTTAGATTAAAATACCTCAGCGAATCAGTCTATTTCATGGTGATTATAAAACCATCAACAGGAAACCATCATCACCTGATCTCGTTTCACTTCAGCTTTCTTTGCTGCTGCAAATGTGTTTGACATTCACATTGTCACAGCGGCCAAAAAAGACAAAAGATATAATAAGAGTTAAGGGTAACACTTTATTTTGATGGTCCCTTTTGAACGTGCTGTTGACTATAAGTAACTTTGCAACTATATGTCAACTAACTTTCACTGGAGTATAAGTTGACTGTCTGCTTAATATAAGCAAACACTTTTGTTGTGATGGTCCTCCAACAGACACTCTACTGACTATAAGTAATTTTGCAACTACATGTCAACTTAAAGGAGAAGTTCACTTTTAAAATGAAAATTCTGTCATCATATACTCACCCTCATGTTGTTTCAAACCTGTATGAATTTCTTTCTTCTGCTGAACAGAAAGGAAGATATTTAGAAGAATATCAGTAACCAGACAGTTTTTGGGTCCCATTGACTTCCATAGTATATTTTTTTCCTACTATGGAAGTCAATGGGACCCAAAAACTGCCTGGTTACTGATATTCTTCTAAATATCTTCCTTTCTGTTCAGCAGAAGAAAGAAATTCATACAGGTTTGAAACAACATGAGGGTGATTATATGATGACAGAATTTTCATTTTAAAAGTGAACTTCTCCTTTAATCTAACCTTAACCCTACCAGTCTATTAATACTCTATTAATACTCTGATGAGAGTTAGTAGACATGTAGGTGCAACGTTACTTCTAGTCAACAGAACATGTTAAACTGACCATCAAAATAAAGTGAAACCGAGTTAAGAGCCCAACTAATGGAAACACTGATCACTGTTATGGTGACTTCAAATGAAACACATTAGAGTTAAACCTCTGTTAATTCTCAATAAAAACTTTTGTAGGTGTCTGACAGAAATAAAGTCAGTCTGGTTAGTAATAGTTAGTAGCTTTTGGTTGATGGGTTTTCACTAGTGTCACTTTGATTTGACATATGTATATACATTTTTTATATTGTTTTGTTTTACCTTTCTCGTGTACAGCACTTTGTGATTTTATCTGTGAAAAGCGCTTTAGAAATAAACTTTACTTACTTACTTAATAAGTGAAGCTGGTAATGCTGTTTGTGGAGTTGTTTAATCCTCCTCTGCTGAGATCTTCACAGATTGAATGTCTTCTTTTCTCTTCAGTTGATTTCATCTGAGGCTGTGTCTGAAATTACTCTATATTTAATATACACAGATTTTTTGGCTACGATAAGGACCAGTTCTGGTTTATATCTTTGCTCTTGGCTGACATGTGGCATTGCTATGCAGAGGTGTAAAGTCCAGGTTCAGAAAGTAAAAGTCCTCCTCAGTATTTTGTTCCAATCACCTGGATTTGCTAATTCAGACAGGAGACAGAACTAATTAGTGAAATCAGCAGACTGAGTTTATGGGTGGAATAAACATATGGCAGGACTTCTATTTTCTGACCCCTGGATTACCCACCTCTGCCCAACATCCCAATCGAAAACACCTCTCATGTCTCGATCTTTTCACAGACTATGTTTTGCCTGCGCTGTCAATGGAGAGTCACCAATGTCAAAAAGATGAACATTCAGGCATATCAGACTTGGTGGTCATTGTCAGGGGAGGCAGCATCAAACCAGGAAACAAACGAGCAATTAAAACTCCATGGTTAAGCTGTACAGATTTTGAGACATTCTTAAGGATGACAGTGACACATTGACTGAACACGGTTGAAGCTGAATATTGACTTCAGGATGCACCTGTACCTGTTATAACTTGTGATGGTATGACAAATTGACTCAACCTATCTGAAAAGATCAGCTGTTAATTACATCAAACAGCAGTATGTGCACTAAACATTTAGAGTAAAATAGAAAACAATAAATGTATCACTGGTGAAAACAGCATCAAAATGATTAAATTGTGTCTGGTTTCATTTGTATATAAAGAAATTAATAAATGAATACTCATTTTATTACAAGCGTGCATGTGTGTAGTGATTTTTTTCATGTTTTGTACAGTCAAACGCCTTTGGCATAACCGAACTTTACAGTTCCCACTGGATTTCATCCTCTGAATTAAAACAAAGAAAACAATGACATTATGAGTAAGTTAACTCATTACTACTCAAGCTGGTTTCGTCTGAAAAAGGCAGTTGCATGGATGCTAAGACTCAAGGAAACACTGTTACAGTTATCAAATCAAATCAAATCAAGTATATTTGTATAGCGCTTTTCACAATACAGATTGTATCAAAGCAGCTTCACAGTATTAAAATAAAATAATATAACAAAGTTTGTTTCTAGTGGAATTTATTGATTGATAGAATAAAATTAAATATCCTCAAAATATCCCCAACTGAGCAAGCCAAAGGCAACAGTGGCAAGGAACCAAAAAACTCCATCAAGTGACCTAATGGTGTCCTAAAACTCCATCAGGTGACCTAATGGAGAAAAAAAAAACTTGGGAGAACCCAGGCTCAGTCGGGGGCCAGTTCTCCTCTGGCATTTATGAACTAGAGGCCGGATTGTAGTTTGAAACTGTGAGATTAACAATATTATATGAATGCCTGGCTGAAAAGATGCGTCTTTAATCTAGTTTTAAACTGGGAGAGTGAGTCCGAGCAACGAACAGTATCAGGAAGGCTATTCCAGAGTTTTGGAGCCAAATGTGAAAATGCTCTCCCTCCTTTGGTTGATCTGGATATCCTAGGTATGACCAAAAGCCTTGAATTTATTGATCTTAAAGAGCGCGATGGATTATAGGGTGATAGAAGATCCGTTAAATAGACTGGAGCTAAGCCGTTTAGGGCTTTATAAGTCAGTAGCAATACCTTATAATTAATACGGAACTTTATAGGTAGCCAATGTAGTGATGATAAAATCGGTGTTATATGATCATATTTTCTTGATCTAGTAAGAACTCTAGCAGCGGCATTTTGGACTAACTGTAGCTTGTTTATTGAGGATGCAGGACAACCGGCTAATAAAGCATTACAGTAATCTAGTCTCGAGGTCATGAATGCATGAACTAACTTTTCTGCATCAGAAACTGATAGCATATTACGTAGCTTAGCAATGTTTCTAAGGTGGAAAAAGGCTGTTTTTGTAACATACGAAATATGATTTTCAAAAGACAGGTTACAATCGAGTATAACACCCAGGTCTTTTACTGTAGAGGATAAAGTAACAGGACATCCTACGATGTCAACACTGATCACTGTTATAGTGTTACAGTGTTATGATACACTGTAAAGCAAGAAGACATTTTCAAGAATCCATTGCACAATCAGAGAAAGACCCAGAAAAAAAATCGTCCCTTTTACAGGAGCAGATGCAAAAATACAGATCAACAATGGAGAAAAAGTTACTGTGACTGAACACTCTAAAAAGAGAATTGTTAGAGAATCCCCCCTCTCCCCTCTGCAGGACAGTGGCCCTACAGGGCCGAGTTTGCCCATCCCTGCGCTAGGGGGAAGCGAGATGGCCACCATTCAACCCGAAAAAAGTCATATAACCATTCCAATGACTCCTAAGCTGTTCAGTTAAGGTAAATTAAGCTTAAAAAAAATTGCATAGTTCCCCTTTAAAGGTGCATTGCGCAAGTCTCTGAGTTTTTGCAGAACTATGCCCCCTCTGGCGGCAAGCGAAACTGCAACCAGAAGTGTGCACACTCATGGACAAAAGTTTTCTTTTTTTTATCTTATGTGGAGTTTGCGTTGGTGTTTGAAATGAACTACAAGCCGGTCTCTTAGAATCCATCTTCTACGGAGAATGGCGGCGAATACACAAACCTGCCAGACATAGCCAGGTGAGCGTGCCGTGAACGCGCATGACGTCACACCCAGTCTAAAATTCCGGCCCGAATCCCTCTTATTTATTTTACTTTACAGGATTATAGAGACAATCGCAGTGATCAGAGAAGGGCTCATTCAGCCCATCAGGCAATTGTTTAAGCATGTATGCAGGCACGTGCAGAGGGGGGGGGGGGCGTTGGGTGCTCGAGCACCTGCCCCTTTGCCCCTTGGTGCCCAAAGTGCCCTTTTGTCAAGGCAAAATTTCCTCTCATTTTTTTGTAATTAAAGGCCCTTTTGTGGATGCCTGCCCAACCTAACTATTAGTAAAATTAATTAATAATAATTTAGCCGTAAATGAAATGACCCACATGATGACCTTTCACCTGACGAAGTCATCCTGGACGATTCCTCACGCTGCACGCGCATTTTTTAATTTCGCGCGGCTACGCGCAGTACCAGAAGATATCTTCAAATCTGCGGCTGCTGGTAAGTGGCGTTTCATTCTCAGCGAAGTGATTTTGATGTTTGTTTACTTATTATTATTATTTTACTAGGACGACGTGAAGAGAGCATGCAGAGATGTTGTTTATATTGCAGTGTGTAGGCTGTAGAAGTAAGTTAACTGTTTTCCTGAATGCCATCAAGATTGAAACCGAGACTGATTTCATAACAGGTCAATAAACAAATAGTTAAAATTAAGTCACTTACATTTTAGACGCAATGACTGTTTTTGTTCTGTTTCAGCAGCGAAAATACTGCTAGTTCCAAACAAAGATCACCGCAGAACCATCGCGCATCTCACAGCAACACTTGTTGCATTACTGAATGATTCAGCGTTTTGAACGAATCGGTTGAGTCAAAGATTCAATTACCCATTCACAAACTGCCTCATTCTGAATAATATCAGCTTTTTGAATGAATCGTTTGAATGAATGACTCAATGACTCGTTCATTAAAACGGTCGCCTGCCGCCTCCTACTGGCGGTTTAGTTTCATAAAGTATCATCTTTTCAACATTCCTTATTTTTGTATATTCAAAAATATTTAAAATAATCTAATTTAATACAGTTATAATTTTTCAATGTGAATTATTTAATTTGATTGGTAACAGCCTAGTGTCTTATTATTTTAATTGAATATATTGATCAAATTTAAGAATTTGAAATGAAAGATGGAGCATACATTTAATAAAATTAGGGGAAAGATGCCCATTATAAAAGGTACAAAAAATTAGAGTTTTCAAACAGTGATGTAATGAAACATTGACAATTTAAGTTTGAAGGGAGTAAAGCCTCTGTTTAGGCTATTAAGGAAATGTAATTTTGCCAAAAGAAGAACTTTTATTTTAAATAAATGTTAATTTTAAATCAGAGTACTTCAGTGTGATATGTTACCATATTATCATGCTTAACACTAAGAATGTGAATAATTGTAATGTGATGATCAGATGAAGATATCTAAATCAAAGAATAAGGGCGGTTTGCGGGTGGATTAATTATTTTTAACAGTGGATTCGGGTGACTCAAAGTGCACCAGATTAATGAATTTATCTTTAAAATGTACAAAATTTTCTTCCGGGGGAGCATGCCCCCGGAACCCCCTAGAGGTAGCGAGCTCCACCCACAAAAAATACTGTGGGAAACACATTAGGCTATATGATGATCTACAAAAAAATACAAATTTAATTATCTTATTATTAAAATACATTATTAGGATTTTACCACCTCCGCCTCATTTTAAACCAGGAAAAACACAGCCCCATTTAAAGCCTTGTTCCATGTGCCCCCCTTATATACTTTGAGCACCTGCCCCTCCAGAGGTCTCTGCACGGCCCTGCATGTATGGGTTAGAAAACGGGTATTTTTAACATGTAAAGTTGCTTAATGCACCTTTAAGAAATCATTCTGCACTGCTGAATAGCATGATGTAGTTTTACAAGACCATTATAACTAACAGCACATAAATAAAATAAATGCACACCATCCATATACTCAAAAACTTGATCAGATCAGCACTTGCTGATTATGATATCACCAAGAAACATCTGATCATATTTTCTCTCGTCATAACAAATGTATTTTATTGAAATACAGTTGCAGCAGCCAGAGAAGCACTATAAGAAGAGTAAAGGGTCAAGAGCCCAAATAAAGGAGCCATTAATCACGATTCTGGTGACTTTAAATAAAACATTCAATGAAACCTCTAAACCTTTGTTAATTCTCAATAAGAGCTTGTCTATGTAGATTCATGATGTCTTAAACATCCAGGCAATAAAATGTTCAAACAAACTCTTTATTAAACATCACTGGACTACATAAAAACAAGTAACAATACGTTTCAGGGTTCATCCAAACACTCAGTTGTAAAAACACACTGACTACAGTCACATGTAACACAAATCTGACACAAGTTGTGTAACTAAAACACATTAGTGTGTTAAAGGTTTCAACACACTTCTGTGTAAGAGGAATAACAAATTGTAACAAAAAATGTGTAGTCCTTATATAAACACAGAGATGTGTTAAGAAACGACACAGGTTGTGTGTTAAATTTGACAAAACGTGCTGTCCCTGAGCACACACACTACATGTGTTAAAATCTACACAACATGTGCTGTCCCTGAGCACACACACTACATGTGTTAAAATCCACACAACATGTGCTGTCCCTGAGCACACACACTACATGTGTTAAAATCTACACAACATGTGTCATTATCAGTGTTGGGTGTAACGCGTTACAAAGTACTGTAATAATATTACTTTTTTCAGTAACTGGTAGTGTAAGGCATTACTCGTCTGAAAATGGTAATATTATTACAGTTTTCCCGAGCTAGTTACTTGCGTTACATTTGCCAGTAGCACCTTCATCACACACAAGGTACACAACACAGAGAACAGAAGGGAAGGGGAGGAGGGCGTGAATGGAACAGTGATTGGTCTGGGTTTGGCACGAGGTATCATTTACCATCACCGATTGGTCGACACGTGGCAGTTAAGGCCAATCAGGGATGACTTCCCTAATGAATATTCATGAGTCTTCCCCTACCATCCTGGAAAAAAAAATAAAAATTAAATTTTTATAAATAAAAAATATAGCACAGCCCGTTCACTCTCACCGCCTTCAAACAACACGAGCGCTGTATTGCTCTCTCTCCCTCGCGCATATAGTAAAAGGTCGGAAGACCGGTTGTGTTTTATAGACAATTTTGCATATAAATGACTATTTATAGGGCTTCAATTACAACCTGAAACTGCGCATGCGCGGGTAAAACTGCTGTGGTGAAACTGCTGTGGTGAAACTGTGGCTCTGCGGCTCTGCAGACAGATATTATTGGGACAGATGGGGGAAAATGGAAGCGTCAACAACGGCAAGTACAAGTACAGTTGTTTGTAGTTATTTGTGCTAGACAGTGCCAGTCTGTTGTTGGCGTAATAAAGACCCTAAAGAACACTCCTCCTTGTATGTTCTCCCTCCATCTGATGCATCTCAGGCAATTATAGAGTAATTAAGAATGTAATATAACTAGTTACTTTCTCCAGGGAGTAATAAAGTAAAGTAAGGCATTACTATTTTTGAGAGTAATATGTAATATGTAATATATTACTTTTTTGAGTAACTACCCCCAACACTGGTCATTATTAACATCTCTTTTTACAGGTTGTGTTGTTTTCAACACATCATTTTATAAGAGTGGAAATTCAGCTCATTCAATACAGTCAAAAACAACAATTTCAGAATGAAATCGAGGCTGTGAGAAAACACATTCCTGCTGTACAAGTTTGATCCTGTGCTTCAGGGGTGGGATAATAAGAGTGTAGGCTCAACCGAGCAGCCATGCCAGAGGAATCTAAACATCCCGCAATAAAAATCAAAAGGCTCCAGGGTTTCAACTCTAACTCTAAATAAACAAAAGATTTTGATGCACGTCATTCATATTAAATAGCATATTCCACCCTATACCCGTTACAATTGAGAATCACTTTAAGCATGCAGAAGCAGTTAAGACAATGTGATGGATTCGTTAACAACGTACCTCCTGGTGTTCTTCTAAAATGAGGGCGAGCCACAAATCCGTGAGTACAGTTTATAAACCCGTGGGAACGGATTGCGAAAGCGTGGGCACGGTTTATGAATTTGTGGGTACAGATTGCAAAAACTGAAGGCACGGTTTACAAATCTGAGAGCGCGGATTAGAAACTTGTGGGTACGGTTTATTAATCTGTGGGCACGATCTGTTAAACCGAGGGAACAGTTTGAGAATTCATGAGTACGGTTTATAAACTGAGCGGACGGATTGCAAAACCGTCGCCACGGATTGTTTTGTTTTTCTCCCACAGGTGACTTCCCGGGCTCCGTACAACTCTCATTCTAAATGACATTTATTAAAGATGTGGTCACTGTGGTAGAAACTACATGCTATCTACTCTCTGACAAAAATTCTGGATCCCGCAAGCCAACTCAGCATTTCGGAAGCTTATACATAAATGCTCAGTTTGTCGCAGATTCAATGGAAGAATTGGAGAGCAAAAAAAGGCAAGCTTGCCAGAAGACCACTTGCTACCTGATAAACCCCCTTTCACGGACGTGGGCGTAGATTACTTTGGACCCTTCGATGTAAAACAGGGCCGGAGTACTGTAAAAAGGTATGGAGTGTTGTTCACTTGCCTTACAATCAGAGCAGTACACATTGAGATGGAGATGATAGTTTGGACACTGATTCATGCATAAACGCTTTAAGGCGTTTTATAAGTAGAAGACAACAGGTGTCAGTCATGGGCTCAGACAATGGCACAAATTTTGTCGGCGCAGAAAGAGAACTGCGAGAAGCACTGAGAAACCTGAACCATAACAAAATCGAAAATGCACTGTTACAAAAGGGATCGAATGGATCTTCAACAGTCCAACTGCTCATCATCAAGATGGAGTTTGGGAGTGTCAAATCCGTACCGTAAGAAAGATACTCAATGCTCTCTTAAAGGAGAACGCTGGTCAATTTTAACATTGAGCTCATTTTTTTTGTAAATTTGGAGTGCTGTCAGTACAGAGAACAATGACAAAAATCAGTGTTGCCTACACCGTGTTATCCTCTTTTTAAAATTTGCACCCTGTTGACTTCAATGGGGCAAGTTTTAAACCTGCTTTTAGCCTCTTAACATCCTTGATGTGTCATTCCAAGTGCCCAGCCATGTAAGTGATTCCTTCAGAGTGAACACGGTGAATCTGACTGCACTAGATGTGAAAGATATGAATAAAAGTGATGTTAATTCAGCCAGCGCACATACCTGTATTTACATCCTGTTTTCGGTCGAAGTCCACAGTAGTCGATTGTCGAGTTCACGCGCGTGATCATAGGTAACTAAGCAACAGTGGAGACTCAGACAATCGACTACTGTGGACTTCGACCGAAAACAGGAAGTAAATACAGGTGAAAAAAATGAGCTCAATGTTAAAATTGACCGGAGTTCTCCTTTAAAGGAGCAGACTATCAATGATGGCAGTCTTCATACCATCATGTGCGAAGTGGAAAGCATCATCAACAATGTGGAATAAATAATTAAAAGTAAATATTTTTATATGTGTAATATATGACGGTTAGTTTTTCTTGTGATGCAATATTGGAGCGATACAGTTTTTTGACTGTGTAACATTTTCCAGTTCATTTTGTTATTAAACTTTAATTAAAAGAAGTTGCTGGACTACGGTATGTTATTCGAGTTCAAATCACGCTCACCTAAAGAAGCAACAAAGATGAAAATCTAGATGGATTGCTATCACAAATCACTTACACATTCATTTAAAGGTGCTCTAAGTGATGTTGGGTGACGTCACTTCTTGTAGACGTTTAAAGTATTGTCAAACAAAACGGAGGCTAGCTAGACCCTCCCCAAACCCCACCCCAAATCCTTCTTGTCGGTTATTGGCTGGAACAGTTTGTTATGTTTCGTGGTGCGGGTGAGCCCAGTTTGTTTTACTTGCCGTTTTTGTGCAGCCTGTGGTGTCTACAGAGACTGCGTTTTCTTACAGTGTGTTCAGGGGACAGGCAGCTAGCGGATGGTGAGGAGATGTTTGCTGTATGTGACAAAAAATGTTTTGGCCTAAAAAACGCGTGACATAGATTAGAGCACCTTTAATTATCTCACTGCAAGACTGCGTCAATGTTACTTTTTACTCTTTGTAGTGTGGATTTTCCTGTGGGGTTGAAAGTGTTAACAGTGTGAGATAAAAAGACAGTAAAAAGAATTCATATACGGTTATGCCCAAGGCCTTTGATTGTTCAAAACATCTCATGATAAAAATGCTACACACACCCTGTAAAACCCAACAAGTTTGGCTAACTCGTTTAATTTGAGGACACTGATTTCCTCAATTCAAGTAAACCAATAGTTATGAGTACTCTGAACTTATTTTAATCAAGTCAACTAAAAACAAGTATATTTCTATACAATTAAACTTTACACTGCAGTCAAATAATTTAAATATCTGAAACGTCACTACATTGAGTAAAAACAGTAAAATTACAAACTTTAAATGAACTCAGAGCGCTTACACCAGGGATGGGCAAACTTGGTCCTGGAGGGCCACTGTCCTGAAGAGTTATACCACAACAGGTCTAAACATTGGGTCTAGCCAGGTGAAAATGTCTTGTTGAATCTTGTTGACACATAACAGTAAAATACTTAATGTTAAGGTCTGAATGGAACCCATTTAGGCTACCCATGAGCATTAATACATAGAGGCAGGAAGAAGTACTTTAGAAACCAGCCTTTATTAATTATTATTGCAGAGATGGGGTTTGGGACTGGGTCCGTGGAACTGGTTCTGGGGATTCACTTTTTATTTTACTTACCTTTTGTCTTCTGCATTCTCCTTACCATTGTCTCCTGTTCTTCCCTCAGACTCGTCCCCCAGAAACAGTCCCACGGACCCAGCCCCAAACCCAATCCCTTAAAAATTAATAAAGGCTGGTTTCTAAAGTACTTCTGGTTTCTAAAGTATTTTACTGTTATGTGTGAACAAGATTCAACAAGACATTTTCACCTGTCAAGACCCAGTGTTTAGACCTGTTGTGGTATTTATGCAGATCAGCACATACGTAATTAGATTATGCACTGTTTGTCCATGTTAACAAACCATTAAAAAAAAAACTTGTAATGCATTTTTTGTTTGTCTTGATGCAAGTAATCAACACAGTAATTTTCATGGTGATATCTTAAAAATGTTACCCTATTCACGTGAGAAAGAGAATGAATAGGCATATGAATAGACTATATTTCGGCTATATAGGCTTTTTCTAAACTTTCCCCTAATGGGATTCTTCTGGACTTTTTTTCCCTTACTCAGGACATATTGAGGATACACAATCAGTTGAGTTTTCTTCTGTTGCAATTTGTTCAAGGTTGACCCCCATTTTGGCTTAAAATTACTGGACTATGTTCTCTGAGCAGTTAAATTAACTTTTTGCTGTGTACATTTGGCAAAAGGATATATTTGCTTTTGTTTCCTTTAACTTAAGCAATAACAGTTGCTGGATTTCATCAGATCAGAAAGCTACATGTTCCAGCAGGCTGTTTAATCATATTGTGCTGACACAG
This sequence comes from Abramis brama, assembly GCF_963993115.1. Classification (NCBI taxonomy): domain Eukaryota; kingdom Metazoa; phylum Chordata; class Actinopteri; order Cypriniformes; family Leuciscidae; genus Abramis; species Abramis brama. The sequence goes on along the minus strand of NC_139963.1, from coordinate 10,167,654 downwards.
CAGACTACTCTTCTCACTGTACATTACGCAATGGTGGATCATTAGAAAAAGGAATGGTGCTTTTGTTAGTCCATTAACATGTGCTTAAAATACAGTTTATTAACTTACCAATTAGGTTCACTTTACAAATGATTATTTGCCATTAGTCATAAGACCCTTTCACACCAAAAGTGAAATAGTAAGCCTCAGGCTGAAGGAAATGCAGTTTCACTCCTGTACAGAAGAGGCGCCACTCAAACAAACCTTTCAGCTGCTGCTGTTCTGGATAACAGAAGAAGAGGATGCAGGAGAAGAAAGTTTAACCAGAGAATGGCTGCGTCCGAAACCGCATACTCAATGAGTAGGTACTTAATTTCAATATGTACTTACTTAACGAGCGCAAAAAGAGTAGGTACTTTATAGCCAGATTTCATTAAGTATGAATGCGAACCGGATGCAATATTTTTTTTCCCAGGATGGTAGGGGAAGGCTCATGTATATTAATTAGGGAAGTCATCCCTGATTGGTCTTAACCCCAGTGACGGGTAGGTTTAGGGCGGGGTTAGGAGTAGATCATCAGACCCCCAGTGGCGGGTAGGTTTAGGGGTGGGATTAGGTCATCAGACCAATCCAAGCGTGCCGCACAAGCCCTGAAAAGTGAAGCCAAAACGTCTCGATCGCCCCCCGGTGACTGGTCCTAGTATAGGTCATAAGCCCCGCCTCCCCGTGTTATTCAACGGGACGTGAGACCAACTAAACAATTAAATTACACTTCAAATATCTTTTTTCCAAAGGTGGTTTCTTTCATTTGCTGTCATTTTTATCACGCTGATGTAAGTTCAAGTGTCTGTTTCAAAAATAAGTTGGTTTTTAGTTAGTTACGTGATGCGGTGGTGTAACGTCATGATTGACAGCTGTGATTGACAGGTTCTCGAGCGAAGTAGTCACTGAAGCACCAACGGACATTTTTTTCGGGATCTTCGGAGGACTGAGGAGATTGTATTTACTTTATTTTAACAAGCCTCTTGTCGTACTGCAATCAATTTTTAAAAAAGTGTGCAGAATCCACTCTGCCTGAGTGCGTTCTGCGAGAGTGAGGGCGGAGCGTTGATTTCGCGGCTTTACTTCCTGCTCGCTACTGCGCATGTCTGGTCCCGAGATCGCTACTGCGCAGACTCAAGAACCAATATGTCAGCGCCATATCGGGACTCTGGCGGCTTCAGTTCTCATCAATGGAAGAGAGCGAAGGGGCGTCGTCCATCTTTTTTTACAGTCTATGGACCAATCAGGGATGACTTCCCTAATTAATATTCATGAGTCTTCCCCTACCATCCTGGGAAAAAAAATATCCCGAACCGGATATCTGCCATGTTGACGTTATCATGTGACCTACGACGCGTTATCACCATAGACTGTAAAAAAATATGGATGTAGTGTCCGTGACATCACCCGTAGGTTTCTGAAGAGCATTTTTGAAGCCTAAAGTGGGCGGAGCCGGCCGTCGCCATCTTGGCCTTGCGTCACTCCCGGATTACAGCCTGGCTATCTGAAATCACCACCTAGCTCGACGTGATCGAGTTTTTAGTTCAGGCTGGGCATAGATATATGTTTATATGCAGGCTGGGGAGGTAATTCTATAACGTTATATGCAACTGACAGTACCAAGACTGCGACTGCACAGGGCTTTGCGCTAAAGTGACAGTTGATGATGTAAAGCCAATTAAAAGTTCCTATTTTTGGCCTTCGAAATATTAATAGTTAAAAGACATGGCTACATGTGAGACTGTATCATGATCCTGTACTATTCTGCTAGTTGAAAATGTATATGCAGGAACTCTTAATATTACTCTGAGAGTGTGTGTGTGTGACAGTGATTTATGTGCATAACGTTACATGTCAGTCACTCTTTTTTTAGTCTATGGTCCGTCAGCGCAGCATCGCTCATCAAGTTCGTAGAGAGCTTATTCAGTCCATTTTAAATTCTGATTTTGGCCGCCTCTCAAATGGGTTAAACCATAGATATAACGTTATTGCCTATGAAGTTCAAGTAAATGCGCTAGAAAATCCGCGCTCATTCAAGGATGTGCATTTATTGCACGGACGGAGAAAGCGCTGACGCCTGCAGGATTTCATCTGACGGTACATAAACATATTATAATCTATCTGTTCCGTGAGAGCAGAACGAACGAGCCTTTATTGAAGTTTTTTAAATCTGAAAACTCCAAAAAGCAATGAAATTGTCAGACATCCATTAGTGCATGTTCACATAGGAAAACTGAAATACAGCGCTGGTTGTTCTCTTGAACGATACTTGATAAGCCGTGGGCGAACTTAATGGGTGTATTTAATTGTATGAAATAATCCCGAAAAAAAGCATAAATCACGGCAGAGATGGCAATTCAGCAGCAAACATTTGCTGAGGTGAAGTGACGGCTAGTAACAACAGACGAAATGGCTCATTGACATCAGCGGGAATCCACCTGTCACTCAAATGGCCACACCCTTAATTATGCAGAACTTTAAATATTAATCAACTAAACGGATGAGTTATAAAAAAATTCACCCCCCTCACAGTTGTCATGAAGGGCAAAATTAGCTGTATAGACCAAAGCCACATACAGACACCAGGCTGTAAACACGTTTTTTTCAGTTGTAAAATTTGCCATTTTAACATGGGGGGGATACAGATTTGACTCACTTTTGACATCAGCCGTAAGCGGCCCATCAACAAATTGCAGTTTAACTCACTTCCGTGTTGGTTTCAAGAGAGAGACGGGGAGGTTGCCGCTTGGTTATCACACACGCAACAACTTAAAAGATTTGAACGACACGTTTAATTAATCTATCATTTTGTGGTATTTTTGAAGAAACTGCTGCCCATTTATTTTGTGAATACATTTAGGGTTGATTTAAGTTTTTATATTTAACCCTACTAATGTGACCCACCGTTTTATCCTTAACGATATTATTTATTTTTATTACTGAATCCCAAAATTGTCATCTCTTGAATATGTTGTTAATTTATTTATCCGTTCTCATCCCAAGGTGTCATATACTGATGCTTTTGACATTTCGTCTACATCCAACGCACATGGCACCCTTTAGCGTCAATATGAGACGCAGATAGATATGGGCCAGAAGGCGCCTCCTAGCGGTCTAACCCTAACCCTACCCCAGACCTAAACCTACCCATAACGGGATGAGAATGCGTTGAACATTTTCATCCACAAGCAAAAGCTGCTAACTGCTTTATGTTTTCCTCTTTTTCTTGTTGAATTTAACTCTCGTTTCATCCCTCAGGCTTAGGCCTATAAATAACAAAAAATGCATTTTTGAAATGTATTATAATGAATTATTTAAGAAAATATATATTAAGATATTCAACCTTGTAGGTTATTTTTTCCTGTGTAAAAAATCTCATATTATGTATGCAAACCATAGATGCAAACCCATGATATAATGTATATATATATATATACACACACACCTTATAACATCAGTAACTCGACAGCCCTACCTAGAATGGTTTTCCTCAGCGTTTGTAATGTCTGCACAAAGGGCAGCTGTGCGAAAATTCACCTTTGGAGAAAACTGTTGATTTTATACTCGAAAAATGTAAGTATCATTACTATTAAAAATTAATATTACCCCAGAATGAATTGCATTGCTATCCCACCCCAAAACATACAATAATAACAATGATAAATGCTGACCAATACTTAATTATATTACTTTTTACTGAAAATGATATAATTACCCTCGTAAGGGCGGGTGGAGTGATGGAGGGTCTCGTAAGGGGAGGTGGAGTGATGGAGGGTCTTTTAAGGGCAGGTGGAGTGTTGGAGGGTCTCGTAAGGGGAGGTGGAGTGATGGAGGGTCTCGTAAGGGGAGGTGGAGTGATGGAGGGACTCGTAAGTGCAGGTGGAGTGATGGAGGGTCTCGTAAGGGCAGGTGGAGTGATGGAGGGACTCGTAAGGGCTGGTGGAGTGATGGAGGGTCTCGTAAGGGCAGGTGGAGTGATGGAGGGACTCGTAAGGGCAGGTGGAGTGATGGAGGGTCTCGTAAGGGCAGGTGGAGTGATGGAGGGTCTCGTAAGGGCAGGTGGAGTGATGGAGGGTCTCGTAAAGACAGGTGGAGTGATGGAGGGTCTCTTAAGGGCAGGTGGAGTGATGGAGGGACTCGTAAGTGCAGGTGGAGTGATGGAGGGACTCGTAAGGGCAGGTCTCGTAAGGGCAGGTGGAGTGATGGAGGGTCTCGTAAGGGCAGGTGGAGTGATGGAGGGTCTCGTAAGGGCAGGTGGAGTGATGGAGGGTCTCGTAAGGACAGGTGGAGTGATGGAGGGTCTCGTAAGGGCAGGTGGAGTGATGGAGGGACTCGTAAGGGCAGGTGGAGTGATGGAGGGTCTCGTAAGGGGAGGTGGAGTGATGGAGGGTCTCGTAAGGGCAGGTGGAGTGATGGAGGGTCTCGTAAGGACAGGTGGAGTAATGGAGGGTCTCGTAAGGGCAGGTGGAGTGATGGAGGGACTCGTAAGGGCAGGTGGAGTGATGGAGGGTCTCGTAAGGGGAGGTGGAGTGATGGAGGGTCTCGTAAGGGCAGGTGGAGTGATGGAGGGACTCGTAAGGGCAGGTGGAGTGATGGAGGGTCTCGTAAGGGGAGGTGGAGTGATGGAGGGTCTCGTAAGGGCAGGTGGAGTGATGGAGGGTCTCGTAAGGGCAGGTGGAGTGATGGAGGGTCTCGTAAGGGCAGGTGGAGTGATGGAGGGTCTCGTAAGGACAGGTGGAGTGATGGAGGGTCTCGTAAGGGCAGGTGGAGTGATGGAGGGTCTCGTAAGGACAGGTGGAGTGATGGAGGGTCTCGTAAGGACAGGTGGAGTGATGGAGGGTCTCGTAAGGACAGGAGGGTCTCGTAAGGGCAGGTGGAGTGATGGAGGGTCTCGTAAGGACAGGTGGAGTGATGGAGGGTCTCGTAAGGGCAGGTGGAGTGATGGAGGGTCTCATCCATGGCACCATCTTCAGGATTCAGCTCTGGGCTCCTCATCCTCAGTGCTCACACCAGCCTGCTGACATTTCAGATCCTACAAAAATGCACAAACATAAAACAAAAGCAGTAATTTTAACCGCACAATGTCATTTGATTTCAGTATTATTTAGAAGACAAAAACGCTTTTTTCCAAAAATGCCGCCATCATCTTTCCTTGCAGGCCCTGCTCCACCACAAAGGATCTGCAGCAAATGCACAGAAATCAAGAATCAGAAAAGTGCTGTAATAGCTCTGTTTGAAATTACAATAAATAATAAACTACAACTTAAGATTTAAATAGTTGTTGTTATTAATTTCTGTAATATACTCACTCAAAGCCTTTGATGGCAGCATTCAGCTTCATGAGCCACTCTCCACCGGATAAACACACATCTGTTCATCTGTCCCTGTAACATCCAGACGAGATTCATATTATCTCTGTGATTTATGAGCTCAGCACTACATTTACATGTTGAGGTTGTTTTAACTTTTTATCCAACATAAATGTTCCTCAATTTATCAACAGTAATGGACAAATAAAATAGATAACTTATGATTATTACTTTATAGATTTGTTCTACATAATAGCACACATTCATCACTCAGATGTCTATTTCATGTTGTGATGTGCTCTTCTGCAATACTTATTGAAGATTTTCCTGTCAGATGTAAATAGACATTTAAAATAAGTGTCTTTAAGGTGTATGGTTTATGTAAATCCACTTTAGAGACGTAACTTACGTGTCCTTACTGGAGCTCCCCTGTTAGCTAACGTTATGCATAATAAACGTGTTTTTACAGCAAAATCACAACTATACTATACTGTGTAACGTCTTTACACCTTCAACAATTCAACAGTTTACTCTACAGTAGTTCAACACATGCAATTTTAACAAAAGGAACCGTGTTTACTCACATTTGAAAGCACCCACTTATCTCTGCGATGTTTGATAATGACGTATCCTCTCGCGTGGCCTCCTGGGATAGAAGAGTATCCATCGATCGAGCACTCGAAAATCTGCGCTGAAGCAGTAAGCCATCCGGGAACTTCTCGCCTACTCTTTTATGAGTACTGAAGTTTCGGACATACTCTTTTCAAATACTGTTTTCCCCTACTATATAGTAGGAGAGTAGGCAAATTCGGACGTACTATAAGTATACGTACGCCCGAATCTCGCGATAATTAGTACTTCACTCTGGTAATTCTCGCCTACTCTTTTGTGGATACTAAGGATTCGGACATACTTATTCGCTCGCCTACTGCTTTTTCCATACTATATAGTAGGGAAGTATGCGGTTTCGGATGCAGCCTTAGGCTAAGTCCCAATACGCCTACTTATACTACGACCTAAAAGTATGTACTTTTTTTGTGAGGAAAAAGTACATACTTTTGAGTGTGTAGCAAAAGAGTATGCACATTCTGGGACATACTTCGATGACGTCATGCAACGTAAACGAGAACGTGGTTGCCTAGTTAAGCACACGCGACTGTTAACAAAACATTTTACATTTCATTCATTCTTATCAGGGGGGAAGGGTTTCATAAAATATTGAAGGTTCCCCGGGCGCCGCCATTGGCTAGCGGACCATCACCTGCTGTTAGCATCCCATTGACTCCCATTCATTTTGGGAGGATTCATTCACTTTACATCTGAGGCGTTTAAAGACTCCATTTGTCCATTATTTATTTCTAAAGAAACACGACAATGTATAAAAGGCTCCATTACCTTGTATCTTACGTTATGGCCCTGTAGAAGCCGTTTTTGTAAAAATAGGCTAACGATTGCGTCATAACCACGCGACTCTCTGTCGCACAGTAGAGAATTACCGTATGGACAGGAGGATAAGCTCGTGGACAATCGGGGGGACGTGGAGGCAAAATGACAAAGTAATTAATCAGAATACTTAGCAAAAGTTGCTCCTGTTCCTAGCTCATGGACAGCTCCAACTCACGCTCTCCGTCTCTGCAAGTTTCGGAAGGGGATGATTCAGATTTCTTTTGGCACAGCTACTAGAAGACAGACGGGTTGCTCACGTCACATCTACTCCGTCAAGCTCAGTCTGCGCAGTACGCTCGACCATCAGGAAGTAAGAGCTTCTAATTGACTTCACTTGTCTCCGTTGAAACCTATGGGGTCGATGTGTCCAGTTTATATATGGTCTATGGTTCTTGCTCTGCTGAGGAGAAAAACTGAGCCCGCTCTTTGGCCACGCTGAGCAGCCAATAGCAGCGTTGCTGATCAATGTTTCTACTATCGATACATAGGCCCTATCCCCTTTTAACCAGCGCATGAACGCGCAATTATCTCAGATAACTCAATCCAGCGATACTAATCATATCCGGCAGGTGTGTTCGAAGAATCTAATTGTGTCCAGTTTATATACTGTCTATGATTCTTATAGGGGAGAGTGGGGTAAAATGAGCCAGTGGGTAAGTTGACCCACACAGTAAAAACCCCAGTGTTAAATCAACACTGCTCAGAGCACATATGGTCCCACTCTACAGAGTGTTAAAATTAACACTGAAGCAGTGTTGAAGTTAATGAGATAATTAAGTGATTCATTAAGTGATTGGCCATTAGTGGTGACACCTGATGTTAATAAGCAGAATCACTGACGGAAAGAGAAAAAACAATAACAGAAAAAAGAGAAACACAAGAACTACAACTGACTTCGAGTCATTACACATTGTTGCACTTATTATTACCAGTTTGACTTTATTTCTGTCATACATCGACAAAAGTTCTTGAGATTCAACAGAAGTTTAGACGGTAATGTTTTATGGAAGTTTTCTTTTCAAGTTACCATTATAGTGGTCAGTGTTTTCTTTAGTTGGGCTCTTGACCCTTTTCATTTTGTTAATATTAGTTTTTCTCTGACTGTTCCATCATTGTGTTTATAAAGCACATTTGTTACTGCAAGAGAAAACATGACCTGCTCACAATATGTTTTGATGATAATGACATTATCAGCATGTAGTGACCTGATTCCATGATGCAATTCAGAGTCTAAATCTTTGACTATATGCTTGAGGTCTCATTTAAGTATTGGTGATTGTAGCTCTGAGATTCTACAGTTTGAGATCCAACAGCAATATGATTTTTTTTTTTTAAATACTTTGTGCAAAGAAGTTATTGTGTTAAAACACACAGACATCAAGAATCAGCATATGAATCTCAACAATGGTGACAATAAACAAACTAGTGACGAACATATCAACTCTGAACATCACAAAACAAGCTACTAAAGTCAGAACAAAACAATAGCAAAATAAAAGCAAACAATGAAAATTACAGGACAATTCAGCTGCATAATTTATTCATGCTGCAATGCATGATGTGAGCCATTGATGCGCTCTGATTGGTGGCTCCCATCATGCACTGCAACATTAAAGGTGCATTGCGCAAGAGTCTGAGTTTTCGCAGAACTACGCCCCCTCTGGCGGCAAGCGAAACTGCAACCAGAGGTGTGCACGCTCACGGACCACACGCACACGCACGCTTGCACGAGCACGAGCTGGTCATAACCCAAGGAGCATCAGCCGCACAAATCTTTTGTTTACAATCATAATGTCTTCAGAGGTAATAAAGTTTTAAATCTGCAAGTAATTTAAAATATGTGAAAGGAAAGGCAATTGAGTAAATAACACACTTATGTGTGAGGGGAAAAACTGGGGGTAGTAGAAAACTTCGTTTTTTATTCCCATCTATCTCCATGTTGAACTGTGTTATGTGTTTACTGTATCCACTTATGACTATTATTATGGAAACACGTTCATGAACAATATAAGTTATTACTTTGTAAAAGCTCAAAATAGTAATCATGATACCATACCACACAGTCGGTCAACAAAGTACACCCAAATGTCTCAAGGTAATAAACAATCAAGTGGCACTATGACGTTACCATAAAAGCCAAACAGGCTAATCCGCCGAAGATTTGCGGGGGTTTAGCCTGTTTTATTGATAAGCTAAGTAGCATATTCCAATAGCAATACATCGTAATTAAGCAGTAATTTGCTAAAAATTTGTGTCTAAGTATCTAACTTATATATCAGCATTTTATATCACAATCATTCTGAACCTGATCACTGACAATGGTAAGTTAGTAAAACCTATTCCGATTGTACATTTATCTAGCTTACGCTAAAGCATTACACATTTTATGGATCGTCATTTATTGTCATTATTGGCCGTATCAGACATTAGAGAATGGGATATATCTTACCTTTTTATCAAGAAAAAAGCCAACTGAGGATCCCGTTTGAGCCCTAGAGCAGACCGGAGATCTCTCCATTTGTTGAAAGCCTTCCCTATGTTTACTCTCGTCTTACCCCGACGCCTGTCTGACTCCAATTTGGACCTTTTGGTTGCACTAGACAAAAGTTCTCTTTTTTTTATCTTACGTGGAGTTTGCGTTGGTGTTTGAAATGAACTACAAACTTCTCTTCTCTGAACTTCTAATGAACTTCTCTTAGAATCCATTTTCTACGGAGAATGGCGGCGTCGGCGCATACACAAACCTGCCAGACATATGAGCGTGCCGTGAACGCGCATGACGTCACGCCCAGTCTCAGATTCCGACCCGAATCCCTCTTATTTATTTTACTGTACAGGATTATAGACGCAATCGCAGTGATCAGAGAAGGGCTCATTCAGCCCATCAGGCAATTGTTTAAGCATGTATGGGTTAGAAAACTGGTATTTTTAACATGAAAAGTTGCGCAATGCACCTTTAAGCATTTGTTTGAGTGTCACCATTGTTGAGATTCATATGTAGATTATTGATGTCTGTGTGTGATTTTAAAACTTTCAGATCATTAAAATATTGCTGGAAGTAACTACTGTAGTGAAAAATTAATAAAACATGTGGATAATCAGTTTATAATGATGGGTGCCATCATTGAATCAGGTCACTAGTAATTTCATCATCGAATCATAACCAGGGCTGTAGTTCCAAAAGCATCTTAAGCCAAACATGATTGCAGACCAACTGCGACAAATGGTCTGTACGATCAAATTAGGCTTGCGATGCTTTCAGGAAACACAGCCAAAGTCATAGTTTCTCTTGCCACAACACATATGCTTTATAAACACAGAGTTGGAGCAGCCAGAGAAATACTAATGTTCAAAAGTAAAGGGTCAAGAGCAGCCCAACTAAAGCAACCACTGGTCACCATAATGGTGACATGAAACGAAACATTCCATAAAACATTACCATCTAAACGTCTGTTAAATCTAAATAAGACCGTGTGTAGATGTATGACAGACAGGGCCGGCGCTCCGCACACGCACATCACGCACTGCGCGTAGGGCACCAAGTGCTTGGGGGGGCACCAAAAAATCTGGGTCGTGAAAAATCATCACAATAGGCTACTAGTATAAATAACAAATAAAATATGTCTAAAGCATGTTAATATTGGGTTTAAGTGGTAGTTCAATGAGGCCTATTATATGTTGATCCGACGAAATTAAGCGTATATTTAAGTGGTCCAGGGGTAGAACTTTTGCCAAGCATGTCAGAGGTTCTGAGTTCTAATCCGCACTCATATAGTTTTTTTTTTTTTTTCTCATCAAAACCGATTATGTTTTTCAGTGGTTGTATATCAGGCAGGGACACTTTTTTGTGCTTTTTGTTTTCTAATTGTACCGGAACGAATAGAGGGTCTATCCACAACGGATTGAAGCGCGCGTCTGAGTGAAGGCTGTGCGCGAGCCAGAAACAAACATAGTATCCGCGCCACTGATCGCAGCGGCAACGAGCACTTTGATCAGTTGATTTAAAAAAACAACACATTTCAGCGCTAGATCACCTCTTATTTAAAAAACGAATGAAATGAATGCTCTGCTGGTTAACTGGAGATGTTTTGTTTATTTGTATTGGTACATTCGCGCCGCGAGATGTTTCAAAAGTGGTGGGGACAATATCGACCTTAGAAAATAGTGGTTGGGGACATGATCCTACCCGCAAATTACGCCTATGCGTGTATGCATGTCCAGGGGCGTCGCTAGTAGTGCAAAAGGTCCGGGGCTTTAGCCCTGCATGTTGAGTCTTTTTAAAAAATAAAAAAAAAAACTTTGAAACTGCAATTAGAAGAAAAAAAAAAAAAACACAATCTCAGTGTTTGTATATTTTCATATTCACAGAGTTGTCAAATTATGTACAGAATTATTATATTGTGCCTCATCACCAGACCTTTGCACTTTTAACTTTCTGTGTTTACATTGTTCAGTTCCAAATCTGTGTTTTTAGTAATTGTGGTAGTATTTGGTATTTATAATTTTAACCTTTATATTATTTATTTCTTTTCATGTTTGGTGCCATTGTTAATGTAAAAATATTTATTTGCAGCAGTTATTTTGGAAGTAAAGAGAACCTAACTAAGAAATTCTGAATGGTTGTTATTCCGTTGGTGGGTGGGTGGTGGGGGGCACCGCCAAGCATTTGTGCTTAGGGCACCCAAATGGCTAGCGCCGGCCCTGATGACAGAAATAAAGTCAAACTGGTAAAATAATAAGTGCAATAATGGCTCGAAGTCAGTAGTTCTTGTGTTTCTCTTTTTTCTGTTCTTGTTTCTCTTTCCTTCAGTGAGTCTGCTTGTTATCATCAGGTGTCACCACTAATGGCCAATCATCACTTAATTAATCACTTAATTATCTCATTAACTTCAACACTGCTTCAGTGTTAACTTAATTATCTCATTAACTTCAACACTGCTTCAGTGTTAATTTTAACACTCTGTAGAGTGGGACCATATGTGCTCTGAGCAGTGTTGATTTAACACTGGGGTTTTTACTGTGCACCCTCTGTTTCTAGGCAACTATACACATTTGGTGTCATGGGACCATACATTTTGAAGGACTCCATCATTTATATATTGCTGTGAAGAGAAGCACATGGGACAAGAGGGAAGTTGTCTTTTCCACAAAAACACCTTTTTTGCTTGTTAAAGTAAATTTTCTGCATTTCAGGTATATTAGCCGTTTTGTCAAAGCAAATTGATCTAGGTCTAAAGTTGTGTATGGTACATGTTGGTGATTTGTCAACATTTAAAACCGTGTGAATCATTAAGCTAAAGGTTACCCTGAATTGCTAAGCTAGGCCATTTTTACCAAAATGGTGACTATGGGGCAAAGTGAGCCAGATGATGTGGGGTAAATTGAACCAGTGGTTCAACCTTTTTGAAATGGAGAAAATCGACTGAAATGTGTTGAAATAAAATGTCTTTGTATAAGCAACATATTAAACCGCAATTAACATTTATATGCCCTAATATTTCATACAGTCGGCCGAAATATGAAAGACAATATTTTATTGACTAGTTTTGGATAAATTATAAAGTTTTTTAAAATAGACTACTGCCACATCAAATAAACTTTTGTTTAGCAATTTCTGCTCATATGTTATATATATATATATATATATATATATATATATATATATATATATATATATATATATATACGCACAGTATTTTTTTTTTATCAAAAATAAAGTCATCAACTAAGATGTTACTATAGTATTTGTTCCAATGTAGGCTATATTCAAATAAATGAATACATATAGTAAAATGTAGGCCTATAATTTATTTTTTACAAAGAAAGAGTACACTTGAAATATTGTTGAAATTGTAATTGTTGTTGTAATTGTAATCTTTTTAATAAAATAGCAAAACATATATTTACAAGGTAGATGTAAGCTAAATCTTAAAAGGTCAATATAAGCCTTCTCTTTAAATTATTTGTATTGTGCTTTATATTAGTGACACATTTGGGGAGAAGAATTTGTTTTTTTAATAACCACGCATAAACATTATTCTCTCAAAAATACAAACATGTACATACATGTTGCTCACATATTATGGTAGCCCTGTTTTGTGCTAAATAGTGCATTTACACCTTTGCCATTAATATGTTTATAAGCAACTAAAAAAATCACAAATGTCAGGGCATTTCAAAACATCCCAAGGACCCCAAAAACACCTCAGACCCCAGAGGGTTAACATTGTTTAGAAAGGTAAGTGTGTTATTAAATTATTATTTTAAAGAGGCAAGTTTTTTTTTTTTATTATGCTTGCATAAAAAAGTGAAAGATAGGATGGTCAATTTACCCCCAGATGGCTCAATTTGCCCACAGACTGGGGATCAACTTACCCCTAGCCTGGGGTAAGTTGAGTCACATGAACACTTTTTTTTCTGAGGTCATATTTTCAAGGCTTTTTGTCATAGGTGCATTTTTTAATTTTCAGTTTATAGGCAACATCCCAAATTAACAGTGGATGTCTTCACTGTACTTCACTGTTATTTCCCTTGCCTTCAGATCCACATAAGTAAAAACAGGCTGATCTTACCCCACACTTTGTGTGCATTATGTTTTGTGATTTCACAAGAACGAATAGAGCACCCGCAACGGATTGAACCTCGTGTCCGAGTGAAGACAGTGTCTACAGTTGACGTTTAGTCTATCTGGGTCTAATCTAGGGCTGAGCGATATATCGCACGATATTGGTATGCGCATCTCGTCAGTAAAGCCGGTTCCTTGATTAGTAGTAAATCGCCATCACCTGCTTTCAGATTGAGCGGTGTTAAATTAACACTCCTGGGGCTGGGAGTGTATATGAGTCCACACTCAAGAGTGTTAATTTAACACTCATATTTTAACACTGTCCACAATGCCCACATCTGAACTAGTTTTAACCTTGTACGAAGGTTCGATGAACGTCTTTATCAGACGTGCAGAACACGTCAAAAAAAGATGTCATAAAAACTTTCATTCTAGACCCTCAGTGGACGTCTTTTCAACGTCCGATTTTTGTGACAAAGACCTTGAAAAGACGTCTTCAAGGAACCGGCTATGAGATAATTAAGTGATTAATTTAGTGATGATTGAGCATTATTGAAGACACCTGATGTTAACAAGCAGAACAACTGAAGGAGAAAATCACAAATTGTAAGCCACCGTTATGGTGATCAGTGTTTGCTTTAGTTGGACTCTTGACCCTTATATGATTACTTTAAATTGTACTGTTGTTTGTCTGCTGTTATTGATTTATAATAGTAAAATGAACAAAGTGAAGTGTGACCTGATGGTGTTGGTTATGTTTTGACATAATCATGCTGTAATCTAAAAAATGAAACTTAAGATAGTTTGGTTTAACTTGTTAGCAGCAGCTCTGTGATTCTACGGTATATGATTATCAGTACTTTACTTATAATCCAAAATATTTAATAAACTTTGTTCTGATCAAAAGACTTTCAAATAAATTAATTTAGAAACACAGACATCAATAATCAGCCTGTGAATCTCAACATTGGTGACAATAATAAAGAATGTTGCAGTGGCTGCCACCAATCACAACTCATTAATGGCTCCCATCATGCATTGCGGTATGAATAAATTATGATCTGAATTGTCTATGTAATTTACGTTTCCTAATTGAATATTCTGCTCGTCACCATTGTTGAGATGCATAGACTGAATCTTGATGTCTGTGTGTGCCTAAAAGTATGATTTTTTATTTAAACAACTTTTAAGAAATCCTTTATATTATATCAAAAATTCTGGGCATTTACGCAGATTCACAGTTATGCTGTAACCAACAACATAAATCGAAGTCAGAAAGAAGGATCTTAATGAGTTCAGTGATCAAGTTCAAATGATGATTGTCATAATATAACCAACACCATCAGATCACTTTTTTTTTCTTTGTTCATCTGGCAGTTATAACTCAGATACAACAGCCAAACAAAATCTAAAATAAACATATAAGGGCTCAAGAGCCCAACTAAAGCAAACACCCATCACCATAACGGTGGCTTACAATTTGTGATTTTCTCCTTCAGTGATTCTACTTGTTAACATCAGGTGTCTTCAATAATGTTCAATCATCAATAAATGAATCACTTAATTATCTCATTAACTTCAACACTCTTGAGTGTTCATATACACTCCCAGGAGTGTTAAATTAACACTGGAGTTTTTGCTGTGTACAAAGAGCCGTAGTTAACTGACAAGCTGAGCCATATCACATTAATTATCGCTGGCGATGTGTCCGCCATATTAATGCGATATGGCTCAGCTTGTCAGTTAACTACAGCTCTTTGTACTAAATGCCGCTCCATCTGAAAGCAGGTGATGGTGACTTACTTCTGATCAAGGAACCGGCTTTACTGATGAGATGCGCATAACAATATCGTGCGATATATCGCCCAGCCCAGCGTTTAGTCTATCTGGGTCTCGTCTACAATCAATGTCCCGAACGTCTGCAGTCGACGTTTAGTCTATCTGGGTCTCGTCTACAATCAACGTCGCCGAACGTCTACATTCGACGTTTAGTCTATCTGGGTCTCGTCTACAATCAACATCCCCTATCTCTAACTTGTTCTCTTAGCTAACTTGTGGCGTAGCAATAATAAACAGACAGACTTCAGCAAATGTCCTGTAAATGCTTTAATCACAGCCAGGAGAGTTCTCGAGCAGTTCTCAGAGAATCTCTCCCAAAAAGAAGAATAAATCAGGTTTTATAGGATAAAGACAAACACAACAATAAGATTAACGTGCCTAAATCATGACTTAACTCATGTCACCTTCTTTCAATATGATTGGTTCAATTTGTAGAAGCAATTTGTTCAAAGTATTAGAATGTTAGGCCTAAAAGGGGAAGTAAGGTTTAGAGTTTAGAATCATTAGTTTAAAAGATAGTTTACTGTCTTATCTATTAAAAATCCATCACAACGCGTTTCTCAAACTGACTGCTTAGCAGAAGAGTCAGTTAGGTAACCATGTTGAATATTCTTTATATAAATATAAATATGTTTTTTTTTACTTGACTTGGTGTGCGTCAAATTTGGTGTTATTATCAGTGACTATGTTTACATGCAGCCAATATCCGGGTTATGGTCGGGTTAGGGGTTTCTAAAACATTCGGAATAACCCGTTTACATGCGTGAGCAGAGAGAGTTACTCCTGTATACATGGAATTTGTAATCAATGGGCAATATTCCGATGTAAACGGCGACGCACGGTTAGCGTCTGGACGTACGGACAACCTTAAGACGCAATATGCGTCATTTGCGATTCTTCTTCATGTATCCAAAGACAACAACAACAGCAGCAGCACGCGGATAATGAATAGTTCGGGGCAGATAGCGATCGCCTTTGTTTGCGCTTTCCTCCTCGCTCCAAAAGTGTGGTGCTGTGCTGCGTCTCGCCATGTTTACCTCTACTTCTTGTTTACTTCCGGTATACTGCACGCAGGGTTTTGTATGCGCCGTCTCTACTCAAAAGACCAAGATTCCTTGCGAATAGAACATGCACAGAACACAAATCAATGTTCCTTTTGATGGGGATATGCCGATACGCGTTTACATGACCAAATATTCGGGTTAGAAAAGGGGTACCCCAGGTATAATATCCGGGTTTTTAAAAACCGGGATATGAGCATATCCGGGTTTTTGCCGGTGTTTACATGGCCGTGCGCGACCGGGTTATTGCTAATATCCCGGTTTTGAACGGGTTATTGGCTGCATGTAAACGTAGTCAGTGTATGTTTTAAGATTTGGTTGTGTTTATGTTTTGAAACCTTCAGAAAACTTTAACTAGATCTTTCTCAAAATTTACTTTGCTGACTCTGTCGGCTTCAAATAGGTGTAGATGACTTTTACAATAAATCAATGTTTTTTTCAGTTTGAAGAGTTTTTTAACAGAGAATGTGAAAAAAACCAGAACTCTTGTATAAAAATATATATATATATATATAAAAAATATATATATATATTTAGTCAGCATATGTTACGGATACTTGTCCTCAAACTAAGCTTGTGCTCCACTCTTCACCATAATGGTAACCCCCCTAAAATTCCAACATAACAGAAAAAGTTTGTGAAAAAGTTAATGTTAAAAGTTAAATGAAACAATTCAGATTACTTAAAATATGTCAGTTGTGTGAACTCAAAAGAAAAAAGAAAGTTCTAAATTATTAAAAGTTAATTTGATTGAACTAATTTATTTAACTTTAGTTTACCCTACTCAGGTGAATTAATTATTTTAACCATTATGGAAGATACCAAAGCGTCCAAAGCTTAGATATAAATGCAATAATAGTGATTATGTAAATAACCAAGAAGGTCACATCTATGATTCTTGCCACTCTGGTCCAGTACGGACGCTGTCGGAACTCAGTGAGGATCTGATTCAGATGGTCGAGGATCTTGTCGGGAGTACAAAACTGCTCTTTATTCTGATCTTTAACTGAGTCTGGAGGTTTCTGCTGGTCTATTACAACAACTGTGAGAGGAAAAAAGCATAGCTCTGAATTAATGTTTTGTCTGCATAATCTCACATACGATATTTCAATGGAGAATCTTTGCTGATACTCCATTATAGAAAAAAAAATGAATTTCACATGTGGTTTTGGGGTGGCTTGTTAAATATGTAATAATGCATGGTTTTACATTTGCTAAATTCAGACTTGAAATGCTATTTTAATCCATCCATTCATCCATCTAAACCGTGTGTCCTATTTTTTAGAGGCACAAGCATGCTGGAACATGGAGTCTAATTTACTCAAAGATTAATTTAATTAGCTTTTCTTTGCATATGTACCAAAGCTACAAATCAAAAAAAATCTTAAACTGAATTCCACTGATAAACCTTAAGTTTAAAATATAAAAGTATAAAATACATGAAAAAGTTCCTCATAATCTGATGTCGTGTCAGTTCTTACCATTTTGTCCACTAACAGCAGCTTTAGCTTCCACTGATCTCTTCTTAGCTCCTTTAGCCATCAGATAATTCACTAGAATGGTCTCCAAAATGCTGATGGCAATTAGAAAGAAGATCGCACCGCAGAAAACCCCTGTGAAAAACACAAGAAACAGCCCAGCTAAAAGAGTTTTGTTACAAGAACATTCTCCAAATATTCAGTGTTGGGAATGTATCAAATGCCCAGATTTCTTGATGTTACACTGTTAGACCTTTTTTTTTTTTTTTTACAGTAAATTACTGGCAACAATGTTGATTGTAGTGATGGCCATTTCTAAAACACTACTTTATGAAGCTCTGAAACCTTTACAAATCTTTTGTTCTGAATCAATGGTTCGGAGCGTGTATCAAACTGCCAGAATCACGTGATTTCAGTAAACGAGGCTTTATTGCGTCAAACTGTTTCATGAAATTTCAATGAATCATGAGGAGTCACTGAGAACCACTGAACAAGTGTCCTTGGGTTTTATCCTTGGTTTCACCTGATCTGGTTTTTACCTGACCACAGCTATGCAGACGACACACAGCTCCACTTAGCCCTATCGCCTAACGATTACAGCCCCATTGACTCCCTGTGCACTGATGCATTGATGAAGTCAACAGTTGGATGTGCCAAAACTTTCTTCAGTTAAACAAAGACAAAACTGAAGTAATTGCATTTGGAAACAAAGATGAAGTTCTCAAGGGGAACGCATACCTTCACTCTAGGGGCCCTATTTTAACGATCTGAAACGCAAGTGTCAAAGCGCAAGTAACTTTGTGGGCGGGTCTTGGCGCTGTTGCTATTTTCCCGGCGGGATAAATGACTCTTGCGCCAGGCACAAATCTGAAATGGGTTGGTCTGAAGAGCTTCATTATTCATAGGTGTGGTTTGGGCGTAACGTGAAATAAACCAATCAGAGCATCATCTCACATTCCCTTTAAGAGCAGGCGCGCTTGTTCTATTGCGGATTCCTATCATAACGGCGGATTTGCCAGTCGCGCGCCAGGAGCGGTTCACAGCCGAGGAGAGCAACACTCTCGTCAGGGACATTGGGGATGGAGAAACCCACCCAAATTAACTTCGGTTAAAAAGGCGTATGATAATTTGGGTAAATGTGTAAGCTAGATGTATGCTTTTATAATAAATTGTCTGTCTATCTATCTATCTATCTATCTATCTATCTATCTATCTATCTATCTATCTATCTATCTATCTATCTATCGTAATAATGTATGATTTGCAAAAATGAAAACTGCTGCTTCTGTGTAGATGAGAGAATCAAGGTGTATGCGCGTTGTGCACACGCTACATTGATTATGGCCAAGCATGCACCCTTAAAATAGCTAATGAATAACATGCGCAACGCGCCACTGACTTTAAACAATTTTTTCCTGGTTAGTGGCGCAATTGTTTTCTTAACCTGCAAAATAGCATGAAGGAACGTTTGCGCCGGAACACACCTCCTTTTTTGCGCTGAACCGCCCAAGGAGCGCAAGTTCATTCCCTAGTTTAGCGACGTGCTTCTGTGGAGGGAAAAGCGCGCTTTGCGCTGGTGCAAAATAGGAATGATACATGCGTCGGTGTACAAAGTCAATTGCGCTGGGTGCAAGATAGGGCCCTAGGGGTCAAACAACTAAACATCAAGTCAGGAATCTTGGTGTGACACTAGAGTCAGACCTTAGTTTCAGCAGTCATGTCAAAGCAATAACTAAATCAGCATACTATCATCTGAAAAATATTGCAAGAATTAGATGCTTTGTTTCCAGACAAGACTTAGAGAAACTTGTTCATGCTTTCATCACCAGCAGGGTGGATTATTGTAATGGACTCCTCACTGGCCTTCCCAAAAAGACCATAAGACAGTTGCAGCTCATACAGAACGCTGCCGCCAGGATTCTGAGCAGAACCAGAACATATGAACATATCACACCAGTCCTCAGGTCTTTACACTGGCTCCCAGTTAAATTTAGGATTGATTTTAAAGTATTACTACTGGTATTTAAATCATTCAATGGCCTAGGACCTCAATACATTGCAGATATGCTCACTGAATATAAACCCAACATATCACTTAGATCATTAGGATCATATCAGCTAGAAATACCAAGGGTTCACTCTAAACATGGCTAATCTGCTTTTAGCTATTATGCCAGCCGTAGCTGGAACCAGCTTCCAGAGGAGATCAGATGTGCTCCTACTGTAGTCACTTTCAAATCCAGACTCAAAACACTTCTGTTTAGCTGTGCATTTACTGAATGAGCACTGTGCCAATGTTCGTCCGACTGTTTGTACTGTTCTGTATTGTATTTTATTTTTCTAAACTGTTTTAATTATTCTTATTTCTTTTTATTATTTTAATTTCTTCTATGCGAAGCACTTTGAATTGCCATTGTGTATGAAATGTGCTATATAAATAAACTTGCCTTGCCTTGATCTCTGATCAGTTTTATGCATTTGTAGATATTTTAATTCGACATTATAATTAAAATGAATAGCCTCTTATTGGCCTGTTTAACTGAGCAATTCATACAGTAGAACAAACAAAACAAATCCTGACAATTGATAAAATAACATATAGACACTTGATAATCTTATTAGATGATTAGATGATTGCATTTGAAAGTTTTAACTTTCAATTAAAATTTGTAATAGATTTGTAAAAGGTATTTTATCCATGTTTGGTCTGGGTTTTTGTTGCATTTACACTGTTCTGACCACTAGGGGTCACCGGGGAGACGTGTGTCGGATTGTTTCGAAGCGTTGACACAATACTGCACATTTGCTTCAAACTGTTTCAGTGCTCCACAAAGCCTCGATCTGCCAACCACTAACTGTTGCCAGTAATTTACTGTAAATTGTACAGTTCTTTATTACACGTATTGACCAGTATGACTTTATTTCTGTCAAACATCTACAGAAGTTGTTATTAAGATGTTTAATTGAAAATGTTTGGGATGTTGACCCTTCACTTTATAGCATGAGATTTGCTCTTGCTGCTTGACCTACGTTTTCTGCAAACCACATTTGTGCACATGCACATGATTTGTGATTGATTATGAAGACAAAATCATCATAAAACCTGTTCATTCATAAAGCTCACTTAATTCAAAAGTGTCACAAGTGTAACATTACCACCACTGTAAAACTACAGGATTCTGTAGTTTCACTGTGGTGGTAATGTAACGTTTTTGAGAATGAGGAACAATGAGGATTTTTTAACACATCATGCACTGAAGGATTGAGGGCAAACCAAACACAAATAAATCTTCCAAATGATTATTTCAAGCATAATTTCACTAGAACTCAACACTCCAGACCCCAATCCAGAACCATAAAATCGAGGCTCCAGCCAGTCTGAGCTAACCAATAGGGCTGGGCGATATATCGCACGATATTGTTATGCGCATCTCATCAGTAAAGCCGGTTCCTTGATTAGTGGTAAATCACCATCACCTGCTTTCAGACGGAGCGGTGTTAAATTAACACTCCTGGGGCTGGGAGTGTATATGAGTCCACACTCAAGAGTGTAAAGTGTTAAAATATGAGTGTTAAATTAACACTCAAGAGTGTTAAAGTTAATGAGATAATTAAGTGATTAATTTAGTGATGATTGAGCATTATTGAAGACACCTGATGTTAACAAGCATAATCACTGAAGGAGAAAATCACAAATTGTAAGTCACCATTATGGTGATGGGTGTTTGCTTTAGTTGGGCTCTTGACCCTTATATTATTTATTTAAATTGTACTGTTGCTTGTCTGCTGTTATTGATTTATAACAGTTAAATGAACAAAGTGAAGTGTGATCTGACGGTGTCGGTTATGTTTTGACATAATCATGCTGTAATCTGATAAATGAAACTTATTGAGATAGTTTGGTTTAACTTGTTAGCAGCAGCTTTGTGATTCTACAGCATATGATTATCAGTACTTTACTTACCCAAAATATTTAATAAACTTTGTTCTGATCAAAAGACTTTCAAATAAATTCATTTAGAAACACAGACATCAATAATCAGCCTGTGAATCTCAACAATGGTGAAAATAATAAAGCATGTTGCAGTGGCTGCCACCAATCACAACTCATTAATGGCTCCCATCATGCATTGCAGTATGAATCAATTATGATCTGAATTGTCTATGTAATTTACTTTTCCTAATTGAATTTTCTGCTCGTCACCATTGTTGAGATGCATAGAGTGAATCTTGATGTCTGTGTGTGCCTAAAAGTATGATTTTCTATTTTTTTTTTAAACAACTTTTAAGAAATCCTTTGTATTATATAAAAAATTCTGGGCATTTATGCAGATTCACAGTTATGCTGTATAACCAACAACATAAATCGAAGTCAGAAAGAAGGATCTTAATGAGTTCAGTGATCAAGTTCAAATGATGATTGTCATAATATAATCAACACCAGCAGATCACTTTTTTTTTCTTTGTTCATCTGGCAGTTATAACTCAGATACAACAGTCAAACAAAATCTAAAGTACACATATAAGGGTCAAGAGCCCAACTAAAGCAAACACCCATCACCATAACGGTGGCTTACAATTTGTGATTTTCTCCTTCAGTGATTCTACTTGTTAACATCAGGTGTCTTCAATAATGTTCAATCATCACTAAATTAATTACTTAATTATCTCATTAACTTCAACACTCTTGAGTGTTCATATACACTCCCAGGAGTGTTAAATTAACACTGGAGTTTTTGCTGTGTACAAAGAGCCGTAGTTAACTGACAAGCTGAGCCATATCGCATTAATTATCGCTGGCAATACGTCTGCGATATTAATGCGATATGGCTCAGCTTGTCAGTTAACTACGGCTCTTTGTAGTAAATGCCGCTCCATCTGAAAGCAGGTGATGGCGATTTACTACTAATCAAGGAGCCGGCTTTACTGACGAGATGCACATAACAATATCGTGCGATATATCGCCCAGCCCTACTAACCAACGAAAACCCCCAGCAAAGAACTTTATGGCCATGCCTTGTGTCTACAACCTACGTATATATGTGCCTATTATCACATATAAGTCGTGTAATTGTTATAACTATTAGATGTTTGAATGAAAGTGTGTCTTGTTTCCTATCAGTGCGATCGTATGTTCACAATTATGCAGATGGCTTGATTGAAATCTATGTAAAATGTTTTGTATTCTTATAGGAATCATGTCTAAACTGTACCCTCTGTACTCACTGCTAGAGCTGGAGAGTGAAGAGATCACAGATAACGCATGACTTACTGTGAAAAAAACAGCCACCTCTAATGTGAAGACAGTGTCTAATGGCGCTTTTCCACTGCATGGTACGGTACGGCTCGGTTCGATACGGCACGCTTTGGCGCTTTTCCACTGCATGGTATGGCACGGCTCGGTTCGGTACGGCTCACTTATGGTGCATTTCCACTGCATGGTACGGTACGGTACGGCTCGCTTCGGCTCGCTTTAAATGGTACCACCTCTGTTGAGGTTCCAAGCGTACCGTACCGATACTAAAATGTGACGTGAAAACACTGCAGATCACTGATTGGTCAGACAGAATCGTCACTACCAGCATTGTATTTACGACACGAGACACTAAACCCGCTAGATTTAAATAGCCAGTAGACAAAACAAAGCCAACACTGTAGCGCCTGTTTTAAAAGTATTTGCTTAAAAAAAAAAAAAAAGAGTATAAACTTCAATAAAAGAAATGGCTGAATCATGGTCAGTGGACGAGGTGCAGACGTTCCTCTCGTTGGTTGCCGAGGAGTGGATGGGGAAACACGGAATGAAAAATTCGCATTTAATATGATGATGTCATGGTAGTAGAGACAGTAGAGACAAACTATAACGGTCAGTCCCACCCACTTTGAAGCGGTACTAACTGCAGTGGAAAAGCAAACGAGCTAAAGCGAGCCGAGCCGTGCCGTACCTAGTCGAGTCGTACCACGCAGTGGAAAAGCGAAGCGAACCAAACCGTTCCAGCGCCGAGTCGAACCATACCGAGCCGAACCGAGCCGTACCATGCAGTGGAAAAGCGCCATAATTGGTCAGAACTCATCCAGGAGGCTGGACAGACATTTGAGTTTAAAACCTTAGGACCCGAAGAAAGCCGGGGGGAGTTTTTGCTAGAGAAGATTCCAGAATGCATTAGAAGATACATTGTCAAGGAGACAGACAGACGAGCAACCATGAAGACAAGCAGATGAAATAACCCAAATCAAGATCAAAAGAACATGGGTTAAACACCTTAATTCAAGCCATCTAACTACTCTCTTCTCGGATCTCTTTCTCTTATTTTCTTTTCTTTTCCGTTGAGAGTCTCAGTTCTAAGTTAAGTTTTGCTGCAAAGTTTTGGTTAAACGATTCGACTGCAAAGCCCGCTTCCAACTTCAAAGAAGATTGATTGTAAATTGGCCGCCCCAGACATCTATTCAGACAAGAAGAGAAACCCGCCAACGAACTCAGGAATGAGTGCACTGTGAGGTTACACTTTGAGTTCATTGTGAACTCACATTGTGAACACATTGTGATCATATGGAGAGATCACTGTGAGATCAATGTGTGACTGGGAGGTCAATGTTAGACTCACCAATCAGAGGGATGTTTTTCCCTGTAGAGGGCAGTGTGTTGTTAACAAGCAACAGCATCACAGTAATAGACAGCAGTAAAGTCACTTTGAAGGTCACTTTGTCTGATGCATTTGAGTCAACGAAGAAGGAGATCAAATCCAGCACAAGGAAGAAAATGACTGGTATTATAATGTTGATGACATACAGTACAGGTCTCCTTTTTATGGTGATCTGCAATGAAGAGAGAGAGGAGAGAGAGAGAGAGAGAGAGAGAGAGAGAGAGAGAGAGAGAGAGAGAGAGAGAGAGAGAGAGTACATTTTTAAACTTGAACTCAGGATATGTTTTGCCATATTTGTCTTGTTTTTAAAGCACATGTTAATGGATTAACAAAAGCAACATTCCTTTTCTAGCGGTGCTTCGTCACTGAATGAATCCGCATGTTTTCAACAAATCGTCAATGATTCAGTGACCTATTTATAAAGACAGAGGCTATGTTTGAAATCGCCCCCTAAACCCTCATTCACTAATCTCTACAACACTCCACTAATATAGTCCACTTAAAGGAGTGAATGAAAATGAATGAGTGAATTCGAACACTGAGTGCACTAGAAGGGTTGCCGCATCTGCATAGTTTGTGTTTGCTGTTTGATAATCATTTGAAACTGGCAGCTCCAGTAATGAAAGGATTTATCTTGAACTCTGTCATGGAAACTATCATGTGTAAACCTTAATTTAACAATTTAATAATCAATTAAAAACTATTTGAACCTGTATGATATTACACTGTAGCCTGTACAGCTGCAGCGCCATCTTCTGGACAGACGCAGGAATTCATTTGGCCCGTGAATCTCATAGTGCATTATGGGTATTCTCTAGACATTGAGGCCCTGTCTCAAATGACGCACTTCATGCGGACTTTCGGTCTCGTGGACTTAAATTGCGCGTGCTCGCTGAGTCTATGAGTCCGTAGGCCGTCCCATTCAGCATTTTACCGCTCTGAAGTGTGCTCAGCAGCGCCCCCTTTGTACCCTTGAAGCGGTCTTCCGCGAAGCCCGCATAGAAGCAGGCTCCACGCACTTTAACTACCCAGGAATCCTTGCGAAAGGCCAATCAGACAAAAGATGGGAGGAGATTTCACTCACGGATAATTGTTGACATGGCTGAGAAGAAAATATTATGTTTTTTATGACCTAAATGTACATTTTACCAGTTGTTACCTACAGTTTATACAAACATTATGGTCTCAAACATAATAATAGCGCGTTTAGGGCTGGGCGATATATCGCACGATATTGTTATGCGCATCTCATCAGTAAAGCCGGCTCCTTGATTAGTAGTAAATCGCCATCACCTGCTTTCAGATGGAGCGGCATTTACTACAAAGAGCCGTAGTTAACTGACAAGCTGAGCCATATCGCATCAATATCGCGGACGTATCGCCAGCGATAATTGATGCGATATGGCTCAGCTTGTCAGTTAACTACGGCTCTTTGTACACAGCAAAAACTCCAGTGTTAATTTAACACTCCTGGGAGTGTATATGAATACTCAAGAGTGTTGAAGTTAATGAGATAATTAAGTGATTAATTTAGTGATGATTGAACATTATTGAAGACACCTGATGTTAACAAGCAGAATCACTGAAGGAGAAAATCACAAATTGTAAGCCACCGTTATGGTGATGGGTGTTTGCTTTAGTTTAGTACATCAGCTGTACACTTGTTATTGCGGTGCATTGTGGGATTTAATGAGTGCACTAAATAACGTCCACTATGATTTCGGACATAACTACAAATGGCCAGACACTTGCTTTTCCTGAACGAATCGTCTGTTTGAACAAAATTAATGACTGAATGACGACTCAATGCCGAGTTCAGACTGCACGATTTTAGCCCCGATTTTGGCTAGCCGACAGGTTTTGAGAAATCGCCGACAAATGCCAGAAATCACAGGCAAATTGGTGCTCGTTCACGCGAGTGACAATCACGCAGTGTGAATGAGCAAAGACGCGATCTGAGAGAATCGCTGACGAGTCGCCGACGCCCATGAGATATTTGGCATGCTAAATATCTGGACCTGTCGGCGATTCAAAATCCTGCTGTGTGAAAGTGTTTTGACTGAAACTACATCGGCTATGATGACAGCCAATGCGAGAGCAAGATACAGAGCAGCGGGGAGTTCGGGGAGGAGTTATAGACCAGAATATCAGTATTTTAATAAATGTATTTACAATTATATCAAACAGAAACAAAGCACAAACATTTGCTTGACCAGCGGCAACAGCAGCACAATGCAAAATTATTTATTTACCCCCAACTCTCTTTGCAGAACACACAGTCCTTGCTCCCCTTGTCTTCCTAACCATTTCCTCCTGCATAAACTGTTTATTTTCTCCTTTTTGCTGCAAATCAGCGTACAGACATGTTGGATCACAATCTTCTTGCAGGCTATCATCAGAGAATGTCTAATACGGGGAGAAGTCCCACTCTCAGTAAACTTCCGGCTTCTTAACTGGTTGCAGTTCCACTCTGGTTCCACATGAGGGCGCTCACAGGACGAGTGCAGAATGAATGGAGGTCTATGGAGCTTTACCCCTCAAAATACCTATCATATCTATACCCCCCCAAGATATAATTTTTTGTCTAGTAATCTGAATGTTGTATTCGAAAGGAGATGCAAAGGAATTACACATTGCTGGGTGTTAGATTTTTTAGAGTCACTTATTTGCTAAAAAGTCTTTTAAAATGTCAATGACGTCATACACATCGTACGACCAGAGATACTGCTTTACGGCAATCCTTCAGTCACTTTGGTGCTTTCGCGCTCTGCACTTTCTTTTCCCTCGAGGCATCAACAACGCAGCTGACACAGGTAAACACACGTGCTAGAAGAGTTTTTGTTTGTTTGTTTCTGGTCCCGCTTCGGATGCCACGATGTCATCAAGCGGTATCTCTGGTCGTAATCAGTCCTTCACTGACCAATCAGCGTTCATTAGCAGAATGCTAGTGTGTTATGGGCAACAACAACTCAACCTGTAAGAAATCAAAAGGACATAAGTACTCGTTCATTCAACTTTCGACCTATAACCCATGTTGAACTTGCAAAACCTACAATAAAATCTGAGATTTATCAACGGCAATCGGGTAAAAGAGACAAATTTAGCCATCTAGCTCCATAGACTCCCATTCATTTTGCACTCATGGCGATCGCCCCCAGTGGAACTCTGGTGGAACTACAACCAAAATTCTGTACAATAGGACTTAATAGGGAGTGAACAGGCTCTCTGTAGATGGGCTCTGCTGTCATTTTTAATAACAATTTCAGTCTTGCGAGAGCTCCGGTCTCACGCATGCGTGATCTCGCGTTGTTTCCTTGTCACATCTCGCGTGTCTTTGGTTGTGAAACGTAGTCTGCGTGACAGACAGAGTTGTCGGCGATTCTTAAGTCATGCAGTGTGAAACCTTCTGTCACCGATCCATCAAGCAGTGTGCAGCCACACAGCAGCAGCGACTGAATCCTGGCCAAGATAATCATGCAGTGTGAAAAGAACAGTGACCCGACTACTTTGAAAATCGTGCAGTCTGAACTCGGCTTAAGACAGTGACTTGCCGTCACCTACTGACGGTTTTAGTTTAGTGTTAAATGATTAAATAAACACACAAAAAATACACGGACAAATCAACCTTTTACTGCCACACTTCCTGTGTATCTTGATTGATAAATGTTTCATCCAATTAGCTGTTATCCATTTGCAAAATATACCAACCTTTTCTGTTTTGAATGACTTGTCATTGTGTTATTTTGTTTTTAATCTTGTCATTGTAGTTTTAGTAAAGCCACTGTGTTTACAATTTGTTGTTTTGTTTTTGGATTTGTAATTGTAATTTTGTTTTCATTATTGTGATTTGTTTTGCACTTTTCGGCCACCATGAAAATGTAATGGGTCTCATTCATGAAACATTCGTAAATATACGAGTAAATACGTGAGTGATTTGCGCGTAAAGAGACCTTCCCGAAAATTCTTCTTCTGATTCACAAATACTTCGTAAACGTCAGATTTGATAGTGAAATGTGTGTGTGGGTTAATGAATTCCAATCAGTCGTAAATGGGACGCACGTGCACGCTTATTCTCAATTACCATAAATCCCGCCCATTAAAACCGACTGACAACTATATATGAGCATCATATTATGACACGAAATGAAGGATTTCAACATGTCTTCTCAAAAGCGAACGAAGAAGAGAAATTTTTATTATCAGAAGTTCATTCAAAACGCCACATTTTATTTTCAAGCGTATACATAGTGGCGTATCAGGTCCTAAAAAAAAGTTTTTTTTTAGGTAATACCTAAATGCTTTAGGTAAAAATTCTTGGCAGCATATTACAGATGCAGTTATTGGAGTTTCATCTGTTAATCGAACAGTCCCAGAAATGAAAAGAAAATGGTTCGACATGAAGCTTGACTGCAACACTTGTGACTTGCGGACTTGTAAAAAAAATAAATAAAAAAAAATAAAAAAAGAATAAACAGCTTGAATATAAAAATAAATAAAAATAAAATAAAAAAGACTTGTGGACTTGTGTTCCGTTTGCAGATGCTATTACTGGCTCTCGTAATAAAAGTAAAAAGAAAAAACGTATGTAATTACTATATATAATATTTTTTCAAAATGCTATGTAAATATGTACCCGATTACGGTGAATTAAAAGGATGCCTTATTAATTAGCAAAACGTTCGGATGTTAAACGCACTATTTACTTGTGGCTGGGAGCAGGTGTACAGATTTCTTTCGTACCAACTAACATTTGGGAAATACAAACATTTTAATGAATCCGAAGATTTACGCCAGAACCACTTTACACACGATTTACACAAAAATTCGTTCTACTCGTGTTTCATGAATGAGACCCAGTGTACTTAAAATATTTGTATCAGTATGAATGGTTTCTTCCAAACATATCTGGCTGAATGCTGTAAAAGTGTCTATTAATAAATAATGTAATGCTGATGGATGTACACGCATATTCACATCTTCCATGCAACATCTGTGCACCTTCTGGTGTGAGAACCATATTATTAACATATATACTTTATACTCCTGCCTCTTTTAAGAGTTAAAAATTAAAATTTTGGCACATATTTTGGTATATTTTAAGATATATATATATATATATATACTCAGTACCTGATATACAAGTTGTTTTATTTGAAACCCTCCAAAATCATCAGTGGTAAGAACACTTCTGTTATTTATACTGATGAGATCCCACTCTCCCTGGGCCTGAAATTGCTCCTTCGACCTGATGGTCACCTTCTTTGAATCAGATAATGTGTCAAGAAAAATCTCCTCATCTGTGGGAACAGACATTAATATTTTATTATTTCAATTTAAAGTCAAATAGTTTAGAAGAATAAACCATGTGATCTTTCATATGTGTTAATTTGTCAAATCTGATTCATGTGTTTCAGATGTACCTGAATACACTGTAGACTGAAGTGTTATATTGCAGATGTGGGTGTCGAAGGGAAACCTGTAGAGATCCATCTTACAGGCCGTGGTCAGAGATAAAACATCAGTTGAGACTGTAAAGCCATTACTGAATAACAGCACATTTGGAGACTCCTTTGTTCCATACTCTGTCTTGATGCTGAATGGATAAAATATAAATGAACACTGATTATTAAAAACATGATGATTGATATTCAGATCAAATGTATTTGCAAACTCTGCTCAGAGAACATTTGGTCCCTCTCTAAAGAATGTTAAATTAACTCTGATTAAGAAATAAAGTTAATGATATATATCAGTTATTAATTAAGTGATGATTGATCATTAGTGATGAACACCTGCTGTTAACAAGCAGAATCACTGAAGAAAAGAGAAACAAGAACAATTGACTTCAGCCACAGCCTTAGATGAAATAAAATGAATATAAAAGACTGAGGACTTTGCTGTGAGATTGTGGTGTTTGAAACGATGATAGAAACACACAGACATCAAGAATCAGCATATGAATCTCAACAATGGTGACATGCTTCAATCTGTAATGCATGCTGGGAGTTACCATAATATAAAATTCATGGCTCCCAGTATGCATTGTCTTATAAAAAGTAAACAAAAATAAAAGCTATAATGTACTTTTAAAATGATTTAATTTAAGAATGTATAATCTGTAAATAAGAAATAGCCCTTTATAGTCAGAGACAAATAGTCAATGTGTACGGCAGTAGTTCATTTTTGTGGATTATAACGTTTTAAATATAAAGTTTTAAATATGTATATTTTTTTAATTAACGTATTGCTTCAGAGGGCGAGCCTCTGAAGCAATTTTAGCCTTTTAGACGTGCAAAGAATAGCACCTTATTCTATCGGATTAAAGAATCATTCTCACAAAACTGGATTTTCTGCAAGCTTTTTTCATGGTAACAAAATGGACACTAGGAGACTCCAAAAGGAAACCTAATTACATCTATATAATTAATGAATTTAAGCACACCAAAGCACACACACAAAACATTACAGAACAAACCTTTTCAGAATTCAGTGTACAGTGCAACAACAAAGAGCTTGTTTACGTTTTAGACATGAAGTTTGGATACTGAACAGGACCACATTGAGATGCCAAAAAACAAAAGAAAACAAAAAACTAAACCAACAGCCTTGACCTGACTGCATTATATGCCTATTTCTTTGCTCTTGGCTGAGATGTGGCATTGCTATGGCCTGCTTGTGGCCCATATTTGGAAAACAGGAGCGGCCCACCCAAGTGCCGTAATTCCAGATCATCTCCAGATCCAGATCATCTTTCCACGTGTGCCAGATGTGGGCCGGATCTGGGCCGACACAATGTTGCTATGTGGGCATGCATGTCACATTTTTTTGCGGTGCTTATTCCAACCAAAATTCAACATCTGTCTGACGTTAGGCTTTGACGCCAAACAAACGTTGGGTTTAGACGTCAACCTGACTTTCAAATTCAAACCAAAATATGACGTCTGACTGACGTTGGATTAGTTGGAGTCCAACGTCTTCCTGACGTCACATTGACGTAATGTGCCTGCTGGGGACCTATCAATTGTATGCTTGTGTACTTGTATTAGGTGGGGTCCTATGGTGATCCCATATGTGTATTCTTCCATGGGTTGACTCCTGCTGCGTCTCCGTGGCTTCCCTTGGTAGAACCAGTTCTGTCATCACTGACAGGTTGCGTCTCCCCCCTGTTATTGGCTGGAGCCACCTCAATGACTTGCCATATGTGGTACTGGCCGTTAGCCGCTCAGTCCATGTTTCTCCACATGTTACCTCCTTCGGGCAGAATGTGGTTCCACAGCGTAGACCTTCAAACGAAAGGTACTCTTCCCATTGGTCCTGTGGAACAGCAGTGACTTTCCTGGCCTAAGTCCGCTGAGACTAAGAATGGGGTCCGCTCGGCTCCTCAGCAAAAAAACAACTGGTGCGCGCATCCACTTCCGTATTTATACCCACGCTGCGGGGCGGGACGTGTGATGTCATTCACACACGCCAATGTCCATTGGCTCGTTTTTACAATATTCGAAGATGTCAGGCTCCCTAGCGTGATCCCAATCTCCCAGTCTCCATTCCCTCCTTCAGGGTAGGGCTGGGCGATATATTGCACGATATTGTTATGCGCATCTCGTCAGTAAAGCCGGTTCCTTGATTAGTAGTAAATCACCATCACCTGCTTTCAGATGGAGCGGTGTTAAATTAACACTCCTGGGGCTGGGAGTGTATATGAGTCCACACTCAAGAGTGTAAACTGTAAAGTGTTAAAATATGAGTGTTAAATTAACACTGGAGTTTTTGCTGTGTACAAAGAGCCGTAGTTAACTGACAAGCTGACCCCCAATTTCCACCAACTGCGGAACGGCTGCGGATCCGCACCGGAACGGCGGCGGAGCTAATTGGTTTCCATTAAAGTCAATGTGTGTATTTTCACTGACTGCGGAACGGCTGTGTTCCGACTCCGGCGATCCGCAGCCCTCCGGAGCAGATACACAGAGCTTCTATTTTTGCCGGATGCTGGAGAGCTCCGCAGCAATTCAGCACTTATATCGCGTGATCATACGTGAATTTGCAAGATCTCGTGGGTCCTTGTGACTTCAGCTGTCGGTCATGGCCGCAGCCGTTCCGCAACAAATCCGGACCTGGTGGGTATTGAAGGATAGCGGAGCACGGAGCCAACACGCAGTTGGTGGAAATCCGGGGTCAGCCATATCGCTTTAATTATCGCTGGCGATATGTCTGCGATATTAATGCGATATGGCTCAGCTTGTCAGTTAACTACGGCTCTTTGTAGTAAATGCCGCTCCATCTGAAAGCAGGTGATGGTGATTTACTACTAATCAAGGAACCGGCTTTACTGATGAGATGCGCATAACAATATCGTGCGATATATCGCCCAGCCCTACTTCAGGGAATGAGGGTTACATACGTAACCGAGACGTTATTCACAACCCTAGTTTGAAACCTAAAACACTGAATAGTTGTGATATATGACAGCGCTGAGCTGATCACATGATGCACTAAACATTCTAATCACACCGGTGTGATCGTACGCTCCAGGGACCAGCCAAGACTTATCTCACAGGCTGTTTTATGTGCAGTATGAACAAAGCCTTTGAATCAGTTTTATAATTTCCTGTCATTTCCGTTGTCATACTATTACCTTTATTCTATCCATCATTTTTAAATCTTTCTGATCTTTCATTAAAAAAAAAAAAGGTTCTGACAGAAGTATTTTTTATACCTTTCCATTATATTAATGTCTGGAGTCCAAAACAAATTTTTAGGGGCTGCATATGATTCGATTTCACAATATTGTTCAGGGTTCCACGTCATATTGGAATTTGGCCAACCCTGGAAAATGAGATGAAGTTCAGAGTGATTATAAGACAGATATTGCACAGTAAATTCTCCAGTGTTGAATTAACACCATTCGGTGTTCATATGGGAACCATAAGCTGGGTGTTAAAGTAACACTGAAGCAGCGTTAGAGTTAATGAGATACTTAAGTGATTAATTGAGTGATGATTGTTTGATTATTGAAGACACCTGATGATAATTAGCAGAATCACTGAAGAAAAGAGAAACACAAGAATTACAACTGACTTCAGCCACAGCTTTAGATGAAATCAACTAAAGATAAAATACATTAAATCTCTATTATTACAAACCAGACTGACATTATTTACCATTCATCTACAGAATTTATTTTTAAGAATTAATTCTCAAATAACATAACATAAATCAAGACTCAGCATATGAACCTCAACAATGGTGACATGCTTCATGCAGCAATGCATGCTCAGAGTGATGAGTTTTATACTATGGTGGATCCCAGCATGCATTGCGGCATGAAGCATATCACTAATGTTGAATATATGTGCGCATCAAAAAAAAAAGAAAAAGAAGAAGAATAATGTTCCAAGGACAAAATAAAAACAAACAAAAAAATCAGAATGAGCGATCTGTGGCAAGAAATTATCACTGATGAAAATTGTAAAAATTGTAATAAAAATTGTAAAAGATTAAATTAATCAATATTTTTTCTTTATGATTACAATTATATCACCTGGTCAGTTCTGTTTATGGCTTCTTTGGCAACAATGTAGGGCTGGGCGATAAATCGCAAGATATTGTTATGCGCATCTCGTCAGTAAAGCCGGTTCCTTGATTAGTAGTAAATCACCATCACCTGCTTTCAGATGGAGGGCATTTACTACAAAGAGCCGTAGTTAACTGACAAGCTGAGTCATATCGCATTAATATTGCGGACGTATCACCAGCGATAATTAACGCGATATGGCTCAGCTTGTCAGTTAACTACGGCTCTTTGTACACAGCAAAAACTCCAGTGTTAATTTAACACTCCTGGGAGTGTATGAGTCCACACTCGAGTGTTGAAGTTAATGAGATAATTAAGTGATTAATTTAATGATGATTGAGCATTATTGAAGACACCTGATGTTAACAAGCAGAATCACTGAAGGAGAAAATCACAAATTGTAAGTTACCATTAAGGTGATGGGTTTTTGCTTTAGTTGGGCTCTTGACCCTTATATGATTACTTTAATTTTTGTTTGGCTGCTGTATCTGAGTTACAACTGCCAGATGAACAAAGAAAAAAGTGATCTGATGGTGTTGGTTATATTATGACAATCATCATTTGAACTTTATGTTTTTGATTTATGTTGTTGGTTACAGCATAACTGTGATTCTGCATACATATCCAGAATTTTAGATATAATATAAAGGATTTCTTAAAAGTTTTTTTTTTTTTTTTTTTTTTAATCTTTCTTTTAGGCACACACAGACGTCAAGATTCAGTCTATGCATCTCAACAATGGTGACGAGCAGAATATTCAATTAGGAAAAGTAAATTACATAGACAGTTCAGATCATAATTTATTCATACTGCAATGCATGATGGGAGCCATTAATGAGTTGTGATTGGTGGCAGCCACTGCAACATGCTTTATTATTGTCACCATTGTTGAGATTCACAGGCTGATTGTTTTGATCAGAACAATGTTTATTAAATATATTGGATTATAAGAAAAATGCTGATAATCATATGCTGTAGAATCACAGAGCCGCTGCTAACAATCTATCTCAATAAGTTTCATTTTTCAGATCACAGCATGATTATGTCAAAACATAACCAACACTATCAGATCACACTTTTTCTTTGTTCATTTGACTGTTATAAATCAATAACAGCAGACAAACAAAGTCTAAAGTTAATAATATACAGTAAGGGTCAAGAGCCTAACTAAAGCAAACACAGATCACCACAACGTTTGCAGGCTTACAATTTATGATTTTCTCCTTCAGTGATTCTGCTTGTTAACATCAGGTGTCTTCAGTAATGCTCAATCATCACTCAATTAATCACTTAATTATCTCATTAACTTCAACAATCTTGAGTGTGGACTCATATAAACTCCCAGGAGTGTTCATTTAACACGGGAGTTTTTGCTGTGTAGTAAATGCCGCTCCATCTGAAAGCAGGTGATGGCGATTTACTACTAATCAAGGAACCGGCTTTACTGACGAGATGCGCATAACAATGTCATGCGATATATCGCCCAGCCCTAATAGACATATGACAGAAATAAAGTCAGTCTGGTTAGTAATAAGTGAAGCTGGTAATTCTGTTTGTGGAGTTGTTTAATCCTCTCTGCTGAGATCTTCACAGATTTAATGTCTTTTTATCTTCATCTGATTTAATTTAAGGCTGTGGCTGAAGTCAGTTGTAGTTCTACTGTTTCTCTTTCCTTCAGTGATTCTGCTTGTTAACAACAACAGTTGTTCATCACTAATGCTCAATCATCACTCAATTGATCACTTAATTGTCTCATTAACTTTAACACTGCTTCAGTGTTACTTTAACACCATGTAGAGTGGGACCATATGTGCTCTGAGCAGTGTTAATTTAACACTGGGGAATTTACTGTGTAGGCTAATCAATAAATTATCGGGGAGGGTCATGCCTTTTTTCACAATCATTTTGGAGGGTCATAGAAAAATTGCTGGCGAAGGGAGGGTCATGTCTTTTTTGACAACAGATCTCAAAACTCCTCCGGTGGCCCCTTAAATAAAAAACGAACAGTCCCTTATAACTGACTGTTAATGTTCAATAAAGTGACGAATGTGATGTGTGACTATCTCTGTTTATTCAGCTGTAGCCTATAATCAAAAAATATGAGGCATATACATGCGAGTCCCTTTCCATTTTATAAAGCATATTGATAAGGTATTAATACATGTACATGGTTACAGAATCTGACGGGTCAAATTCATCGACCTAGCCTTTTTTGGGTGAATGTGGAGCAGGTCGAGGGCTGGTGACGTCATGGTCTATAATTCAGTGTCTAATATTTTAAACAACGAAGCAGCACACAAAACTTTAACCGGCACCAACAAACGAGACTATTTTGGGTGAATGTGGAGCAGGTAGGGGGGCTAATGTGACCTCAGAATGACCAATAAATATTATTTTAATATTTAAGAAACCGAAGCAGCACAAAATAAACGTTTATCGGCGCAAATTAGAACAAACATATGAGTCTATTTTGGGTGAATGTGGCCTATTTTGCCGACGTTTTGCATTGGGTTGGGGGAGGGGCCAACTTCACGCAGTGATTGACAGGGCGGGATGGGCACGTGATCGGCTCAGAATGCATTTTCAAATTGCACATTGAATTTTGCTACATTCATTGCGGGACACTTAATGGAAATGCAATCGCAAGTGTCTTAACTGTGAGTGTAAATGCAATTAAGAAAAAATAACATTTAAATTAAAATTTTGCCACAGTTTTTGCTTGAACATGTTAAACATATCTAATCATTTCTGTAATACATTTTAATTTGAATTTTGCAACTTATAAAGCATTAAATATGTATTCAATGTACATATTAAAAATAGTGTATGAAATGGCAAATGTAAATTTTATAATTGAATTTTCATTTTCATTTTGCACCAAACGTTGCACAAATGGATTAAAATTGAAATACAGAAATGCATTGCCATTTTACATATTGCATTGTCATTTTGCATATTACATTTCAAATTGAATATTGCTACCCATATGATTCCATATGATTGTGTCCAGTGGAAATCTTTTTATGTTCAATATTTTTTTAGTGCTCTCAAATGAAATAAGTTCACAATACTTTGCTAACATTATTTATGTATTAATCATTTTAGTTAATACATTTAAATGACAATTGGTCCATTTAAGGCAGTCAGTTTCTGCAAGTGAAATTAGTAAACTCGAGTTTTAATTTAGTGCATTTTTACAGTAACATACTGTAGATTACAGTAATGAACTGTATAATTAACAGTATATTACTGATAACAGTTTTGCCAGTATCTTACTGTAAAAAAAACCTGGTACGGTCTAACAGTGTAGTTGAAGTTCTTGTGTTTCTCTTTCCTTCAGTAATTCTGCTTATTATCATCAGGTGTCTTCAATAATCAAACAATCATCACTCAATTAATCACTTAAGTATCTCATTACTCTAACACTGCTTCAGTGTTGCTATAACACCCTGCTGGTGGTTCCCATATGAACACAGAGCAGTGTTAAAGCTGCAGTCAGCAAGTCTGGCAGATTGGGTCGACTTAGCCAAAATGTTTAATGTTTACAACTCTCATGCCACTCCCCCACTACCATGAACACCCCCCCACCCACCGTTTTTTTTTTCTAAAACCGGAGCATAGTGTCGGTTTTAGTGAATATGATAAAAATAAAACAAAATCCCGACTGCAGCTTTAATTCAACACCAGGGAATTTACTGTGTATGCTTGAAAATCAAATGAAACCTCTATCACAAAATTCTGTAAATTGAGTAACACGTTGTGAGATAAGAATGAAATAGGTTTTTAAAACACTTACAGTTATCATTTTGACCTGTGTCGAGATGCTCTGGGCTTTTTCATTCTGTAGATAAAAAAGAAGTGCAGTGAGATGACACTACAACTGCTTGAAATCCCATAATGACCTGAATCATTCTGGACACATACCACATTTGTGATGGAGGTCACATATATGTCCACAGAAATGAAGGCAGGGTCGAAGAATCCAACGTCTTCAGGGTCGTCGTGGAATGTCAAGGGCGACATTCTAGTATTCTTAGAGTAATCCTCATACAAGCCGAGACGATCAAAAAGTCTCTTTTTAGCTTGAGCTGTTTCTGGTTTGCTACAGCTTTGAGCATCAGACTCCTGTCCTGTGCACATGAGACATTCAGTAACACAGCTGAGTATATTCTCCACACACACAGTGAAAAAGAATTTCATGTTTAAACATTCGTCTTTCTACATTCCATGTCTCTACAATAAAAAACATCTTGCAAGTTTAACTTCCCAGTTTAAAATATAAATTATTTTCTACACAGCAAAAATCCCAGTGTTAAATTAACACCCCTCAGTGTACATACAGTATGTGTCCTCACTACGCAGTGTTAAATTAACACCCCTCTACACATAAGTGTCCTCACTACACAGTGACTTTTTTTATTATATAGTAGATTAGGCACACATTTTACTAAAGTCTAATCAGTTTTATTGTAACAAGTAAATTCGTTAATTGACTCATAAAACACTCTTTTTCGCCACCTGCTGGCGTATTTATGTTATATGAAGAAATGGTCACTGAACGAATCAGTGAACAAATCTGAGCAAATCATTTTGGTGAACGAACTGAAAATGAACAAATCTCTTGAAAAAAAAAAAAACCTAAATTTCCACCACTATGTTGTAACTAAGTTATAATAGCCAGACGAGCCAAGAGAAAACAAGATAAGTTGTTGTTATTTGTTTTGGCATAATCATCATCTTGTGACCTGAGTTTCTAAGTTAGATTTTCCTTATTAGTTTCAGTAGCCCTGTAATACTATAGCAAAAGTTCTATCGTTTTCAATATAACGTGAGATGTTTTAAAGATTGCTGATAATTAAATAAACATGCAACTTGTCTTAGTAATTGGACATACACAGATATCAATAAATCAGCATATGAATCTCAACAACGGTGACCAGAAAGTATTTGCTGTGCATTCTGGGTGCACCAATCAAAACTCATCCATGGGTCCCAGCATGCATTGCGGCATGAATAAATTATAAGCTAAATTGTCTTAGCAATTTCTTCTTTTTGCTGTCTTTTGTGTGACTTTTTAGTAGCTTGTTTTGTGATGTTCAGAGTTGAACAAACTCAGGGTTACAGGATCAGTTTAGAGTTGACAAAACCAAAACCAAATCAAAAACTCCAATCCAGCTTTGTTGGTACCATGACGCTGATCATCAGCTTTCTTTTTCAACTCATGCTTAAGCAAATTTGATTCTAAACTCATGAATTGCGTGTGCATACCTGGGGTGGTAAGGTGGTACAGTACAGGTACATTAATGAGTTCACTCTGTATGAGTTTCACTGTGTGTTAACAAATAAAATTGAGTAGAAATAATTGAGGAAAACATTTAAAAAATCAAAGATTATGAGTAATATTAACTTTTAATTTGCCGTAAACCTTTGTAAAATACTCCACACAATCACAGGTAACGTTATACACACAACCACACGCAGGTAACGTTATACATGACATATGCGCGCATTCTGTTGCCTACACTGTTAGACCTTACCAGGGTTTTTTTTTTACATAATTTCACAGTTCTTTACTGTAATCTACAGCATTTTTTCTGTAAAAATGCACTAAATTGAAACTTGAGTTTACTGATTTCACTTGCAGAAACCGACTGCCTTAAATTGACCAACTGTCATTTAAATGTAGCCTAACTAAAATTTACAATGCACAAATTACACTGTAAAAAAGAATACATTGATTTTATTGATATCTAATTAATAAAAATGAGGCAACAGATTACAAGCAATATTATTAATTAAATTTAACAAATTAGAATTGAGTAATAATTAATCAAATTAATTCCTTAAAAGGTAACCATTTAAAATGAGTAAAATTTACAAAATATCTTTTATTGCCAACATTGAAGACACCTGGTGTTAACAAGCAGAATCACTGAAGGAGAAAACCATAATTAAAGTCACCATTGTGGAGATCAGTGTGTGTTTTAGTTGGGCTCTTGACCTTAAATTATTAACTTTAAGTTTTGTTTGGCTGCTGTACATGAATTATAACAGCCAGATGAACAAAGAGAAAAGGTGATCTGATGGTGTTGGTTGTGTTTTAACATAATCATTATTTCACAATCATTTGACCTGAATCACTGAACCTCATATAGAGTCCAATTTATGAGTTAGGTTTACTTTCTTAATTATAGCAGCACTGGCCTTGTACGGCATAATATTTTTAACTTTTACAATGTAATGCAAATAATTTCTGAAAAGTTTCTCTTACATAATAAGGAGACACACAGACATCAATAATCAGCCTGTGAATCTCAACAATGGTGACATTTATAAAGCATGTTGCAGTGCATTCTGGGTTCCACCAATCAAAACTCATTCATGGCTCCCATCATGCATTGCTGCATGAATAAATAATGAGCTTATGTTCAGAGGTGATCTGTTCGTCACCATTGCTGAGATTCATACGCAAAATCTTGATGTGTGTTTGTGCCTAAAAAAAAAAAAAAAAAAAAAAAAAACACTATAAATACATATTTATTTATTTTTTATTATTGATTTGATCATTTGGATTTCATTGAAAAGGCTAAAAATATTATACTGCTGTAATTAATAAAGTTAACTTAATTCATAAATTGGACTCTATATGAGGTTCAGTGATTCAGGTCTAATTATTGTGAAATAATGATTATATTAAATCACAACCAACACCATCAGATCACCTTTTCTCTTTGTTCATCTGGCTGTTATAATTCATGTACAGCAGCCAAACAAAACTTAAAGTTAATAAGTTAAGGGTCAAGAGCCCAACTAAAACACACACTGATCTCCACAATGGTAACTTTAATTATGGTTTTCTCCTTCAGTGATTCTGCTTGTTAACACCAGGTGTCTTCAATGTTGTCAATAAAAGATATTTTGTACATTTTACTCATTTTAAATGGTTAACTTTTAAGGAATTCATTTGATTAATTATTACTCAATTCTAATTTGTTAAATTTAATTAATAATATTGCTTGTAATCTGTTGCCTCATTTTTATTAATTAGATATCAATAAAATCAATGTATTCTTTTTTACAGTGTACTGTGAACCTATTTCATTTGAGACCACTAAAAAGCTATTGTACATCTCCGTGTTTCTACTAGACAGTGTAGCTCTGTTTCTTTTTTATGCTGTGCATGATGTGTTGCAGGGGCGGAGTGAGACCAAAACATCTACCGGGAAATTTCATAGACCACCGGCCCTCGGTGGTCAAAAAAAAAAAAAAAAAATTGCTAAAAAATATAGCGGTGAATGAGAGAATATTAAATATATATTTTTTGTTCCCATTTGCTCAAATAGCAAAAGAAAAACTCCTCTATAGTTTTTTCACAACTTTCAAAAAGAGGGAAAAAAATTGCGAGAGATGGATAACGGCAGTCAGAGCTCCAACCCAGAACTCAGAAGAGAGAATTATATGTCAATTTGTCATCACTCCCACAGACGCTGTGTACGCTGAAACCCTTACAGCAGCATTAACTAGTTTTTTTGTAATTTTATAAAAAGGTAATATAATATAAAGTATAGTGTTATAAATGTAAATACATATTTTTTAAAATTGAAAATAGCCTATAAAAAACTTTCCAGGATTTATGCTGATGATGACCGTTCAAACCGGTTCAAACGCGTCATCATCACCTTGTTGAAAAGGGTCCATTTTCACGGTGTCAGGACACCTTGCTCGTTAGCTTCTGCTAGTGTTAACATAATCCGTATACACTTAACATATCAGCAGCAGCCAAGGGAAGTTACTCGTTTTAAAACTAGGAAATGTCAACCACTGAAGGACAAATTCAAGAGTCACTCTATAGTAAACTATTCATTTGTCTGTCTCATATTTACCACACTTTCAAATTTCACAAGCTTACTAATACTAATAATTGAGCAAAACTTGGCCACTAAATATTTAATATTCAATTATTTTAATGATCACAATTAAAGTTTTAATTTTATTAAATTGAACAAGCGCAACATTCAGCATTCAATCAAATAGGCCTATTCTAAAAGATGTATTATTAATAATAAGGTTATTTCAACATAATATCTCGTTATTTCGACATAATATGTGTGCGTGCAACAAGCAACCCACATAGCAACACTGTGTCGGCCCAGATCCGGCCCACATCTGGCACACGTGGAAAGATGATCTGGCCCACATGCAGCGTGGATCAATTACGGCACTTGGGTGGGCCGCTCCTGTTTGCCAGATCTGGGCCACAAGCAGGCCATAGCAATGCCACATGTCAGCCAAGAGCAAAGAAATAAACCACAACACCCTTAACTTATCTAAGACACAACTTATCTGAGCCACAACATCTGTGTATATTAAATATGAAGTCATCTCAGCCTTAATAAGCCTGTTAATAAGCAGAATCACTGAAGGAAAGAAGAGAACAGAAAAAGAGACGAGCAGAAACACAAGAACTACAACTGACTTCAGACACAGCCTTAGATGAAATCAGCTGAAGAGAAAAGAAGACATTAAATCTGTGAAGATCTCAGCAGAGGAGGATTAAACAACTCCACAAACAGCATTACCAGCTTCACTTATTACTAACCAGACTGACTTTATTTCTGTCAGACGTCTACAGAAGTTTTTATTGAGAATTACCAGAGGTTTAACTCTAATGTGTTTCATTTGAAGTCACCATAATAGTGAATAGCGTTTCCATTAGTTGGGCTCTTAACTCTTATTATATCTTTTGTCTTCTTTGGCCGCTGTGACACAGTGTGTTTGTTAAAAACATTTGCAGCAGCAAAGAAAGCTAAAGTGAATTGAGATCAGGTGATGATGGTTGATGGATTTATAATCATCATGAAATAGACTGAATCACTGAGGTAATTTGAATCTAACAATTGTGTTGTACCATTA
Organism: Abramis brama; assembly: GCF_963993115.1. Lineage (NCBI taxonomy): Eukaryota > Metazoa > Chordata > Actinopteri > Cypriniformes > Leuciscidae > Abramis > Abramis brama. Next base: position 10,124,810 of record NC_139963.1, on the reverse strand, counting down.
ATATATTCACATCACAAACCCTGTGTTACTGCAGTGTGAGGTCCAGCAATATTATAAAAATCAGTTAGAAGAGTTTAACAAAAATGAATCCACGGTGACACACAGAGATATCAAAAATCAGCACATGAATCTCAACAAGGGTGACATTTTTTTTTAGATAAACAGATTAATTCAGAACATCACTGAAAAGCTACTAAATGTTACAACAAAAACAACAGCAAAAAAACAAAATCACATATTTAGAATTAAACAAAATAATAGGACAATTCAGCTGCATAATTTATTCATGTTGCAATGCATGCTGGGAGTTTTGTACAATGATGGTACCCAGCATGCATTGCAGCAAGGTACTTTTGATTGTCACCATTGTTGAGATTCATATGTTGATTACTGATGTCTGTGTTTGTCATCGAACATCAATGTTTCGTGCTCATGTTTGTTAAAGTCTGCTAACTGATTGTTATTATATTGCTGGATCTCACACTGCAGTAACACAGGGTTTGTGATGTGAAGATATTAATGGAATAACACAATTGTTAGACTCCAAAGACATCAGTGAAAAAGTTTTTTTAATGATGATTATAAATCCATCAACAGGTAACCATCATCACCTAATCTCATTTCACTTTAGCTTTCTTTGCTGCTGCAAATGTGTTTAACAAACACACTGTCACAGTGGCCAAAGAAGACAAAAAGATATAATAAGAGTTAAGAGCCCAACTAATGGAAACGCTATTCACTATTATGGTGACTTCAAATGAAACACATTAGAGTTAAACCTCTGGTAATTCTCAATAAAAACTTCTGTAGACGTCTGACAGAAATAAAGTCAGTCTGGTTAGTAATAAGTGAAGCTGGTAATGCTGTTTGTGGAGTTGTTTAATCCTCCTCTGCTGAGATCTTCACAGATTTAATGTCTTCTTTTCTCTTCAGTTGATTTCATCTAAGGCTGTGTCTGAAGTCAGTAGTATTTCTTGTGTTTCTGCTCATCTCTTTTTATGTTCTCTTCTTTCCTTCAGTGATTCTGCGTGTTAACAGGCTTATTAAGGCTGAGTTGACTCCATATTTAATAAACACAGATTTTGTGGCTCAGATAAAGTCCAGTTCTGGTTTATTTCTTTGCTCTTGGCTGAGATGTGGCATTGCTATGGCCTGCTTGTGGCCCAGATCTGGCAAACAGGAGCGGCCCACCCAAGTGCCGTAATTCCACGCTGCATGTGGGCCAGATCATCTTTCCACGTGTGCCAGATGTGGGCCGGATCTGGGCCGACACAATGTTGCTATGTGGGAAGATGTGCATTTGTAAATCCGGTGACGCGTGCATTTATTTTTTATTAATAAATGAGTGTTTTCTGACAGTGTCAAGTGTCACTCGCTGCAAAGATGAAGTTGACGATCGCCATATTCGTAGTGAACGCGCCTATAGAGAGAAATGCACATAGCCTAATGGATTACATAATCAGAGAGTATCCTTTTTATTTTCGTTTAAATCATGTCTGACCCACTCCATGTCTCACGATTGCTCATATCTTACTCGTGCTGTTCACTTTTCATAAATCAACATAAATGGAAAAAAATAACATTATAATATTTTAACAAATATGAAACTAAATGGCTACAACAGTATAGGCCTACAGACTCTCTATGTGTACAAATTGCTGCACATTCCTTTAATTCTGAAATTTGCACACAAGTTTAAAGGCATTTGTTCAAATCAAGTTCACGGATAATTGTGCGTGCATTTATTAATCATTATGATACTAAAATCATAACAAAGTAGGCTATGCTATGTACAAAAAAATCCGATGAGCCCAGAATATGAACGCAACGTTTAATTACACATTAAGCATTTTCCTCCCATAGAAAACCATTATAAGATCGCTTAATGTGGCTTAATTCAGATTAGAATGTCCCCTTATTATGTCGAAATAACTAGATATTATGTCGAAATAACATATATTATGTCGAAATAACGACTTCTTATGTCGAAATAACGAGATATTATGTTGAAATAACTACTTAATATCTCGAAATAATAAGGTAAGTTTTTTTTCTTTCTTTTTTTTCTTCAAAATGCGGTTCAGGGCTTCCATAGAATACAGCCTGAATATAATTGCTTCCAGAAATTATTTTTGGGGGTGCTATCTGGGTGCTTTGGTCTTTCTTGGGGGTGCTGAAGCACCTGCTAGCCCCTCCCTAGCGCCGCCCGTGCTCAGCGCCACCTTTCAGTTTTCTTTTTTGCCTTTCCATCATTTAACTCACTCACACGGACGTTAGACTTCCAAAACGTGACGAGGAAAAAGAGGTGTTCGGCGGCTTTTTACATCAAAGGCCGGTCCGACAGGCTATGCCATTTGGGGAGGGGCCGCTCACTGATCCCCCTATGTTTTTGAAAATCCTAGACATGGTTGGACCTGCCGAACGGGTTGAGCACTTTTATATACTGTGTTGAGCAGAGAGGCTGCACAGTTTGACCAGCGCTAAGCGGCCGCACATCAGGCCTTCAGATGGTGTTGCTAATATAACTCGCAATGTATAACTATTATCAGACCGGCCCTCGCGGCCTCAAAACACTACCGGCCCACCGGGAAAAGTCCCGACTCTCCCGATTGCCACTCCGCCCCTGTGTTAAAGAAATATCATTGTAACTTATTTCTATAGTTTCACAGTGGTGGTAATATAACACTTTTGATAAAGGATTAAAAACTAAAAGAGATTTAGTGAATAGTGAATGTGTTCCTCTTTCCTTCAGTGATTCTGTTTGTTAAACATCAGGTATTCATCACTAATGCTCAACAATCACTTTTCACTATTCACTTATTTTTCAATATATTCATTGAATTATCTCACTGCAACACTGCATCAGTGTTACTTTTACTCTTTGTAGTGTGGATTCTCTTGTGGGGTTGAAAGGGTTAACAGTGTAAGATAAAAAAGACAAACCCACGGAATGTATTTTAACAGTAATAAACTGTAAGTTATAAAGCAGGTTTATACTGGCAACACTGTTGCAGTAGTTTACTGTAAAATCTTGTTTTCGGGTCACCATTGTGCAGAAGAATAGAGCCTGTGCTTCAGTCCAGGAGAAGATCTACAAACATTGATGATTTGCTGCATGTTGCTGTATTTAATAGGTAGTGCCTTTGTAGTTGCTGGTCCAGTGGAAATCTTTTTATGTTCAATAGTTTTTTAGTGGTCTCAAATGAAAAAAGCTCACAGTAATATTTTGCTCACATTATTTATGCGTTATACATTTTAGTTAATACATTTAAATGACAGTTGGTCAATTTAAGGCAGTCGGTTTCTGCAAGTGTAATTAGTTAACTTGAGTTTTAATTTAGTGTAACATTTTTACAGTAACATACTGTAGATTACAGTAAAGAACTGTACAATTAACAGTAAATTACTGGCAACAGTGTTTCCAGTATTTTACTGTAAAAAAAAACCTGGTAAGGTCTAACAGTGTATATGGGTCAGATAAGGAAGACATCCAAAATGCGTAGATTTGGTGTGCCTCCATGAGCAGGGTTGGGAAACACTGATCTAGATTAACAAATTGTCATTTGTGATGTCTAATGCATTAACTGCTGTTGACAAATTGAAACTTATTGTAAAGTGTTAAGCAATATTTACTTACCCATTAAGACAAGAAAAACTATTAGCCAGTGTATGCGCATGGTCAATAGTGGAAACAAAATTCCAAGTGTCTGAGATACTTCTCCTGTAAAGGATGAGGATTCACTCTTGAACAGTCAATCATATGGTCATATTTATACACTGCGAGTGAGCAACACATTCTCACACCCAATCATAGGCGGAGCCTAGATATTTTCAGGTTTGCCTTTTGTCTCTCATGCCATTTACATTTTCTTTAAGATTTTTGGTTTCACTTTATTTTGATGGACCTTTGAACACATTCTGTTAACTAAACGTAACGTTGCACCTACATGTCTACTAATTCTCATTAGAGTGTTACCACCATAAATAACAAAAATGTAAAAGCAGTTTACATGGTAGTCACGTGACTGCAAAGTATGAATTCTAGGAATGTTGATTTGTAATTTTCCAAGAACATAAAAGTGTCCAGTTTCCTTAATGTTCATAGAATTCCATTTAATGTAAGTGTTCCTGAAACACTATTTCATTCATTCAAATACTTGCTGTGAAAAAAAGTACAGTGGCAAAACCTGTACAAAGGGGTTTTCAAAGATGCTTTTTCCATTTCCTTGCAGTACAGATGAAATAACAGACAAATAATTCAGACCTGCTGAGCAGCATGATATGTCGTTATGCCAAAGGCCTTTAAATGTACCAAATACCTCATGAAAAGAAAAAAAATACTCAGTATACAACACACTATGTACCCACTGAGCAAAAGTGTGGGTTTTTTATGGCTTTGTCATATGTTGAAAAGACGTCCCCTGAAGAGCCAGAATGAACGTTTTTATTACATCTTTTTTTGATGTCTTCTGAACGTCCGATATTGATGTCCATGTGCCCTCTGTACAAGGTCAAAAACTACAGTAGTCAACATTTGAAATGGATCAAAACCTTTCATCAAAGTTATACATGATTTTTGAACAATACCTGTTCTTGTCTAAGGACAACTTTGATTACATTTTTTGATCCACTTCAAATGTTGACTAGATAGCAACATTGTTTCGGCCCAGATGCGGATCTGGCCCACATGCAGCGTGGAATGATGATCACTTGGGTGGACCGCTCCTGTTTGCCAGATCTGGGCCACAAGCAGGCCATAGCAATGCCACATCTCAGCCAAGAGCAAAGAAATAAACCAGAACTGGACCTTATCTGAGCCACAAAAACTGTATATATTAAATATGGAGTCATCTCAGCCTTAATAAGCCTGTTAACAAGCAGAATCACTGAAGGAAAGAAGAGGACAGAAAAAGAGATGTGCAAGGAGTTCTCGCCCACGACGGAACCAGACCGCCAATCCAAACTGTGTGCAAATTGTCAATCGTATTTGACGGTAGTTGTCCTGACAGAACTGAAGGGGGCAGGAAATGGCGAACGGTCAATTGTACTACTTTGAACCTGATATAAATATGATTAACTGACTGAAGGTCTAGCATGTCACGTGACAGGCATTGTTTAATCACCGTAGTTTAGTAAGGTGTTGAAAGAAAGCAATGAAACACAAAGCCTCTGTGGAATGACAGATATAATGCAGCGACTGAACATGAGAGAGCTAATCTGATTAATGTCTACAAACAGACATTATAACAAGCATTATTAGGACAGTGTATTTACAATTACTTACCAACATCTGGCACACGTGAACTGATACCAAATATCACAATGTGTTTAGAATGAGACTTCTTCAGCACGATTTCCTACTGATAAAATTTGCGTCTGTTGTTGACGCCACAAGTTTCCCATTGAAAGCAATGGACTTCCTATTTCGTCCACAGAGTGACGCCTTTGGCATGCTTTGGTTTTTGACGCTTTGGGAGTGAGAATGGGATGTTGGAGTCCACGTCTAATAACATTTCTAGCTGGGGTGATTCACATTGTGGACATAATACTGTGAGGTTACACTTTTAGATCACTGTGAACTCACATTATTACGGTGACTGGGAGGGGACATGTTCGGTTCACTTATTTTTGTCGTGGCCACAACATATAAACTTGTGGGAACGTGATATTACAGTTTTTCTCGACTGTTTACACACATTTTCTGGTACTTGAGACACAAATGACCACAACATGTAACTCATTCACCAACCCCCTGAACCAATTATGCTAAACTACAAGCACAATTCCTGCTTTACTCTCAAATTGCAGTTCTAAAACACACTTTTTTCAAAACACTACACACAATTCTCTGCTTTTGGCACAATTTTCATGCAGAAAATCTCTTGTTTTCACAAGGAACACACTGCCATTCAAATATGCACACTGACTCATCACATGGGCAAACACCCGTCACACAGGTTTACAATTAGCAATCAGAGCCTTAGCATAAAAGTGCAACAGGTGAGCTCTTCAATGGAGCAATGGATGCCAACATTGGATTATTTATTTATATTTATTTTATTTTTACTGTAACTGTATACAGTAAATTCTTCTGTTTTTTTGTATGTAGACCACTGTATGTCCTACTTTGTGTTGGTTGGGATGTACACTGTGTACATTGTTTTTGTGGGAAAAATAAAATATATTTGTTACCGTGTATTTGGTATTTGTGTGTTCTGAGTATAAAAACAATATTCTCAAATATTTTACAACACACTTATGTATGTACTGTCTGTAGTAAGTGTAACACTGAAAAAAAAAAGGCCTAAGTCATTATGATGAATGGAGAAGAAGTGTTTTCCATTCATCATAGTGTTTTACATTGAGCACATCAGTGTTCAACTGGTTCTTATAAATGTCTATTCATATGATGGTTTGTGTGTGTCATTTGAAAACAAAATACCATTTTGAGAAGAAATAACATTGTTTTGAATGTAAAGTTTCCTTTTGCAGGAGAATTGAGGGGTTTTGCCCATTGTGTGTGTGTTTTTTTATTTGTGTGTAGAGTTCTGAGAATATGAGGCATGCTTTCAGAAAATGTGTGTAAACAATCAAGAAAAACTGTAAATGAACCCATTCGTTCAAAACACGGATTATTCAGTTTCAGAGATTGTTTCTGCTGTGGTTTCATTTTGGAATTTCCATCGGCGAAATGATGATAAACCGATAAACTCTCAATGTTACCATATTGGTCAACTCATTTATTGTTGCATAATATATATATAACGTTATCACATTAGCAATTGTGCTGATATTTGGGGAAAACTGCTATTTTACTTGTGTGATATATTTATTTTATATTATGTAATATTACAATAAGACAAAAACTCATCGGGGCAAAAAATGCCCATGTACCTTGGATATATTGGACCTTGATGTTTGTCAAAAAACAGTAATTCGGCCGGGGATTTTTACGCGGGTGGGTGGTGGGAGAAAAAAACACTGACATTCTGGATTCAGACTGCAATATCACCTACTATAGGCTATAGCCCCTATAAATATTGAAAATACCTTACAACACCACGAGAAACAATTACGATCCAAATAGTGCTTAACTCATTAACTTACTTCAGCTGCTTGCTTACCTTCTTCGATGTCTAAAACACGCGGATCGGTGACGACGCAGGAGGGTGAAGCTAACTGTGGGCTGCTGCCGCTGCACTCGGGGTCTTCCACGAGCACGGATGAACGTGAACCCAAGTAGTTAGTTAGTTTAGGAATTTTTGCATCCCTTTTCTGTCTTTCGAGTTTGTTTTTCCTTTTTTGTGCACCACTATCACTTTTTTCATTTTCGAACTCCTGTGAGCGATTTATTCCCATGTTCTACATGAAAGCATAACGAAAAGAGGCGTTTCCCAACGTCATAGCGCAAATTGTAGAGTTAATTTGATTGGGCGGTGAATTATACCAGTCAGGCACATTTTCCAATAACTTCTTGTTATTTTATTATACACAAATCAACCACCTATGACTTGACAATCTCATTTCCTCCAGCCAATCATAGGCCCCCAAATCCCGCGGGCCCTGGGGCTTCAGCCCCACCTAGCCCTTATGTTAATCCGGCCCTGCTCAAGAGTGTTGAAGTTAATGAGATAATTAAGTGATTAATTTAGTGATGATTGATCATTATTGAAGACACCTGATGTTAACAAGCAGAATCACTGAAGGAGAAAATCTCAAATTGTAAGCCACCGTTATGGCGATCAATGTTTGCTTTAGTTGGGCTCTTGACCCTTATATGTTTACTTTAGATTTTGTTTGGCTGCTGTATTTGAGTTATAACTGACAGATGAACAAAGAAAAAAAGTGATCTGATGGTGTTGGTTATATTATGACAATCATCATTTGAACTTGATCACTGATTAAGATCCTTATTTCTGACTTAGATTTATGTTGTTGGTTACAGCTTAAACTGTGAATCTGCATAAATATCCAGAATTTTAGATATAATATAAAGGATTTCTTAAAAGTTCTTTCAAAAAAATTAAAAACCTTTCTTTTCATCTTGGTCCTGTTAGATCTGAGTGCAGCTTTCGACACAGTGTGCCATTCTATCCTGTTAAATAGGCTGGAGAGCTGGCTTGGTATTACTGGTACTGTACTAAACTGGTTCAAATCTTATTTCACTGATTGTTCCCAGTTTGTTGTCTTGGGAAACAACAAATCCGATACTGGACAAGTCCGTTCTGGCGTTCCTCAGGGATCTGTTTTGGGTCCCACATTGTTTAGTGTTTATATGCTTCCTTTGGGGCAAATAATCAGGAAATATGGTCTGGGGTATCATTTTTATGCTGATGATACTCAAATCTATATTAGCTCTAAATCTGATCCTACTGTCACCTCCAACATTCTCTCGGAATGTGTGCAGGAAATAAAAACGTGGATGCATCATAATCTTTTTAAATTGAACTCCTCTAAGACAGAGATTTTACTCATTGGCACACCTGCGGCTACCCACAAAGGTGGACATTTTAACTTGATCATCGATGATAGTGTTTTATCTCCATCTTCTTGTGCTCGTAACCTTGGTGTGATTTTTGATGCCCACTTAACACTAGACTCTCATATTAAGAGTATTACTAAATCTGCATTCCATCATCTAAGAAATATTGCAAGAATTAGGCCCTGTCTTACTCTACCTGACACTGAAAGGCTTATTCATGCATTTATTACATCCAGGATTGATTATTGTAATGCACTTTTTGTTGGTTTACCTGCTAAATCTATAAAACGCCTGCAGTACATTCAGAATTCAGCAGCACGTGCACAGTAAATTCCCCAGTGTTAAATTAACACTGCTCAGAGCACATATGGTCCCACTCTACATGGTGTTAAAGTAACACTGAAGCAGTGTTAAAGTTAATGAGATAATTAAGTGATTAATTGAGTGATGATTGAGCATTATTGAAGACACCTGATGATAACAAGCCGAATCACTGAAGGAGAAAATCTCAAATTGTAAGCCACCATTATGGTGATGGGTGTTTGCTTTAGTTGGGCTCTTGACCCTTAAATTATTAACTTTAATTTTTGTTTGATTGCTGTATCTGACTTACAACTGCCAGATGAGCAAAGAACAAAGTGATCTGATGGTTTTGGTTATGTTATGACAATCATCATTTGAACTTTATGTTTTTGATTTATGTTGTTGGTTACAGCATAACTGTGATTCTGCATAAATATCCAGAATTTTAGATATAATATAAAGGATTTCTTAAAAGTTTTTTTTTTTTTTTTTAACTTTTTTTTAGGCACACACAGACATAAAGATTCAGTCTATGCATCTCAACAATGGTGACAATTGGGAAAAGTAAATTACATAGAGAATTCAGATCATAATTTATTCATACCGCAATGCATGATGGGAGCCATTAATGAGTTGTGATTGGTGGCAGCCACTGCAACATGCTTTATTATTGTCACCATTGTTGAGATTCACAGGCTGATTATTGATGTCTGTGTTTCTAAATTAATACATTTGAAAGTGTTTTGATCAGAACAAAGTTTATTAAATATATTGGATTATAAGAAAACTGCTGATAATCATATACTGTAGAACAGTGGTTCCCAAACCTGTCCTGAAGGACCCCCAACACTGCACGTTTTCTTTGTCTCCCTCATCAAACACACCTGATTCAACTCATCAGCTCATTAACCCATGTGATAATGAGCTGATGAGTTGAATCAGGTGTGTTTGATTAGGGAGACAAAGAAAACGTGCAGTGTTGGGGGTCCTTCAGGACAGGTTTGGGAACCACTGCTGTAGAATCACAGAGCTGCTGCTAACAAGTTACACCAAACTATCTCAATAAGTTTCATTTTCTGATCACAGCATGATTATGTCAAAACATAACCAACACTATCAGATCACACTTTTTCTTTGTTCATCTGACTATTATAAATCAATAACAGCAAACAAACAAAATCTAAAGTTAATAATATACAGTAAGGGTCAAGAGCCCAACTAAAGCAAACACCCATCACCATAACAGTGGCTTACAATTTGTGATTTTCTCCTTCAGTGATTCTGCTTGTTAACATCAGGTGTCTTCAATAATGCTCAATCATCACTCAATTAATCACTTAATTGTCTCATTAACTTTAACACGGCTTCAGTGTTACTTTAACACCATGTAGAGTGGGACCTTATGTGCTCTGAGCAGTGTTAATTTAACACTGGGGAATTTACTGTGTGCTTACATACACTTCACCACGTCAGCACATTACAGGTGTGCTTTATAGTTTGCATTGGCTACCTGTCCAGTCACGTATTGCTTTTAAAACTCTTACACTAACGTACAAAGCTATGCATGAAATCGCTCCTTCTTATATCTGTGACTTAGTCAGCCTGTATGTGCCTTCTCGTTCCCTTCGGTCTACGGATTCTCTTACTCTTCAGCAGCCTCCCTGTAGATTAAAATCTGCACAGCAAAATCCCCAGTGTTAAATTAACACTCCTCAGTGTTTATATGTGTCCACACTACAGGGTGTTAAAAATTAACACTGAAGCAGTGTTGAAGTTAATGAGTTAATTAAGTTAACACTGAAGCAGTGTTGAAGTTAATGAGTTAATTAAGTTAACACTGAAGCAGTGTTGAAGTTAATGCGATAATTAAGTGATTAATTAAGTGATGATTGGCCATTAGTGGTGACACCTGATGATAACAAGCAGAATCACTGAAGGAAAGAGAAACAAGAACAGAAAAAAGAGAAACACAAGAACTACTGACTTTGAACCATTATTGCACTTATTATTTTACCAGTTTGACTTTATTTCTGTCATACATCTACACATGGTCTTATTTAGATTTAACAGAAGTTTAGATGGTAATGTTTTATGGAATGTTTCGTTTCATGTCACCATTATGGTGGTCAGTGTTTGCTTTAGTTGGGCTCTTGACCCTTTACTTTTTAACATTAGTATTTCTCTGGCTGCTCCAACTCTGTGCTTATAGAGCATATGTGTTGTGACAAGAGAAACTATGACTTTGGCTGTGTTTTCTGAAAGCATCACAAGCCTTAATTTGATCGTACAGACCATTTGTTGCAGTTGGTCTGTGATCAAGTTAAGTTTTAGATGCTTTTGGAAACTCAGCCCTGGTTATGTTTCAATGATGAAATTACTAGTGACCTGATTCAATGATGTCACCCAGCATTAAAAACTGATTATCCACATGTTTTATTAATTTTTCACTACAATAGTTACTTCCAGCAATGTTTTAAAGATCTGAAGGATTTAAAATCACACACTGACATCAAGAATCTACATATGAATCTCAACAATGGTGACAATCAAGCAAATGCTTAATGTTGCAATGCATGATGGGAGCAACCAATCAGAACGCATCCCTGGCTGACATCATACATTGCAGCATGAATAAATTATGCAGCTGAATTGTCCTGTAATTTTCATTGTTTTTTCTGTTTGCTTTTATTTTGCTATTGTTTTGTTCTGACTTTAGTAGCTTGTTTTGTGATGTTCAGAGTTGATCTGTTCGTCACTAGTTTGTTTATTGTCACCATTGTTGAGACTCATATGCTGATTCTTGATGTCTGTGTGTTTAAGCACAATAACTTCTGTGCTCAAAGTATTTTCAAAATTTTTCATATTGCTGTTGGATCTCAAACTGTAGAATCTCAGAGCTACAATCACCAATACTAAAACAAGACATCAAGCATATAGTCAAAACTCTCACATCAGTGAATCAGGTCACTACATGATAATGTTTTTATCATCAAAACATATTGTGAGCAGGTCATGTTTTCTCTTGCAGTAATAAATGTGCTTTATAAACACAGAGTTGTAGCAACCAGAGAAAAACTAATATTAAAAAATGAAAAGTGTCAAGAGCCCAACTAAAGCAAACACTGACCACCATAATGGTAACTTGAAAAGAAAAATCCCATAAAACATTACTGTCTAAACTTCTGTTGACTCTCAAGAACTTTTGTCGATGTATGACAGAAATAAAGTCAAACTGCTAATCAGAGCCGTCGCAATGGGGTAGGCAAGGTAGGCAGCTGCCTAGGGCCCCCAGCTGAAGGGGGCCCCCGATGGCCGCACGGTCGTTTAGGTTGTGTATCTGCCCTCGTCAAACAGTATCAACCATTGTAAACAAACCACCACAGTGAGACAGCGCTATCACTTTCCAGTACTGCTCCGTGAGAGGGCCCCTCCAAAAACTAGAGGGATTCCCCCATGCAACGACAAACACTAGTGCCCTAATCACTGTAATGTTGAAGTGACATCCACCGTCGCGCACCCCCCATCAGGTCCCCCACTAGCTGTCAGTGGAAGAGAAACTGTCGTTCCCACACTCAGCGCGCTACGCGGGCATTTAAATTTAAAAATGTCATCATGAAGCGCTCATACCCTTCAGGATTTTCCAAAAGACAGAGAAAGAAAGAAGAAGAGGAAAAACGCCAAAGAGACAGTGGCAAGTAAACCATTATTATCTCCAAATACAACTGTCTGACGTATTTCCACATCTCTGCGAACATATAGGCCTAAAGGCAAAAGCTAGAGAAGTGTTGTCACGGCTGTCTGCCCGCGGTCACAGTAAAAACTTTGTCAATTCCAAACAAAATGAGATGGTCCTACTCCCATGCAGTTAGGTCCAAACAAGATAATCCATCAAGTCCGGTTACATTTTAGGTGTACGCATAGTTCGAATTACAGGGGGTACTGGGGGGTACTATACCCCCCAATGAAGACCTAGTACCCCCCAAAGGGACAGAAATATCAGGTTTGGGGGGGTCAGATAATTTTTATGATATTGTGAAAAAATATAATTACAGTTACAATACAAGTCAACTCCTATTTTCACTGTAGGAACATTTTAATGTAAAGCTATTTCAGACACCCCTATTGTGGGCCGTACCATTTTTAACCACTGTGGCGCTAGAATCAACGGAGATGGAGAACGACTTCAACTTCTCAAGCAAGTGTCAACGTTGAATGACAAAACGCTAGTTTCATAAAGTATCATTCGTTTCAACATTCCTTATTTGCATATTCAAAAATATTTAAAATAATCTAATTTAATACAGTTATAATTTTTCAATGAAAATTATTTAATTTTATTGGTAACAGCCTAGTGTCTAATTATTTTAATTGAATATAGTTATCAAATTTAAGAATTTGAAATGAAAGAGCATACATTTAATAAAATTAGGGGAAAATGCCCTTTATAAAGGTACAAAAAATTATTCTGAGTGTTTTCAAACAGTGATATAATGAAACAATTTAAGTAAAGCCTTTGTTTAGGCTATTAAGGAAATGTAATTTTGCCAAAAGAAGAACTTTAATTTTAAATAAATGTTAATTTTAAATCAGCCTACTTCAGTGTGATATGTTATCATATTATCATGCTTAACACTGAGAATTTGAATAATTGTAATGTGCTGATCAGATGCAGATATCTAAATCAAAGAATATGGGCGGTTTGCGGGTGGATTATTTATTTTTAATAGTGGATTCGGGTGACTCAAAGTGCACCAGATTAATGAATTTATCTTTAAAATGTACAAAATTTTCTTCCGGGGGGGCATGCCCCCGGACCCCCCTAGAGATAACAAGCTCCACCAACAAAATAATGTGGGAAACACATTAAGCTATATGATGATCTACAACAAAATAAACATTTATTTATCTTATTAATAAAATAGCCTAGATTATTAGGATTTTACCACCTCCGCCTCATTTTAAGCCAGGAAAAACCCTGAAATAGGCAATAGGCTTCTTGTAAAGGTAGGCTATTACTTTTACTAGTAATTAGAATGGTATTTCAGTGCACTTAACTTCTAACTTTGGGGAGTTGATCAAACCAGTTCTCTTTTGGATATATAATAACAATGAGATATTCTATAGCCTACTGATTATCAGTTTGTCAATGTCGCATGTTTAGACCTTGTATGTGTGTTGCACAACACATGTTGCACTTGGCGATCACGGTGAGGATTGATATGGTAGTGGACCATGATGGTCATAGAAGAAGTGAAGGAGCAGTACCCCCCAATTATGGTGGGTTAATTCGCACTCTGGGTGTACGTACGCAGGCTATCAATTTCCGTTGGTGGTGTTTCTATTCCATCTGGAGAAAAATGCCCCTTTCCTTCGCGTTTGTCCTTCTATTCTTCTCCATCAACACTTTGTACCGTACGCAACAGGTAGGCCCTTGCACACTGAGTCCGAAATTCGCATCCGAAATTTTCGCACGTTAAAAAATAAATACGACCTCACGTTATGTCAATCACGCTTGCACACTGCTTCCGAAACTTTCGTCCGTCAAAAAAAAAAAAACGGTCTGCGTTTTTCGCGTCCGTAGCAAGCATTTTGCATGGTGTTTTGACAATTTAGAGCCACCGAATCACGAATATTCATGAATAAAATATAAGAATACGAAGTTTTTCGTATGACGTTGCTGTACTTTGTGGCATTATGGGAAGTGAAGTTATTTTCCTGTAAAGTAAATATCGAATCCTCCACACTTCACTTTCATGATATGACAATAACAATAAACGTATGGCTATTCACCAAATGTTTTTTTTTTTTGTTTTTGTTTTTGCTTTATTAGGTGCTTTGCTTAAATTTCTGTCTGTGCCAATTGATAATTCATGACTCTTAAAATGCACCAGAATACAAGAAATCCCATCTGAATTTTAAAAATTTTCCTGAGGGAGGACTTGGGACCTCACTTCACTCTTTTGCCTAGGGCCCCCAAATATCTTGAAACGGCCCTGCTGGTAATAATAAGTGCAACAATGTGTAATGACTCGAAGTCAGTAGTTCTTGTGTTTCTCCTTTTTCTGTTATTGTTTTTTCTCTTTCCGTCAATGATTCTGCTTATTAACATCAGGTGTCACCACTAATGGCCAATCATCACTTAATTAATCACTTAATTATCTCATTAACTTCAACACTGTTCAGTGTTAATTTTTAACACCCTGTAGTGTGGACACATATAAACACTGAGGAGTGTTAATTTAACACTGGGGATTTTGCTGTGTGTGGGGGAGAGAGCTGTCTCTGTTGCGGCACCCAGGTTATGGAATGCACTTCCTCTTACTGTTAGAGAAGCTCCTACATTAGCCAGTTTCAAGAAGTTGTTAAAACACATCTTTTTAAAATTGCTTACTTGAACTGTCATGACTAGTATTTTATTGGGTTGCACTGTAATGATTATTTTGTATTACTCCTGTACTTTGTACTTTACTTGTTTTATTGTTTGTAGCGCTTTGGGTTTCAGAAAAGCGCATTATAAATAAAATGTATTATTATTATTATTTTAGGCACACACAGATGTCAGTTGGTTGGTTTTGACATTGGCTGTCATGAAGACATTATAACATTTTAATGACAAATTAAATTTGTACCACTGTAGTTGAGGTCAAGAAAAACATTCATGACACAGTTATAATGGCCTCATGACAGCCAATGTCAAAACCAACCACCTGACAGTTTGATGAAATAATAACCCATAAAGCGAATTTGTTTCTTAAGTTTGATAATTAATCTGATATGTCATGTTTATGACATATTTATGACAATTTATGTTGTCTTGGTAATGTCAAGTTGTCATAACAAAGACATCTCAAACAATGTCATATTTGCATTAAAAACGTCATAATTAAGCGAATGATACTTAATGACAGTTGTCATAAACATGCATAAAACCTCCTTCATATTTATGACATCAGCCATGTCATGATTATGAAGGTGTCATGTCAGTCTTATGCACACCCCTTCAAGTAAAGTGTTACCATTATGTCAAAACATAACCAACACCATCAATCACACTTTTCTTTGTTCATTTGACTATTATAAATCAATAACAGCACACAAACAAAATTTAAAGTGAATGTATAAGGGTCAAGAGCCCAACTAAATCAAACAATGATCACCATAACGGTGGCTTACAATTTGTGATTTTCTCCTTCAGTGATTCTGCTTGTTAACATCAGGTGTCTTGATCAATAATGATCAATCATCACTAAATTAATCACTTAATTATCTCATTAACTTCAACACTCTTGAGTGTTAATTTAACACTGGAGTTTTTGCTGTGTAGCCGCTCCATCTGAAAGCAGGTGAAGGCGATTTGCTACTAATCAAGGAACAGGCTTTACTGATGAGGTGCGCCTAACAATGTGATGTGATATATCCAAAGCCCGTAGGGCCTGATATATTTACTATTTTTCAAACAAATTCCCAAAAGTTCAGCTATTGAAATAATTACAGACTTGTCGAAACCCCTTGTCTAATACCTCTGTTAACACTTCCATCTAAAAAGAACAGAAAAAACTGGTTCAACCAGCTGTCAAATATGCAGAGGAGTCTGATGAGTGAGTTATAATAGCATGAGGCATGTACTGAAAATATTCATATTATTACTAGATGAAATTGTCATGAGTCAGGTTATCTATGGGAGGCCGTATGGGACGAAACACACTGAAACACTTGCGACACACACTGAAACACTTGCGACACACACTGAAACACTTGCGACACACGGAAATACTTGTGACACACACTGAAACACTTGCACTTGCGACACACACTGAAACACTTGCGACACACAATGAAACACTTGCGACACACAATGAAACACTTGCGAAACACACGGAAACACTTGCGACACACACGGAAATACTTGTGACACACACTGAAACACTTGCACTTGCGACACACACTGAAACACTTGCGACACACAATGAAACACTTGCGACACACAATGAAACACTTGCGAAACACACGGAAACACTTGCGAAACACACTGAAACACTTGCGACCAGAGGTGGGAAATAAAAAATAAAAACAACATAATTGTTAGATTAAAATACCACAGTTAATCAGTCTGTTTCATGATGATTATAAAACCATCAACAGGTAACCATCATCACATGATCTCATTTCACTTTAGCTTTCTTTGCTGCTGCAAATGTGTTTAACAAACACACTGTCACAGCAGCCAAAAAAGACAAAGTAAATAATAAGAGTTAAGAGCCCAACTAATGGAAACACTGATCACTGTTATGGTGACTTCAAATGAAACACAGGGTTAGTTTTTTTTTTTTTAATTATGCACAATTTCTAGTTATAACTACAGTAACTACATGTAAAATGTTTAACAGGGACACTGTAAAATAAAGTCTTACCAAATATTCTTACATTAGGCCTTATTAAATGATTTATAGATGTTTGAGTGAGTGAAACACGATAGTTGAGTGAAACTCCACCACATGTTTTACTCCATAGTGTAGATTTATTCTGAATAAAGTGATTTGAACAGGCATGGAGATCAGCGTCTACGTTCCCTCCAGGTTCCTCGACCCCAGAATAGTTTCCCTATGAAAAAAAAGTAAAGTCAGCATATTAAAAAGTTCACAATAACATCAATCATTACATCAGCACTGTTGCCTGAATGAACACGCACCTGAAAGCTTTAGCTTGTTTCTGGAACAATCTCAGCTTCTCGATCTCTTCTGATAGTTTCCTCAGATCGTCCCCATCAAATTGTGGAAGCACTGGATCCTTTGATTGTGGACAAACAAGAATCAACACATTTCATAACAGAAGTCTGCAGAAATGCTTTGAACGTGTCGAACACCACAAACTCCTGCAGTATGGTGATGTTGAGCACATATACGCACTGCGCTGCCCGGGTCTGACAGCAGTTTTCTGATCAGATCCGGATCCGTGTTTTCAGGAGCCTGGTGGAAACGGCCTCCGGTTTTATGGGCCAGACACTTCAGAAACTCACTGCCCGATCTGTTCAAAAACACTGAACTGATCAAATCACACTATTACACACACTATGATACATTTCAAAGTTAAACACACTTTATTTCAATAGTCCACTTTAGACATTCTACCAACTTCAAGTAACTTTGCAAGCCCTAACCTAACAGTTTACAAATACTCTAATGAGAGTTACTTGACATGTAGTTGCAAAGTTACTTATAAAATGTTTAAAGTGAGTGACACAACAACAATGTAATAATGCAAAAGTTTTTCCTTTGCGTTCTTGAAACTTTTCAAGTACAGACGACAATGTTGTCAAAATGATCCCCATTCACACGGATCTGTAGATACGACTAAAACCGTTGTATTATTCATGCAAGGCCAGTAGATGGCGATGTCACTTTATAAAGAAACACTACACATCTATAGACTGAACACATAAAACATGACGTCACGGTTTTCACAAATTCACGTTTTTGTAGTTTACTTGGCCAAAAACTTGCACTTTGAAACCAGTTTTCAAAAGTTTGTGTTTTCAGGCCCTAAAACCATGGTTCGAATTACGTGGGAGCCAGTAGGAGCTGAGCTCCCATAGAGAGAGGATGAGCTCCCATGAAAGCAGTAAAATCATACACCTGTGGGGGTCTCTAAAAATCATCAGCACCATTATTTTAAATTACAAATAAAGCACTTTTTCCTTCAGACTACTGTAGCATGACTTAAAAGATAGGACAAGATGCCAAACACATGGATCTCGCGGGATCTCGGATCGTCATCACACTACGGTACATCCTTATGCTTAAATCAAGTGATAAAAGTGCCACAAATATCAGTTTTTTTTTTTCATCAAATCCGATTATGTTTATAAGTGGTTCTATATCAGGCAGAGACACATTTGTGTGCATTTTGTTTTGTAATTTTACTGGAACGAATAGAGAGTCTCCACAACGGATTGAAGCACGCCCGAGTGAAGACTGTGCACGAGCCACAAACAAACACAGTATCCGCGCCAATGATCGCAGCGATCATTGGCGCGGATACTGTGTTTGTTTGTGGCTCGTGCACAGTCTTCACTCGGGCGTGCTTCAATCCGTTGTGGAGACTCTCTATTCGTTCCAGTAAAATTACAAAACAAAATGCACACAAATGTGTCTCTGCCTGATATAGAACCACTTATAAACATAATCGGATTTGATGAAAAAAAAAAACTGATATGAGTGCAGATTCGAACCCAGAACCTCTGACGCGTTTGGCAAATGTTCTACCACTGGACCACTTAAGTACACGGTCGAATCTGACGGATCTATTTCACTCACGTGAAAATTCTGACAAAAAACTAACCGCATATATTAGACCTCATTAAAGGACAAATTAAACCAAATGTACTATTTAAATTGAATTGTGTTACCAATGCTTTTTTATTAAATTTGTATTATATTTACAAATTTTTATATTACATTATTAAGCTACCGCGCCTGCTCATAGGCTACTTTTTTTTTTTTTTTTAAAGAGACCCCCACAAAGATGAAATCATAATTCGAACCCTGCCTAAAACTGTGTAAAAAAAAAAAAAAAAAAACTTTTGTTTTTAGTTGAAAATACCCCCTAAAATTAGATTTCAAAAAAAAAAAAAGATGATATTAGGGAACATCGAGCAGGCTGAGAGATGAGAACTTGTTAAAACTGCAAGGATGTTGTGATAGTCTTGGAAGCATCAGTGAGAAATGGCTGGAAAAACATTATCACTCGTCGTATGTCACTGATTTTAGGTGTTTTCATGACTCACTACTACA
The DNA here is from genome assembly GCF_963993115.1 of Abramis brama. Taxonomy (NCBI): domain Eukaryota; kingdom Metazoa; phylum Chordata; class Actinopteri; order Cypriniformes; family Leuciscidae; genus Abramis; species Abramis brama. The sequence continues at coordinate 10,105,235 of NC_139963.1, read as the reverse complement.
TAGACATCATTCCAATCTAATAAAAAATATTTATTCATAAAACACAAAATCTGTTGCCGAAGTAACACTTTCTGTGATGAAAGCAGACAAAAAAATGTCCTGAATCTTGACGAAGGATCAATACAAAGGCAGCATTAAGGCTTGTTCACCAATAACGATAACTGTAAAGATAACTATAAAGATAACTATATTAGCATCCACATTAGCGGACCGTATCGTTCTGTTTATAGCATGTGTTTTTATGTCCCTTTGAATGCTCAAACTCGTTACAGCAGGATGGATTCTGATTGGCTGTCAGTGATTTTATCGTTCATCATCTGGATAAAATCGTTCTGAAAGTGATTCCACCGATATCGTGTCTCTGTGCCGTTATCGCTATAGTCGAGGTGTGAACTCTGCTATTCTTTAATATTGAGAATGATTTTTAGAAGTATATCTTTATGGTTATTGTCGTTGGTGTGAACGGGCATTTATAGTTGACCTGTCATGGCGGTTGAGTGCGACGGTGTGGACGGTGAAGCTCTTCTCTCGTCTCAGGGTCTCGATCTCTCTCAGTATTAGACTGTGGCTCGAGTCACTCCTTCCATCACAGATCAGATACAGACCAACATCATCTGACAAACCACAGCCGGCCTGAGCAAAGAAGCATTACACACAGTCACACTTACACTTACAAACACCAGAACCACTGAGGCCCTGTTTACAGCTGGTATTAAGATGCGTTTTAGTCGATCGGATCACAAGTGGACGACTTTAAATACAGGTGTAAACAGGGTCTAAAACGCTTTGAGTTTGTCCACTTTCAACCACTTCCAGAGGGAGTGAAAACACATTCGACCGGATTGCTTTCGTACTGTAAACACTCCTGTGGTCGAATGTGTTCAAACAGCCACAAAACACCGTCTTCTCTCCGACTACTGGACTAATGAGTAACATTATGAGAAGAGCTCTGGCCAGACGGGGGGTTTAAACTATCGGCTGAAGACCCAAGTAAAAACATACCAAACACAATGTTCTCTCACCACACACACTCACAGTGTTCAGCTGGTCTTGTGACTGTCAGAGCAGAAACTAAAGCTGATGATCTCTGTGTGTTTCCGTCGTCTCCAGTCGCGTTCGTATGTAAATTGCATGAGTTTATTTCATCCATTAGATCGAAAGATCTGAAAAAGCCCATATATTTCCCCACCCATAAACCCTCCTCTTGAAGAAATCAGGACAGAAGTGGTTGAAAGTGGACAAAAGAGACGGATTAAAACACCAGGTGTGAACGGGAATGTGTCTCCCTCGTCTACTTGTGATCCTATCCACCAAAACACATCTCAATACCAGCTGTAAACAGGGCCTGAGTGCAGGAGAGGAGGGTTAAACATGTAAACATGGACATTGTAAAGTTTCCATGACCAAAACAGAATGTTTGAAAAATGTTCTTATAACAAAAATGAGTAAGTTGAGTTGAGCACACACTGCTGCCATCGACCAATCCCGATCATGTTTTCCAGAGAGCCATGTGATAACAGTGTGTATAAAGGCAGTTGTTGAGAGTACCTGCAGCGCCTGCAGTGTGTGTGAAGGCCCGTGTGACGTGAGCCGACTCAACCACTGCACTGCCTCCACACACTGATCCTCACTGGACTCCACCAGCGCCGGCTGCCACACACACACCCCTCCAGAGAACGCCAGCATGGTAAACCTGATACACACACACACACACCGGCCAGCTACTCACTAACCATGATAGGAGGCAGGGATAGGAAATTTTCAGGGTTTTTTTGTACCCATTTCACATTTCTAGTCTGGTGAACTGTGGAAATGTGTCATCACAGGCCTTGTCCACACTAATACATTTTCGTTTGAAAACACTCTCCAAAGCGGATAACTTTGAAAATGCCGTTCTCACGATGTAGTGTGGACTGTGAAAACGGAGGTATTTAAAAACGATGATGTAAGTTTAGTCATGTGACGCATATTGAACCCATAGATATTCATGTTTATACCGGTATTGTGCCTGATATGTGCTGTTCACTTTCACACAGTTGCTAAAATATGTTACTTTACACACTCTTCATATCACAGTCCTGCAAAGATGACAGAAAATTCACTCACATTTGCTGTCCTGTGACAAAACATGAGGTCAGACCGGGACTCTCTGTTCGGCCAATCAGTGGAAGGACAGGTGAGTGTGAAAGAGATTTTTCTATATCTCCCTCAATAGAGCAAGAAGAGTCCCCTCACCTGACGCTGTTGGCATGCAGCTGATCCCAGATCAGTGCGGTCAGTCCCTTCTGGAGTTCAGGGAGGAACGGGGCCATTGATCCGGACACATCCAGCAGAACACACACGTCCTTCTCCAGCACGGATCCAAACATTCGCCTGCTGCCTGCTCACACACACACACACACACGAGAGATGCACATGGCAGGAGAAACCCAGTGAGCTTCTGTCTCCTGCTGACTGGAATCCCTATCCTTCAGGAACAGCCTTTGAACCCTTAAACTAATGCCTGTGCAAAAGAGCACAGATCCATATACAGACAGGTATACCACCAACCTGATCTCAGGAGAAAAAAATATTTTCTCAAATGAATGTAATTCTCATGGAAATGTATGATTTTTAGAAAAAAACCAAAGCATGAAGGTCCACTCCAAGCAGATTTCATGAAAATATATGAATGAGGCACTCTAAACCCAAACTAGTTGACTTTACTAGAAAATTGCGTGGGAACCGGTTCCACTAATCCATTTTAGATTTTACACAGGGTGAAACTAAACAGGTTAAGTTGTATTAACATAGAATCTTAAGTGGGTGCAGTAGACAAATCAAAGTGTACATTAGTGACTTTTACTGAAAGTCATTAGTCCACATTCTATATTTTTGAATTCATATGAATTAGCCACCAATTTGCCAAAACATGAAATAGTTGCAAACTGCAAAGAGAGAAACACATGATCCTCAGTTATTTCTTCTGTAGTGCATTACTGTAGCCTTTTAATGGTAGATGGACAGTTGATGCGCTTTTTAATTGCACTTTTCCTTATCAGATACACCTCGGTAATCATTATAAATTAGGTCTCATTCAAAATACCTGTGAAAACCATTTCATAACTGGACAGAGAGTTACTATGAAAATGCCACTTTAAATCTATTTAGCGGGTTTAATATTAACATTTGGAACAAAACTCAGTTAGGCATATGGCCTTGATTTTATTTTGTAAAATATAAATGAATTTATAATTAAGAGAAACTGACTTTAGGACAGTTTTCTCTATATAGAGCTTTAAGGCCATCTAGTGGCAAGAATCATGAAATATCATGTTATATTATTATTTTTCCACAAGAGGTCGGCAAAGACACCCAATGTAAGATATTCTGAGCTGAATTAAAAGGTTTAGGCATGAAATTGTGAATTATTTTGAATTTAAGTTGAACGAATGTGATGAATGTGCTTAAATTACCATTTATTTATTATTTATTGATCAAATCTAGTAATTTAAAGTCAAATAAACTAAAAGTCTCAAAAAATTGCATAAAAAATATATTTTTTTTAAAATATGATCAAAATTAAATAACATAAGCTTTCTGGAGAGAAAAAAAATTAAGTATAATTTTAGGGACTCACAAGGGATCTGTATTTCAAAGCTTTCGTGAATTCTATTATATTCAGATCTATGCTCAAATATAGAGGTGACGGTTAACAAACAAGACAGTTTTTCACATAAAAGCAAGCACACAATCATCTTTCACATTCCTCCCAGAAAGAGCTAAATAAGAGTGTCAGTTGTGTTTTTAAGTCACTCCAGAGAGTGTGTGTGATGAACACCTGTACTGTACCTGTCAGTAACCACTCCAGTCTTCTGCTGTATCGCTGCATCAGTTTCTCCGTCTGACTGAGGTAGTGCTTTAACTCTCCAGGAGTCAGATGCAGGTGTTTCACCGCCCCCTATGAGGAACATCAAGACAAACCCTTCACTAAACATGCAAAACACATATCCTCAGCATGACTGGTGTCACACAGCGCTGGGCTCACATTGACGTGGACGCTGGGGAATATGCCGCAGTATTTAGCAGACACTCTCTTCTGGACGGACCGCACCAGTTTGTTGTGATGGCAGCATTCAGGTCCAGATATCAGTTTGTGAAGGTCCAACTTCAGATTCTTTATACCAAACCTTTTCAGCCACTTAAAGAGCACACACACACACACACACACACACACACACACACACACACACACACACACACACAGAAAACACAGAAAAACACACATAAATACTGATTTAATAATGATTAATCTAACGGTTTTTAGTGTGCAATGTAGTTTGAGCATGACAAAGGTCAAAGCACAAATACACTCCAGCGGGAGTTATTCTCTATGTCAGTGTCACTTATTTTAAACTCCCTGAAACGCCTCCATTGTAGTCTTGATTTTTGAACGAACACGTCAAAATATTCCTCATTTAAATAATCAATACGCTAAATAAAGGGGCGGGGCCTGGTTGAGTTAGTTAGTAGTGTGTTGAAACTAGCGGTTATGGTAAGCATTGTGGCATTTCTCAAACACGCTAGAATTGCTTGACCAATCACAACACACTGATCCAGCCAATCACAACACACTGATCCAACCAGATCCAACCAATCACAACACACTGATCCAACCAATCACAACACAGTAATCCAACCAATCACAACACACTGATCCAACCAGATCCAACCAATCACAACACACAGTGATCTAACCAATCACAACACACTGATCCAACCAATCACAACACAGTAATCCAACCAATCACAACACACTGATCCAACCAGATCCAACCAATCACAACACACAGTGATCTAACCAATCACAACACACTGATCCAACCAATCACAACACACTGATCCAACCAGATCCAACCAATCACAACACACTGATCCAACCAATCACAACACACTGATCCAACCAATCACAACACAGTAATCCAACCAATCACAACACACTGATCCAACCAGATCCAACCAATCACAACACACAGTGATCTAACCAATCACAACACAGTCATCCAACCAATCACAATACACTGATCCAGCCAATCACAACACACTGATCCAACCAATCACAACACACTGATCCAACCAATCACAACACACTGATCCAGCCAATCACAACACACTGATCCAGCCAATCACAACACACTGATCCAACCAATCACAACACAGTGATCCAACCAATCACAACACACTGATCCAGCCAATCACAACACACTGATCCAGCCAATCACAACACACTGATCCACCCAATCACAACACACTGATCCAACCAATCACAACACACTGATCCAGCCAATCACAACACACTGATCCAACCAATCACAACACACTGATCCAACCAATCACAACACACTGATCAAACCAATCACAACACACTGATTCAGCCAATCACAACACACTGATCCAACCAATCACAACACACTGATCAAACCAATCACAACACACTGATTCAGCCAATCACAACACACTGATCCAACCAATCACAACACACTGATCAAACCAATCACAACACACTGATTCAGCCAATCACAACACACTGATCCAACCAATCACAACACACTGATCCAGCCAATAAGAGCACAGTGTGCTTTTCAGAGGGAGGGGCTTCATAGACTAAACAGAGCATTACTGACAGACTGGGAAGAGAGGTGCTGCAACAATGGAGGATATGAGAAAAATAATGTTTTTAAACATTCAAGCATAAAAACCTATTCTAGTACAACCTAAAAACAAAATCAAGACTTTGTAAAAGGGTATAATATATCCTGTTTAAAGCTGCTGTGTGTAATTTTGTATGGACATTAAAACACTTTCTATTATCCCTCCTATCACATTTGCTGAGGCGTTCTGAGTGTTTGCTATGGGGTTTCTTATTTCTAGTAGGTTTCTTTGCAACTGGTTGCTAAAGAGTTTAGAGTGATTTCTAAGGTGTTGCTAGGCGGTTATTGGGGCGATATAGAAAGAAAGAGAGACAGATGAAACATTTGACCATTGCTACATGAGAAGTTAGCTACTAGGTCAGAACAGAAACCCAGCTAACAGGGAATGCTCTCAAAACTTTTCCTAAAGTTCCTGATAGGTTCTCTCAAAGTTATGAACAAACTTTCCTCCAGTGACATTAATAGAACTTTCATTCAAAGTTATCCGGTCTTTAATAGTGTTCTCAAAACCTAAGAGCAGAAACATAATGTTCATGGAATGTTTCCTTTAACGTTCATATAACCAATAAAAATAAACTTTTCACAACATTACAAAAAATTGTGTTTTGAATGTTCAGAGAACATTCAGAAATATTGTTTTCATTACCTAATGGGAATGTTTAGAACTTATTTTGTTAGCTGGGGATAGTGTAGAATTGGGAAAAAAATGTATTATGAAAAATAACAGGATGTTTCACACAGTACAGTACCTGTTTAGTTGAACAGATCTCTTCATGTTTTGGCAGTTTAATGGTGTTGATAGACTTACGCACACTCTTGGGTTTTGGATATTTCTTGAAGACAACACCTAGATAAGACAATCAATGATATATGACACAACATGAACCAGAAATGGATATGAGATATGGATAATGGATATATCACATGTTTCTGGCTATGGCAAGACAAACATGGAAAATCCATTTCCACTAACCGAAGTTGCCGTCTTCCATGAAGAAGACCGACTGAGACACAATGGTTCTCCTCTGATCCGCAGACTTTGACGGCCCAGCTGGTGGGCTGAAATCAGCTGACTGGACTGGGGAAAAGAGACTAAAAATAAATACTCTGAAAAAAATGAATGCACCATGATTCACATAAATAGCCCAGCGTTTAGTCTGAGAGGCAATCAGAGGATGTTTCAGACCGAGACACATATAGACAGTGACATGCTTTCAGAATCGGACGTGGATAGAATGAGTTGCTTTATCTGGAGCAATATAAAGTAAAAGTATCTATCTATCTATCTATCTATCTATCTATCTATCTATCTATCTATCTATCTATCTATCTATCTATCTATATATGAAGACTTCAGATGCAAAAGCCTCTAAGTGCCATCTGAAATTTCCTTCTAGAATTATAATTTTTATCAAGCTTGTATGTTTATGTTCACTTATTTCACTTTAATGGCAATGAAACTTACCTATTAATTGCCATTAAAGTGAAATTACTGAACTTAAATATACGAGCTTGATAAAAATGATCATTCTAGAAGGAAATTTCAGATGACACTTAGAGGCTTTTGCATCTGAAGTCTTCATATATACATATATACATACATACAATCAAACCAAAATTTATCACCTTCACCTTCAACATTTCTAACATTATCACAGTTTCTTCGCTATAGTTTAGAAAATGGTGATAAAATATGACTAGAACTCAGAGTTATCAAATCAGTTGATATTTCACTGGTTTTGTCCGTCCTTCTGTTAGACTGTCTCACACATGAATTATGTTGAATATTTGCCAGCTGTTAAATTTAACTACACAATTAGATGACACCAGTTTAGCTCAACCAATTACCAAGTGATGCTTCATTTAGTTCAGTCTGTGGTGTAAAAAGGTCACATTAGCAATTAAAGAAAAAACACTTCAGCAAAACATGGTCAGGTCAAAGTGTCTGAATAAATTTTGGTCCCAAATTTGAGAGAGAGAGAGAGAAACAAACAGTTCAGATGGCAAATAGAGACCATTTGGTATATGATCTCTAATAATTGCAGTCAGGATGTTGGTAAGGCGTCACACCTGCTGGGATTTCTGCTTTAGAGCTGTTCGGTCTCCAAGCCAAGCCATTCTGTGCCAACCTGCTCATCTGCCTGCTTTCCTGTTCACATCATACATCACGATCAAAACGCCTTCAGAGTGAAAACATCTTTTAATGAGTCCCTTAAAGAGACCATTTAAAAACAAATCCTGTCATAATTTACTCATGCCAGTTCAAACCTCTATGACTTTCTTTCATCTGTGGAACACAATAGAAGATATTTTGAGAAATGTCTCAGTGTTTCTTGTCCGTACAATGGAAGTTAATGATCATCATATCTGTTTGGTTTCCAACATTGTTCAAAATATCTTCTTTTGTGTTCCTCAGAAGAAAATACGGTTTTAAAACGACATGAGGGTTAATAAATCACAGGTTTTTAATTATTCAATGAACCTACTGAAGTGTCGTACTGAAAGACCATCCTACCAGCATGATTTCAGATGGTTAACATAATCTGTGATATCAACAACTTCATATAAAGGTACACTTAAACAGCACATAACATCAAAACAGACATGTCTCTTCCTGTCATAGTTCTAGGCGAGAATCAGCTAAACAGGACTTGCTGATAATCAGAAGTCTGGCTATGTGTAGTCTCAAACCATTGGTCTGATACAAAAGGCACACAAAATGGGAAATTGTTCAGGATTTTCAAAGTCGTCATCTCATTGGTTGAACCGGGAGACGTGTGTGTCGCGTTTTTTAACGGTCTGCCAGGAAACAAAGCTGCCATGGAGCCAAACCCCCTCATGGAAAAAGAATGCCGCCATGTTTATAACTGTGACTATGAGCTCTTACCAGGATCAACTAAACACTTGATTTTCAAAAAGTATGTGACATATGTGAAGTTCACGTCCAAGAGTTTAACACACCAGTCTGTTATTGTAGGGACATCGACGTTACATTTTCACGCCGCTAAACATGACGCAGAGCAAAACGAACTGTGATTGGATGCTTTACATATCAGTCAAATGGGCTCTGGTTAGTCCTTGGCCAATGAAAGCTGCGATGGAGTCCTTCTTCCATCGGTCTGAAGCTCTGGCTACGCGAGACTACGCCATGTGAAACACTGAGACGGCGTTATTAGCAATAAAAACTGAGCTTTTTGAAAATGCTCTCCAAAGCGGATAACTTTGAAAACGCTGTTCTCGTGTTGTATTGTGGACTGTGAAAACGAAGGTATTTAAAAAACGATGACGTAAGTTTAGTCATGTGATGCATATTGAACCCATAGATATTCATGTTTATACCGGTATTGTGCCTGTTATGTGCTGTTCACTTTCACACTGTTGCTAAAATATGTTACTTTGCACACTCTTCATATCACAGTCCTGCAAAGATGACAGAAAAAACATGAGTGACAAATGTTTGTGACAAAACATGAGAGCAGTCGTGTTTTAGACCAAACATATAATGGTGACTGAGTGCAACCTGGACGCATCAGTGAATGCAGAGATATTGCTAATATTTTTTGATGTTTCAGAGTGGATGAGAAACTTTTGGAAAACGCTTGGAAACCCTCGTGTGGACGAAGACGTCCATATACTGGTGTACATATACTGATGGTGTGACAGATCAAGAGTCATGATGAGGACCGTGATCTGACCAGTCTAGCCAGGCTGAGTGTTGTGGGTCTGGGACATGGCAGTTTTGCGTTGCTGGTCCAGGCCTGGGCTTTGAGGGATGGGGGACTCGTGTCTCCTGAACCGCTGCCGGAGCCCTTCTGGATCAGAGAGTCCAGTAGCTCAGAGCACTGCAGGAAAACATGGAGGAAAGTCCCATATATGAAGCGTTACAATAACCAGCACATCAGCAACAACTCTCAGGTAAGGCGACATGAAATGGTGCTCGCAATCCATTTTACTTTCGTAATCTGATGCATTTTGTGTGAAGCAAGAGTGAAAAAAAAAAGTGAGGCTTTATCCACTGGATCACGACTGAATTGTGAAAAGTGCATGTAACAGGAATGAAGCCAGGTAGTTTGAGGGAAGGGATATATGAGAAAAGAGTTTAAAGTCTAAAAGAACAGCATTAATTTGAAATAGAAATTACAAATGTCTTTACTGTCACTTTTGTTTAATTCAATCATACTTGAACAGTAGCCGCGTTTCCATTATCCTTCAAATTGCGCGAATTGAAAATACGGCCAATGGAAACACGTCAATTTCGCAAAAACTCCCGTTTATTGCAAAAAAGTTTTCACGCTTGCATGAGGTGGTTTTTCAGGCAATTCGAATAAGAAATATTTCACAAAACTGCAATGGAAACAGTTTTTGCACATTTACAGGTCACCTGACGTACATGATGTGGTGTGTTTGGACAGAATACGAGACTTAGTTCTTCATTAAACTCATAAGATGAAAGTATTATGGGAATACTGGATTCTAAACAACAATGAAATGCCACAATTTATAAAGATATGAGGGAGAAGCACCCAGAAACTCCTCATATGTGTCACTCACACGTATAAGTGGCTTTCCTTGCCATTAATGATTGGATAACACGCCTACGTCTCCTTCCATTAAAAAATAATGGCCAGTCAGTGGCTGAGATATACATAAACCTACCAAAATCTGTCGCCATGACTTTTTAAATGACTTATTGTGAGAGGAAAAAATGATGTTTTAGTCGCATAACATCGGTTTATGGAAACACGGTAATTCCGCAATAGTTTTTTATCGACATTTAGAAAAAAATCGCAAAAGTTTTGTGCAAATCTGTAATGGAAGCGTGGCTAGTGTGACTTTAAAAGCAAACGGACTTGAGGATGAGGACGCAGCTCAGACGAGTAATGAAATCAACAAATCCAGCTGTTTCTGAACGAACACCGAGACCTGGACGAACATGGATAAACAACTGATCATTTCTTGCAGGTGTGCTTCAAACTTTTCTTCCGTTTCCCATGAATGATTTAAACATCGCGGACACGGGTCAAGTCCAGGTCACGTGAGAGACTCACCTTCTGACAATAATTATCGGCCGTCTCCATTTCTCCAATTAGGGCACTGATGTCATCACTCTCCACGATGCCTGCAGGGAAACACGAGGAAGAGGCTCATATTTTCCACTGCACACACACACACACACACACACACACACACAAATACAAACACAAGACTTCCCATTGTAGGGTGCACTGAGTTCAGGCACCATGTGCTGCACATATGACTGAGAGAAAAGCAGCAAAGTAAAGTAAACAGCAGCTCTATTCGAGTTTAACACATGACCTCAGAACGGTCTCAAAAGGTGAACAAAACTGAATGATTGTCTGTGCATCTCAACATCCTTCCCTCGCGTTCTGTTAGGACCACTATCGTCAAATACGACTGACAATTAGCACACAGTTTGGATTGGTGGTATGGTTCTGTTCTGGGCGAGAACTCCCTGCGCTTCATGCAGTCTAGCATAGATAAGAGCAGCAATAACCCTCCTTAGGGTAAACAGAACAGAACCAACATGAATGTATTTCAGATATCATTAATTCAAGATTTTAAAGTACAACATAATTCGAGAATTTATTCTGATTTAAGGGGAATCAGAATGCCAAACCCTGACTGACGAGAGGAGCTGGGGATGGAGGAGGGTAATTCGCTCCTGAGAAACACGATAGCTGCTGATAATACTGAAGGAGCTTATGTATACACTGAGAGGCGTCGTATTCCTATAGCTAGATGTGGATCAGCTGAAGCGAGCTTGACTTACGTAACCTGCCAGAACTGACGCTATGCATCCTACCCTCGCGGGTCAAAATGACCCGAAGCCCTAAAATTATACTTCATTTAGTTTTTTTTTTTTGTTCTTTCCAGAAAGCTTATTTTATTTCATTTTGATAATATTGTTTCTATTTTTAATGCAATTTTTTGGGAGATTTTTTTCTTTTATTTACCTTTAAATTTCTAGATTTAATCAATAAATAATCAATCAATAAATAGTCATTTAGAAGCATATTCCTCATATTCATTCAATTTAAATTCAAAATAACTCACAATTTCATGCCTAAACCTTTTAATTCAGCTCAGAATATCTTACATTGGGTGTCTTTTCCGACCTCTTGTGGAAAAATAATAATATAACATGATATTTCATGACACTTGCACCTAGATGGCCTTATAGCTCTATATATGGAGCAAATTAGTTGTTTCTGCTGGGTCCTAAAGTCAGTTTTTCCTCATTATGCATTCAGATACACATGTACTCATTATAAAATCATTTTTTAGTAAAGTTTTAGCATTTTTAGTTTGAATTGTGAGCATATTTAGGTTTTTCTATGTGTTTCTGAAGCATTCCTCGCATTCCATTCATTCCTGAGGGGGTCAAACTTACCCAATTTGCTACATTTTAAAATTTCAACCACAAAACTATGTGGTCGAATCCATTCAATTTCTTTGTGTGTGTATGTTTGTGGTTCAAGTGCGACAAAAGTCATGGGGGTCTTGGACACCTCCGATGAACATCAATTTCAACAGGCTCAAAATGACCCAAAGGAAGAATGAGGGTGAAACTAAACTTGTTTTAGTAACTAAACTCGTATTGAAAACTCAATTCAACACCCCGTCCTCACCAGTCTCAGAGGTCCAGAGGAAGCGCCCGTGGCCCGCGTGTGCCAGGCGACTCAGGGCCCGCGTGGTCTCGGCCCGTGTGGTTTCGGCCTCTTCTCCGGTGAACAGGCACACGTGGAGGTTCAGGCTTGAAACGCTGCAGCGCTCAGACACATAATCAGTGATGGATTCCTGAGGAGGAGATAATGTTGTTTATATGTCTATGTGGTGTTTTTAATATGCTTTAAGACAAACCATGTGTAAATTCATAAGTCGACACCATTGCTGAGTGTATTTTCTCTTTAAAACTGCAGTGAACCAAAGACAGTCTCAAAAACATGGTTTGAAATCGCTAGAGTTTCTGACGTCACAAACTACCTTGTAAACCAATCAGGGGTGTGTTTCCCGAAAGCATCGTTAACCAACTATGGTCGCAAGTTCTGTCATTATCAGCATAGTTCAACGAGTCGGTGTTTCCCGAAACCATCGTAAACAACATCGCAAAGTTGTGTGTTTGGAATGACAGCTCTCAATCTGTGGTTAGAAGCAGTTTCTTGTTTGCATGACATGTGGACTTAATAAATCCTTATCTTGAGCAATAAGCAAGCTGACATTCAGTGCAACCTGTGTCTTTAATTTAGAAAACATACAGATGTCATTTACGTCTTTTAGTTTGTCAAGAGATTTAAAGTGTTGTTTCTGAAGAGTGCGCATGTGTGAGCGTGCTCTACAACGTAAGAACGAGCCTATGACTGAATATGGAAATAAAGCAAAATAACTGAGAGAAATGAGAGATAGTCCTCAGATGCCATGTCCGTAATTTATAGCAAAACATCTAGCGTTAATTCGATCTCAAACAGATTCATTAAAGAAAGTTATTACTCCACCACATGCGTGACATCATTAACCAGCGTGGTTGAGCGACCACTTTGCAACAGTACGATTTCAGGAAACAGTCGTGACTAGCTAGTTGATTTCTTCAACAAAAGCATTGTGTACTATGGTAGTGAAGCAGCGAGTTACGGGAAACACACCCCTGATCAACGTGTGATCGTCAACGAGTGGATCTCTGAGCTGCTGTGAGTGAGTGGAGGCGGGGCTCATTTGCATAATCATAGAACCGCACATACTAAATGAGGCAACGGTGTTGAGTTACATTCAAGATATTTTAAGCCATGAAGACATTTTTTCAAGGAAAAAATGCTTAAATATGTCATTTTGGTGATCACAGTTTTAAGGGATAAAATGATTGACTACAGGGGGACTTTTCTATTTGAATAACAATCACAAAACAAAAACTTTATGCCCTTTCTCAAATGTCTCCAAACATTCTCCAAGTGACGATGACACATGACTAACTTCTGCAAAATGTTCTTTTATTTTGTGATGAGACAGAGGCGCGAGTGTCCGACTGACCGTGTGTTGATCAGGCGTGCCGGTGGTGAAGAGGTAAACGCCTCGAGTTAGAGACGCTTCTTCTTCTTCCTGCGGTTCCTCCTCTAGAGCGCGCCGGAGAGCTGCCAGAGTATCACGACCCCCCACACACTCTAACGCCTGGACCCACCTGAACACACACACACACACACACACACACACACATCTGGTTCGCTATCTCATGGGGACTCTCCATAGACGTAATGGTTTTTATACTGTCCAAACTGTATAGTCTGTCCCCTTACACTAACCCGACCCCTCACACACACACACACACACACACACACACGCACACACACACACACACACACACACACACACACACCTGGTTCGCTATCTCATGGGGACTCTCCATAGACGTAATGGTTTTTATACTGTCCAAACTGTATAGTCTGTCCCCTTACACTAACCCGACCCCGCACACACACACACACACACACTAACCCGACCCCTTACACACACACACACACACACACACACACACACACACACACACACACACACACACACACTAACCCTACCCCTCACACACACACACACACACACACACACTGAGGTCTCGGGAGGTTATAAGTAGTGAGATTTATCACCAAAAGACTCTTTCCTACAAGGCTTCAATTAAACTCTAGACCCCTAGAAGCAGAACAGGCTATATTAGGAGACACACACAGGCCGCAGAGATTTACTGTTTCGGGATGAACTTGCACTGAACTGGGGAACAAAAACAGGTGAAACTCAACTGAAATACACTCTCACTGAAGTGAACCAAGACTAAGTAAACACAGAATGAAATGACTACAGCAAACTGCAGTAATTACTAATTAGTTTTTTTTTTTTTTTTAAGACCTGATGGATGATTTCATTCATTTCTTACTGAGTTTGATAAAGTGTCTTGTAGTGCAGTACAAGCAATATCAATAGCAAACACTAATGAAGAGAAAATGAGAGAGAGAGAAGGACAGACTGAAGTCTTACTGCCAAACAGCCTGAAGGTTTTCCCGGGTGGAGGGAACCATCTTCTCCTGCCACGACTTCACCTCGGATCCGAACCTGAGGAACATTCACGAGATCGCATACAGAAGTCACACACGATCCCTGATACACACTTCATTTCACATCCTCAGCGTATCTGTTAATATAGAGAGTGCTACAGGAATGACGTGTGTTTGTAGGCCGAAGCTCGGAAATATGTTGCATTTTATCACCTCCGGCTCCATCATCCTGAAGTCAGCAGGTTTTTTGAACAGGTGAAATGCTTGAAATAAGGTCTGTGCTGAACACAAGCTCAAGATATCTTCACGTTTCATTCTATACCATAAAATACATCAGTAATACCCACTTGTGATTTTTACTTTCATTCTAAAACGCTTAACGTGAAAAACACTTAATGTGGCTTAATGTACTAAGACAGTGTTATTAAAAGACCAAACTCAATTAACATACTAATAAAGTATACCATGTGCAGAAAAATGTAAGAGCCCAGAATATGAACGCAACGCGTTTAATTACACGTTAAGCATTTTCCTCCCTCATCTGATTTTTCGTACATGTATGGTTTATTAATAAGGTGTTTACTGAGTTTGGTCTTTTAATAACACTGTCTTAGTACATTAAGCCATGTTAAGCGTATTTTTCACGTTAAGCGTTTTCGAATGTCCCACTGTGAGTACAGAGGTTGTCATTAAACGTCATCAGCTGAACGGATAAACTCATGAATCGCTTTCACAGCCTCGTTGTGTTTATACTCGCGCTCTTACAAACTATTATAACTCTAGCTTTCATGGAAAATGTTTTTAAATAAAGGCTGAGAGAGTTGAACAAAGCTTCCCAGCTAACAGAGTACGTTCTTCCAGTGACGACAATGGAGTGTTTGTTCAAAGGTATAATGTTCTCAAAAGATCAGATTTTCAAAAGATTTTTTTTTTTTTAAACATTTAACAAACTGGATGTTTTGAATGTTCAAAGAACCTTCAGAAATAATGGGAGCGTTACCAAAAACATTCTTATACACTCTAAAAACTGCAGGGTTAAAAAAATAACTCAACCTTAACCACACTGCTAGGTCACTATTGGACAGAACACGCGCTGGGTTGATTTGACCCAAGTGCTGGGTTTTACTATTTAACCCAGATTTCAGGGTCATTTATTTGACCCAAACAGTGGGTGAAATTAACTCTCTTGCTGGGTTATGTCACCATGACGATCGTCGTCACTGTCATTGTCATCTTCTCTGTCACTGTCACTGTCACCTGTTAGTCTCCCTCTACACTACGTTTCCCATCATCCTCTCCGGCTCTCACCTGCACTCAATCCATCATTGCACGCACCTGCCAGCCATCATCGTCATCGTCACATCATTGTCTTCAGCTGTTGTCTTTGTTCTTCTGTGTATTTAAGTTCCCCTCATGTCTATGTTCAAGGTCGGTTATTGTTTGTGCCTTGCACGCTGTCTCACCTAATGGCTGTATTCTGAGTTACTTATTAAAAGAATCTTTGTTACTTTTCTAAATTCATCATCTTCATTGGATCTTTACCGTGACAGGTTAACTCTTACTCATGTGCTGGGGTATTTCCAGTCTCATTGCCTTAACAATAAAAATAGTAACAAATATTTGTTATAAAATAAAACAAATGTAAAATAATTATTGTCTCTGTAATACAATAAACCAAAGAGGCCACTGTAAAAAAAAAAAAAAAATATATATATTTAATCGTTTTAAAAAAAAACATTTTTAATAATAAATCTAAACAAGTTATTCATTTTAACTCTAAGATGGTGACGCTAAATTACGGGTTGGCCTAAAAAAATACGTCATCCTTGCAGAACTCTACTGGAGAAAAAGAATCTCATATGATGTCCTCATGTAACTGTCAATGGCTATAACTTCGAAATAAATCCTGTTGGCCATTTATTTGCCATATATAAACAATCAAGTTATGGAAATAGCAACTACAACACAGGCATATGTTGAATATTAAGTTTACAGTGACGATCACATCAAGTACTGTCCTGCACCGATTTACTCCCATAATGTGAGAGAACAGGGTTCAAAGGCTATACTGTAGAACATGACTGATCCATAACACATACAAGGCATGTGTGTAAAAGTGGCTCCACCATAGAGTTACGGAGCGTGGGTTCATGAAATAAAGGAGTGACACTGTTCCTTACTGCTCTGGAGTGAAGCGCGCAGTATTAGGAGCAGGAGTGTGTGCTGCATATCCACATCTATAAAGACTTCATGCCAGACTAAAGTAGAGCGCTCATGACTACGCTAAAACAGATAAATACTACAGAGGCTTTACAATGGCCCATTAATGCCTTCATTTCCTCTGGGTAAGTGTGCGCGATGATGCAACAGTGATTCTGTGCATTAACTGATTTATGACAAGTGATTTATGAACGTGATGATTTCGCACAGGTACACGTGCACACACCAGAGAACATCTCAATGCAGGCTACCCTTATAAATGACACTTTTAAAAATAGGATACCAAAAGGTTCCAGTGTCATACAAGAACCATTTTGGTTTCCTCAAAGACTCAGCTAACAAAAATATGTTCTAAAATTTTTTGCCATTGAGTTATTAAAACGATATTTCTGAATGTATCTTGAAATTTCAAAATGTCAAGTTTTCTTTAGTTTTAAACAGTTTTTCTTGGTTATATTGTTTTTTTTCTTGGTATTTCTTGGTTAAGGAAACATTCCGTTTTAGAATTTTGCAAACATTATGAGAACGTTACTTTTGAATGTTCTCTGAACATTCCAAAACAGTCCATGGCAGTTTAAAAAAAAACATTAGACAAATTAAAACGTTTTAAAAAAAAGTTCTAAGAATGATGTATAACTTTTCTGAGAACATTATTGAAGACCAGATAACTATCCAAACCGAAAGAACATTTGATTAACATTGAAGAACATTAGTCAGTTATGAAGTTTCAAGTTATGAGAACATTCCCTGTTAGTTTGGGAATCTATCAGATCTTAAAATAATAATTTTTTCTTAGTGTGAAGATTTTTAATAATCTTTTTCCACTATAAAGAGCCTTTTGAAAGGATCCATGAATGTTAAAGCTTCTTCCATAGATGCCATCAAAGAGCCTTTATTATTAAGAGTGTGCGTACTGGAGCTGAACCATGACACACTGATAATACATAGGTGGATGGACTAGCACTTCTAAACAGCCTACCAGCCTAATGAGAAAAATGCTGCCTGCTATATATATATATATATATATATATATATATATTAGCACATATTTTCAAAACTGTTGACTATGTTGTCTGGATTTACCACTGTGGTTTAAATAGGCTGACCAAATGATGTCAGAATTTATTTTTCTCCTATTAAAACCTTTGTTTATTTACTTGGCATCTAAATTCGGGATCGACAGCTGGACCACAAGTCGGCCAAAACCCCACAGAGAAACGTCCCAGTGCTCCCTATAGCCGGCCCGTTCCTGCTTGCACCTGTACCTCAGTTCTGCTGCTCCGGCACATTTGTGTCTCGCACAGACCCATTTATTTAGCTGAAAAGTGCACATTTGCATTTATGCAAAGTGCCAAATGCACCTCTGAGAGCTGTTCTGCAC
Organism: Abramis brama; assembly: GCF_963993115.1. NCBI lineage: Eukaryota > Metazoa > Chordata > Actinopteri > Cypriniformes > Leuciscidae > Abramis > Abramis brama. Next base: position 10,086,891 of record NC_139963.1, on the reverse strand, counting down.
TAGATTTACAAATACATAATATGAATATATCATGAGGTATAGACCAGGGGCCGGTTTCACAAAGATAGACTTTGACTATGGCTTAGATATAGTAGATAGTCAGACTTCAGATAGACATCTAAATCAGACCGTTGCACAAAGCACTTAAGACTCTGACTACACTGCAATGCATTCTGGGTAAAATAAGACACTTTTCAAAAAAAAAAAAAAAGTTCTTTAGCGGAAAATATGTGTTTGTTGGAGGAGTATAAATGACGGAGTATGTTTTTATGTTTCCACTGTTCGATCGCGCCCGTGCCTCTCTCTCTGAAACACACACACACACATTCCAGCATTGCAATCTTGGCATCGCAGCCTGTTATTATGCTGCGTTCACACCAAACGCGAATAGAGCGTCAAATCCGCGTCTAGTTCGACGCTTGAACATTTTGAATCCATTCGCGCGTCCAAAGCGAGCGTTTGAAGCGAAATAGACGGGCGTTCAGAGCTATGACTCCACTATGATTCTACTACTCCCTGTTGCTTGAGCAGTGTATTGCATTTCACGCATCGCCCGTGACGCTTGCGCCCACTGTTTAGACCAGGGGTTTTCAAAGTGGGGGTCGCGGCCCCCTGGGGGGCCGCCAGGGGGCGCCAGGGGGGCCGCAGCAAGTTGAAAAAAAAAAGTTAAAAAACATTAAAAAATAAATATTTGCTAATATGAGTATTGTTATGAAAAAAAACATTATAATAATTTGTTGCATAGCCTATCTGATATCTGATTGATCGGCTAGTGACAAGAATTGGCCGATTTTCACATGATTTTCAATTCTGACATATGCCGATTCAAATGCACTCGGGCGCCGCATGAATAACATTGCGCAACATCAACATCACACATGCACACAGAACGCACATGTAGGAAACCTTGTGAATTACGGCCGTTTCAGATCGCGAGCGGCGCGTGAGCAGCGCAAATTTTTTTCGGCGTGCATGTTCAGTGAGTGCATTCACACCGCGAGCTGGAGCAGCGCGTGAGCGTCAAGCAGGAGCGTCGCATGAGCAGCAGTGAAGCGGAGGGTTTCGACGCCGAGTCTATTTTTGTAGCGCTGCTCACGCTCAATTAAAGTGAAAGCACACTTTTGATGGACAAAATAAATATGATTTTACTCAAAAAAATGCACATAATTTGCATGTATAGTGTGTTTTAACAAGGAGTAGGCTATGTCAGAAAAGAAAATGAAGACAAAAATATTTATAGAGAATGTATCCATTTAAACTTGTTTTTATTAACCAGTTTGGGTAAAAGTGGTGTTTTATTATATATATATATATATATATATATATATATATATATATATATATATATATATATATATATATATATATATATATATAAAATAAATATTTGTTTGTGCTGTAAAGTGGTTAGAAAAAATGAAATCAGAATCGGCTTAAATCTGTATCGGCAGGTCAAACTCAATGAAAAATCGGAATCTGCCTTGAAAATTGTAATCGGTGCATCTCATCTTTCTGATTGGCTGGTATCAAACACCATCACATAATCTGATGTTCACCTAGATGTTTTATTTATTTATTTCTACATGTGCCGTGCCGTAGTATTGTCGATGGGTTCAATACGGGGGGCCTTGGCCAGAACCTAGTGGTATTTGGGGGGCCTTGGCATGGAATAGTTTGGGAACCCCTGGTTTAGACTATGAAAGGGAGCGCGTCGATCGTTGCTCGCGTTGACTATGTAACGGCCCTAACAGTTACAAGGACATTTTACTTGGGAATGTAGTAACAAAAAGAAATGTTTAAATTATGAGCCATTTTCCCTTTTCTTCTGGCTGTTTGTAATGTAGGCTAACTGATTGTTACTGCTGGTTGCCAAGGTAACATAGAGTCTTAAACCTAAGTTAGCCTGGGGGTTAGGTGTCTAATTTTTTTGGTCTAAATTAAGTCAGTCTTTATTTTTGTGAAACAGTCTAACTTGCATTAGACTAGTCTATGAGCAAACTTTAGACTAGTCTAACACTATAGACCAGTCTAAAATAGCTTTGTGAAACCGGCCCCAGGGGTGTCCCAACTCAGTCCTGATGGCCACTGTCCTGCAGAGTTCAGCTCCAGCTTCCCTAAATGCACCAGTCTGGAGGTTTCCAGTATGTCTAGAGCTTGATTAGCTGGATCAGGTGAGTTTAATTGGGGTTGAAGCTGAACTCTACAGGACAGTGGTCCTCCAGGTGCAGGATTGGACACCCCTGGTCTAGATGCAAATGTTTGTTTTTGTGTGTTTTATTATATATATATATATATATATATATATATATATACATACATATATATATATATATATATATATATATATATATATATATATATATATATACATATATATATATATATATATATATATATAATATATATATAATGCATACCATCAGTTTTGAGAATCAAAATGAGGAATTCTTAACTCAAGACTATCAGTCAAATGTTTGGACACACCTACCGATTCTTTAGTTTCGTTATTGTCCATATTTTAGAATAATATGGCACCATCAAAACTATGAAACAACACAAATGAAATTAGGGGAATTATGTAACGACTTAAAAATAGTTAAAGGGGTCCTATTACGCCCTTTTACGAAGTCTTGGTTTTGTTTTTGGGGTGTAGTCAAATGTTTTCATGCTTGATTGTTAAAAAAATTCATTATTTTTATATTATTTATTATATTATAAATATTAAAAAATATATTATTATTATATTTTTTATATTACAGCTCCTCTCTACCCAGTCTGGTTGAACGAGTCATTTTCGATGAAGCCCCTCCTTCTGAAATACGAAATGCGCTGTGATTGGTCGGCTGACCCAGTATGTCGTGATTGGCAGCACTATGCGTGTGTTCGGGAAATGTCACGCAAGGTCAGCTCTGGTGTAAACAATTAATGTTGGTGTCAATTTCAAACCATTTTGAGCTCGATTCAGACCCTGACAATGTTAATGAACAAGAGAATCGTGCAGAACGAATTTCAAGCATGGACTTTGCAAGCACGGATTTCACAGGACATTTCAGAGTTGAATGTTTTTTTTTTTTTTGTAATATTCTTATAGATACGATGTTATCCACCATTTAATCATATTTGTCGGAAAACCATGGTAATACAAACAGGAATCGATAACAAAATCATGGATAATTTGTGAACAGTCTTACAAAAGCTACAGTAAACACTACATCAATACTGTAATGTTAGTTTGCAGGCCAGCGGAGGCAAAGCTTTGCTCTTCGTTTACATCATAGCATAGCATATAATAGCAACTACAGAAAACTTATAATTAGAACTGTTAATAGAAAACACAACTATTCTGTTAAATAAAATATCTGCCTTTTGAGTGGATCTTCTTTATGCTCAAACAGCAACATTACAGACTAACTAAAGTTGAAAAAGTGAAAGAGCACAATAGGACCCCTTTAAATTAAAGCCATCTTCACCCTCTGTCTAGATTCCAGCTAACTTATCCGAGCGGTTTAAACCAAGTCTTCTGAAGAGACACGATCTCTTTACAACAGATTTAACTTCAGCTTTTATTAAATGGTCAATCTGTCAGCTCAACTGTACTTGCTTGATGTTTACAAACATCATTGTTTCTTTATGAAACCACTCAATTATTTTGCATTACTTTTACAAAGTCTTTATAAACTTTTTAAAGCTTGAATGTATTGGTTGCATAGACTTTTAAAATCTATCCGGTTTCATTAAAGAAAAGCCTTTATCACTGTAAATTTTAGTTCACAAATAGGCATTTTATATTTGTATACAGCATTGTATAACTTCAAGCAAGCATACATTTTAGATTCAAAGGTTTTCAGTCTGCCATGTCCAAACTTTTGACTGGTATAGGTTATATATAGAGAAAAATCTCATTATATAAAATCAGTTCTGGGAGAAAGCAGCAGGAGACCAAATGACAAAGCAGATCATAATCTGTCACACTATAAATAAGTGAAAACCCCCGACAGTGTGTGTGACCTACACAGTGACATTGAAGCTGTGTGTATCAGCCAGCTGCTCCTCTAGGAGTATCCGGAGAGCGTACTGGATGTGCAGCTGGTAGTGAGTGTTCATCCCAGACATGTCCAGAACAACCTGGACCCTGTACAGAGACACACAGAGAGACTGAGACACACAAACACACTCCACATCCTCCTGTAATGGTAATGGATTTACACAAAGCTTTAAGGCTGGCGAACTAGGATCAATATGCACTAATACTCAAGTTCATCTCACAGGGATAAACATTGTTTGTGTCGACCGCAATGTGTTTCGCGTGAGGCTGTTCTTCAGTTATTGGCGGCTGAGAGACTTTAAAAAGCACTCAAACCATCAAGACTGTAAAGTGCACGTCTGCTGTTGTTGTTTTGTATATTGTTGAGTCTGTGCCGGTCATGGGATTATTACATTTCCATGATCGATTTTAAGGTTATTTTTGTTTACTCTTGTACAGTGAATTTTTGAAAGTTTTGAAGTCCTCAAGTAAACCCATTTGAAAACTATGAGTGACAGGAACCCTACGCAGTGCTCACTGCCCCCTAAACATGGCACACACTGCATGTCTGCTGATAAAACTGTTGTTTCTGTGTGATGACATACATAAACCTCCACATCCTCTGAAGTGATATCCAGAGTGAAGAAGAAGTGCACTTAATTGTATTGAATGTGCACTTGTAGTGTATCTAAAAAATAATCTGTACTTGCAGATAATAAAATATTAATGAAACAAAAGGCCACTTAAGTGTGTTGAGAAACAGTTATGAAAGTGACTCTCTTTAAATACACTTTGTAAAAGTCAAATTAAAAGTTTTACATAAAAGTAAATTGTAAATGATTATGTTTCAATAATCTTTTCTCGTGCTTTAAAGTGCACTTGTTGACTAACATACTGAATAAAGCACATGTAAAGTACTTGGTTATAATTTTAACTGTAGTGTGTTATTTAATATACACACATACATATATATATATATATATATATATTTTTTTTTTTATATATATATATATATATATATATATATATATATATATAAGTACAAGTTTCAATAGAAATTACATTAAAGTATATTTTACTTTATCATAAATGCTTGTCATAAATGTTAAAACATAATTTAAAGAAAATAGAATTAATTATCACTGCAAAAAAAAATGCTTTTTTTACTTACTTAAACACATATTTTTGTCGTGTTTCCAGTCCAAATATCTAAAAATTCTTAAATTAAGAAGCATTTACTAGATAAATAAAATGAAAATAAATTATATCTTATTATAAAATAAATTTAAAAAAAATCTAAGCAAAGTTTTTTCTTAAGCAAAAAGATAATTCTTACCCCATTGGCAGATAATTTTGCTTGTTTTAAGATACAAAACAAGATATAATTTCTTATTTCATTTTACTTTGATAATTTTTTAGATAATTTTTTTTGATATTTCGACTGGAAACAAGACAACAATACTAAATAAGAAAAGCATTTTTTGCAGTGTATGAAATTACACATAAAGATGTACCTATGTACTTAAGCGGGTCAAAAAAGCAGTCAAGTTCTAAACTAACTGAATTAAAAATAAATTTAAACAAGAATACATTTTCATTTAACTGTAAATAACATGCATACGTGTTGGACGTACTATTACATTCAGTTCACACTTATATTCTTTTAAAGTATATTATGATATACTCTTTTTAAAAGGATACTAAAGTGCACTTGTTTTTAACAAGGGTTATCAATGAATATAGCTATCAATGCCATCCGCAGTGCCCTTCAGAGCATGTGCTCCCTATGATTTGTGAAGTGCACTGGGCAGGGAGCTACTGTCTCAAGGCTAATGCTCTCACCTCTGCTCACACACAGTTCCCCATATCTGCCGGCTGGCCGTCCCGTTCAGCCACTCCACTCTCCTCTCAAACAGACACACAGCACCCATCAGACGCTTCTGCACATGAAAGACCAAATGAAGTGAAACATACTGAAAAAATCCCACAGATTCTGCATAGTCGGACAAAAACTTCCAGTTAAATAAAACTTATTTTGAACGGAATAGCACACATGCCCTTTCTGGCTGACAGACATCAGTTCAATGGGACTCCTGTATACTCCATATTTGTTTTATTAATAGGTGTATGAAAAGTGTCAGCGAATGTTTAGCTACTGTTTGCTTGCAAGTGGGAGCTTAGGTTCCCTGGTGGAGTTTAGAGAACCAGCTAGCATTGCTTATGGCTCTAGTTAGGTTGCAGCTGGTTTTACATGGTTTCTAGCTGGCCCAAGTTCATCATATGGAGTTTGTGGATTAAAAAAAAATTTTACCTGATACTTTAGCAGTGATGGAAGATCAACATGCAGATTCTTCACTGTTCCATCATGCCACTCACACTGGACCATGACCCGCTGCAAACACATACAGTTCGAGTTAGCTCTGCTGTACAGGTGAACAGATGGGACTCAAACCGGACTCATAAATGCAGCAGGACATGCTCATCACCTCATGAACGGTAGAGGAAACAGTCTTTCCCAAGATTGGCACAAACGTCTCTTGCAGAGGATAGGCATCTCGAGCCAGCAGCTGATAGAGATCCAGCTTCTGAGCTGCAGGAACACACAACTGTGAGCCAAGAAACACACTCGCGACTAAACTCACACATGCTGCAGTAATACGTCTGGGAGACTGTCAGGCTGTGCTTTTCGGTGGTCACACATTATAATTTAGAGTGAGTTGTTATCAGAGGTAACTGTGTCCAAGTTATGCATTTCAGAAAATGACTATTGAATCAAAAGAACCTCTCCCTCTTGCAGCGACATCTCTTCTCTTCTCTGATGATGTGTTTATTGGTGTAGGGGCGGGGCAACCTGTTACTCACATGAGATCCACCAATAGCAGACCACAACCATCCAATCAAATCTCCATGGACAAAATTAAGCCCCGCCCACTGTGAAAAATGATCGTGATTTTAACGGTAAAAGACCTGTTAATTGATTAACAGAACGTTTCCGTTCTATATACGGTAAATAACTGTGATAGATCTAACAGTACATTTAATTAAATTTATTAATTTTTTACAGTTTTTGGAAGTGAAAAAGAACAAGTCATTGTATAATTTACAGTGAAAAAACGTAAATTGACATTCCCACAATTCCCTGCGTGACACTGCATGACACATTTGATGTATTTTTGTTAAACAAGAAGGGTGGCTGGCCGCACACTGATCCACTCAAGACTGAAAGTCTACGAAAACATATTTTATTTTTTAAATTGCATCGTGCAAAAAAGTGCAAAGTGCATGTGGGTTAAAAACAGAATAGACACATGTATTTTTGTTGAAATAACTGTTTCTTCATAGTGTTTTCTAATCAGTTATGTACATTAGGGTTTTGTTACATTTAATGTTGTTAAATTAATGTTTATTGCGTTTGTTAAATTTGACCATGATGGTGTTTAGTGTTTGAGTGTATGATCCTGTGCAGCTTCTATATATTAGTATTAATTTTCTTGTGGAAAAGCTGCTTGTGATGAGCTTTGACTCATCATGTGACTCTCATCACCACTGTGATTGGTGGTTGTCAGTGTATTACAATGGTACAATAGATATGTTAGAACTTCAATAGGTTGGTAAATTAACATTATATTAGATAATGAAATAAGTTTTTTATTGTAAATTTAAGTCTGTAAACCTAAAATGTTGCTACAGTATTTTTTACGGTAAATTTCTGGCAACCACAGCTGCCGCTTTTTACCGTAAATTTTACCGTTTGAGAAGCAGTTTCACTCTGATATATACGTCACAATAGGGAAGAACAGACTAGCGCAACTTCTGTTTCATGCTGATTTTATATTTAAAAAAATATAAATATTTAAAATTGTAAAAAAAAAATACATTTTAAAATTTTAATTTTATATATATTTATTTATTTATTTATTCGGGACAGTGCACATTAATGAACAATCTAACATTTCTGTACAGACTGTAAATGAGCCAAGTTATAGCATAAATGCTAATTTTCACCTGTAGTCCTGAGGCAGGAGGACAACATATTTTTAAATATTTATAAATATTTATATTTACGGTCAAAAATATTTATATTTACAGTCAACATTAAAATTGTAAGTGACCCTATGTTTAAAGTACACTACTTTTTCTTGGTCAAAATTCTGTTTCACTTGGAAATATGTCATTGTCATATGTCATGCGTCAGAATGTCTGTAACATTGCAGAAGTAAAATGCGTTGTAGATTAAACTGAAGAGTGAACCCCTCAGAGGCTGTGAAGATACCCTTGAGGCCGTGGGTCTTCAGCCAGTCTTTGGAGCTGCTGGGCGCTGGACCCGCGGGTTTGATGCACAGCGGACCGCCGAGAGCAGAACTGACAGGACTGAAGTCAGAAAGAGTGAGACTGTCCAAACCCCTGGAGATCTGGAGAGGCAGAGGTTAAGACTGAAAACATGGCCAGCCCTCATAACCGTGAAACATGCATCATACGAGAAACCGGTAGAAAACACAAACATTTCAATAACAAAAAGTGCCATGGTGCTAACATGATATCATATCAATACCATGTTTTTGAGGACATATACTATGTTGGAATTTCTTAAAGTAAAATTCATATTTACCCATGTGAAAATGAAGTACACTTTAGCATACTTTTATAAAAGAGTTCTTATGGAAATTATATACTTGGGTTCAAACTGAGTTTTCGGACACTTAATTGCATGTTATTTTTAATTAAATGAAAATATATTATAGTTTAAATTTATATTAACTGCCATTAGTTGAACTTTAGAGTGTATTTTGACCCACTTACAGTATATAAGTACATTTTTACATGTGTTTTATATGTGTATTGCTGAATGTACTGAAAAACATTTATGGTAAACTAAAATATACTTACAAGTTTCAGTAGAAATGGCACTATATTTATGTATGTAATGTATTTCATATATATTTGTGAATCCATTTGTACACCAGTTGTAATGATATTAACTTTAAATGTAATATCGAATAACACACTACAGTTAAAATTATAATAAATTATTTTACACATGCTTTAGTATGTTAGTCAACATCTAAACTAGTGCACTTCTTTAAAGCATGACAAAATATTATTAAAACATAGTTACTTAAAATGTAATTTAAGGTGAAACTTTTAATTTTTACATTCTTACAAAGTGCACTTTTTTTAAGGTTTAGTTAAGTGTGTTAAAGGGGGCCTATTATGACCTATTAAGTCTTGATTTTGTTTTTAGGTTGTACTAGAACAGGTTTTCATGCTTGAATGTTCACAAAACACATTATTTTCCTCATATTCTCCATTGTTGCAGCACCTCTCTTCCCAGTCTGTCAGTAACGCTCTGTTTAGTTCCTGTCTCTATGAAGCCCCTCCTTCTGAAAAGCACACTGTGCTCTGATTGGTCAGCTGGATCAGTGTGTTGTGATTGGTCAAACACTTCTAGTGTGTTTGGGAAATGTCCCGCCCCTAACCATAACCGCTAGTTTCAACACACTACTAACTAACTCAACTAGGCCCCGCCCCTTTATTTAGCGTATGAATGATTTAAATGAGGAATATTGCGACGTGTTCGTTCCTGGAAGAAAACTCAAGACTACAATGGAGTTCAGAAACAGTAACACTGATATAGAGAATAATATATATTCACCTCTGACTCAACAGTGACAGCTTTGTCTCCAACTCGACCCTGACGCATGTCCTGAATTTGGGTAAGAACATCCCGAGCTGCTTTAATCTCCTCCCACAGCAGATCTACATCTGTACTGCTGTCCACCACGCCCTGGGAGACACACACACACACACACACACACACACACACACACGCACACGCACACACACACATATCCCTATACCATTTATAAGATAAAGCGGTACCATAAAAGTATTTGAACACGTACGACACACAAACATGTCTGAAGGTCATTGGAACGAAATATCAAAGCAATCATCATCTGTGGTGAAATGGTGCTTTTCTCTTCACCAATTTCACCTTTCTTCATCATTTCTGCTCAGTGACTTTTAATCAGCTGCTGTTTTGTTGATTTTTAGTGGCTGTGTGAATCAGTTCTTCTCAAGTTCACACAGGTGTAGAGTCTCAAATTAAAGGGAAAGTTCACCCAAAAATGTGAATTCTGTCATCATTGACTCTCCCTCATGTTGTTCCAAACCTGTTAGACTTCTGTTCATCTTTGGAACATAAAGACATTTTTAATATTCTTAAATCATCATTATTGTCCATCCATTAAAAGTATACGCAATTAACATTTTCCAACTTCAATGAGTTCATTAAGACATGGTAAAAGTAATCCATATGAATGGAGCAGTTTAATCTTCTGAAGAGAAGAGCCATGGCCACTTTTTATGATGAACAGGTTTAATTTGGGCTTTTATTCACATATAAATTGAACAACGTATATACATAGAGCACTTTAAATATGGTCAATGGCAGGTCAACCGTACTTGCTCGACGCGTGAGAACAAAATGTTCTAGAACTTTGAAAGTTGTATGAAATTTCTCTTATGAAGCGTGAAGTTTTTGGTGGAAATGACTTTCAATGGAGGGACAGAAATCCAGTTTCACTAAAAAACAGCTTAATTTGTGTTTCCAAGATGAAAAGTTTTCATTTTTGAGTGAACTATTCCTTTAAGTATGAACATGAACCACTAACATTTGACAATAACAAGTTTCCAAATACTTTTTTTCTTCATTTTTTTAAAAATTATATCTACTATAATTTCAAACCTACAAAAACATAATTTTGTGAAAACGTTTTGCTTAAATAGCGTGTTTTGAAAAAATAAATGTCATTTAATGATATTTTGTTATCTAATAGTATGAATTTTTGAGTGTAAAGGTTTAAGTGTCCAAATACTTTTTGGCGCCACTGTATGTAATTTCAGTTTCATGTCAGTTTAAGAGATAATTGTGAATATTTTCACGTTCGTTTCGATTTATTTTCAGATTACCAGTGCAGCAGAACACAGGTGATATCTCCCCCCAGAAACGTCTGCCATTCGCTTCACAGTCTCCTATGACAGGACACATCAGTCAGTGAGGTGGAGAATGTCCCTGTGCATATTAAATACAGACGAGTCAATCCTCACGATGGCGGCGGGACTGCTACTGTTGTAGGCGACCGCATGAACACAGGGCGTTCGCTTCACAGCTAAACAATCACATATAACGTCCACTGTCTGATCAGGCCTGAAAATAAAATATATGCATTTAATAATCTTTATATAACAGTGTGCAAACATTGACCACCCTTTCTTTTCAGCTGCCTTGGTTCCAAAGCATTTTTTCCCATTTATTTCCTCCATGAACATCTACAATATAGAGTTCTAAGCCAAATTAGCTCACTCTATTATTACATTTAAAGTTCCCCTATTATGATATTTTAAAGGCTCATAATTTTGTTTTGGAGTGTCCTACAATAGGTTTACATGCATCCATAATCAAAAAAACACTTTAACTTTCTCATAATACACATTGCAGCTTTTTGGTTGGATGGTCCAGTCTGTTGTGATTGGTCTACTCTGGTATGATTAGTCAGATGACCCAGTCTGTTGTGATTGATCTACACTGATCTGATTGGTCAGACGGCACAGTCTGTTGTGATTGGTCTACTCTGCTCTGATTGGTCAGATGACCCAGTCTGTTGAGATTGGTCTACTCTGCTCTCATTGGTCAGACAGTCCAGTCTGTTGTGATTGGTCTACTCTGCTCTCATTGGTCAGATGACCCAGTCTGTTGAGATTGGTCTACTCTGCTCTCATTGGTCAGACAGTCCAGTCTGTTGTGATTGGTCTACTCTGCTCTGATTGGCCAGATGGCTCAGTCTGTTGTGATTGGTCTACTCTGCCCTGATTGGTCAGATGACCCAGTCTGTTGAGATTGGTCTACTCTGCTCTCATTGGTCAGACAGTCCAGTCTGTTGTGATTGGTCTACTCTGCTCTCATTGGTCAGATGACCCAGTCTGTTGAGATTGGTCTACTCTGCTCTCATTGGTCAGACAGTCCAGTCTGTTGTGATTGGTCTACTCTGCTCTGATTGGCCAGATGGCTCAGTTTGTTGTGATTGGTCTACTCTGCCCTGATTGGTCAGATGACCCAGTCTGTTGAGATTGGTCTACTCTGCTCTGATTGGTCAGACGGTCCAGTCTGTTGTGATTGGTCTACTCTGCTCTGATTGGCCAGATGGCTCAGTCTGTTGTGATTGGTCTACTCTGCCCTGATTGGTCAGATGACCCAGTCTGTTGAGATTGGTCTACTCTGCTCTGATTGGTCAGACGGTCCAGTCTGTTGTGATTGGTCTACTCTGCTCTGATTGGTCAGACTGTCCAGTCTGTTGTGATTGGTCTACTCTGCCCTGATTGGTCAGACGTCCAGTCTGTTGTGATTGGTCTACTCTGCTCTGATTGGTCAGACTGTCCAGTCTGTTGTGATTGGTCTACTCTGCTCTGATTGGTCAGACTGTCCAGTCTGTTGTGATTGGTCTACTCTGCTCTGATTGGTCAGACGGTCCAGTCTGTTGTGATTGGTCTACTCTGCTCTGATTGGCCAGATGGCTCAGTCTGTTGTGATTGGTCTACTCTGCCCTGATTGGTCAGATGACCCAGTCTGTTGAGATTGGTCTACTCTGCTCTGATTGGTCAGACGGTCCAGTCTGTTGTGATTGGTCTACTCTGCTCTGATTGGTCAGACTGTCCAGTCTGTTGTGATTGGTCTACTCTGCCCTGATTGGTCAGACGTCCAGTCTGTTGTGATTGGTCTACTCTGCTCTGATTGGTCAGACTGTCCAGTCTGTTGTGATTGGTCTACTCTGCTCTGATTGGTCAGACTGTCCAGTCTGTTGTGATTGGTCTACTCTGCTCTGATTGGTCAGACTGTCCAGTCTGTTGTGATTGGTCTACTCTGCTCTGATTGGTCAGACTGTCCAGTCTGTTGTGATTGGTCTACTCTGCCCTGATTGGTCAGACGTCCAGTCTGTTGTGATTGGTCTACTCTGCTCTGATTGGTCAGACTGTCCAGTCTGTTGAGATTGGTCTACTCTGCTCTCATTGGTCAGACAGTCCAGTCTGTTGTGATTGGTCTACTCTGCTCTGATTGGCCAGATGGCTCAGTCTGTTGTGATTGGTCTACTCTGCCCTTATTGGTCAGATGACCCAGTCTGTTGAGATTGGTCTACTCTGCTCTCATTGGTCAGACAGTCCAGTCTGTTGTGATTGGTCTACTCTGCTCTCATTGGTCAGATGACCCAGTCTGTTGAGATTGGTCTACTCTGCTCTCATTGGTCAGACAGTCCAGTCTGTTGTGATTGGTCTACTCTGCTCTGTTTTGGCCAGATGGCTCAGTCTGTTGTGATTGGTCTACTCTGCCCTGATTGGTCAGATGACCCAGTCTGTTGAGATTGGTCTACTCTGCTCTCATTGGTCAGACAGTCCAGTCTGTTGTGATTGGTCTACTCTGCTCTGATTGGCCAGATGGCTCAGTCTGTTGTGATTGGTCTACTCTGTCCTGATTGGTCAGATGACCCAGTCTGTTGAGATTGGTCTACTCTGCTCTGATTGGTCAGACGGTCCAGTCTGTTGTGATTGGTCTACTCTGCTCTGATTGGCCAGATGGCTCAGTCTGTTGTGATTGGTCTACTGTGCCCTGATTGGTCAGATGACCCAGTCTGTTGAGATTGGTCTACTCTGCTCTGATTGGTCAGACGGTCCAGTCTGTTGTGATTGGTCTACTCTGCTCTGATTGGTCAGACTGTCCAGTCTGTTGTGATTGGTCTACTCTGTTCTGATTGGTCAGATGGCCCAGTCTGCTGTGGTGTCTACTATGCCAGTTCTAAGAACAGTAAGAAATAGTTCCAGTTATATTTCCACTTGTTATGGCCCAACGGTGGAAAAAAGGCTTATGTTATCACTTAACATCTATTTCTCTATGGAGAAAGTGAAAATGAGTTTTACTTCCATTGCCCTGCTGTTTCACTCTATTTTGCTGGGAGAGGAAATAGGCCTTGACTGCTATTTTAAAACCTTCTCCTCAGATATGACCAATTATAGAACTCAAACTATTTCAGGACAATGGACTGCAAATATGTCTAAAGGTGAAAGGGAATTAAATGACTGCTGGCTCAAGAAAAGAAAGAGTGATTCATCATAGCGAAACAAACTCTCACCGAGCGGCCTGGATGATGAGCAGCGTGTCCAGCTGTGAGTGGGTCAGTGCCCTCTGTATCGCCTGTAGGAGATCACAGCCTCCACTCGCTCGAAGCTGCATGACCCACGCATAACACTCCCTGAGCCTGAGACGGGACATTAAGAAAAGAGCCTCCTGCTGCAGACTTTCATTCACATTCTTTATGTGTAGCTAAACAAAAGTGATAATATAGCTAAATTCACAAAACACCCAGTGTTAAATTAGCACTGCTCAAATGTGTCCACACTTCAGAGTGTTAAAATAACACTGAAGCAGTGTTGAAGTTAATGAGATGATTGCAATTAATTAAGTGATGATTGAGCATTAGTGACGAACACCTTCTGTTAACAAGCAGAATCACTGAATGAAAGACGAGCAGAAACACAGCAACTACAACTGACTTCCAGCCATTACACATAATTGCACTTATTATTAACCAGTTTGACTTTATTTCTGTCATACATCTACAAAAGTTCTTATAGGTAGGTTTTCAGAGGTTTAGATGTTGATCACCATTGTGGTGATCAGTGTTTGCTTTAGTTGGGCTCTTTCAGAACCTTTACTTTTAACATTTTTTTTTTTTTTCTGGCTGCTGCAACTTTATAAAGCATATTTGTTGTGGCAAACAAAACTCAAGAGAAAATGTGGTCATGTGATGTTGTCTATGTACTAATGATAGTCATCATGTAGTAACCTGATTCAACCTCATCCAACATTTAATAACTGATTATATAGGTGACGTTTTATTAATTTTTCATTATAGTAGTCCTGTGATGTTTCAGCTTGTGCTGTTTAATCTAAAGGGTTAAAAAAAAAAAAAAAAAAAAAAACACTCAACAATGGTGAAAATCAAACAAAAAAACCCTTCATGTTGCAATGCATGCTGAGAGTCACCAATCAAAACTCATCCCAGCTTGCTTTGTGGCGTGAATGAATGGGCCTATTATTTTCATTATCTCAAGCTTTAGACTCTGAATGACATCAGTGAATAATGCCATTACATTATGATTATGTCATTATCAAAACATAATCATCAGGACCTGATCATAGTTTCTTTTGCCATAACAAATGTGCTTTACTGTATAAACACAAAGTTGCAACAGCCAAATAAAAACTAAAGTTAAAAAGTCATCAACAAAAGCAAACACTGCTCATCATATTGATGACTTAAGACGAAACATTCAATAACACATCAACATCTAAACCTCAGTTAACTCTCAATAAGAACTTTTGTAGATGAATGCAGAAATAAAGTAAAACATGTTAGTAATAAGTGTAATAATGTGTAATGGCTGGAAGTCAGTTGTATTTCTTCTGGTCTCATCTCTTTTTTTCTGTTCTTGTTGTTCCTCTTTCCTTCAGTGATTCTGCTTGTCAACAACAGGTGTTCATCACTAATTATGCTTGCTGCAATAGTCGGTGATGTCCGTGTACAGCCGCAACACCGGTTACATCACTTCCCCACCATTGTTGTTGATTTTTTATAGTAATAAAAAATAATTGAGTTCAGTTAAAGAACAGACACTACAGTTAAAAACTGAACGTGTCTGTCTGTTGTTGTGTTTTTCAATAAGAATAATAATGAACTCATCATTTAAGCAATTGCCGCTCCCAAATTAGCGCTAATTTGAAAGTGAAAGTAAAATGCACACTGCCACACGAGCACTCATAACGGTGCGTGTCCACTGGCACAGAGCGAGCGTTTTCAGTTCATTATGAAAGCCTAACTTCCATAGGAATTTATTGAAAACGCTCGCTCTGCTCCGAAACGTTGTGAATGCCAGAGCAGTCGTGCACATTTTACTTTCACTTTCAAATTAGCGATTTAAAAGCGAGGTGCAAAAGAGGGAAAAACTCCTCCCACCTCCCGGCAGTGATACCGGTATTACCGGTGTTGTCACATGTCGATTATTTCCTCACCATCACATCCTTGTTATCACTAATGCTCAACCATCACTTAATTTTCTAATTAACTTCAACGCTGCTTCAGTGTTTTTTTAACACTCTGTAGTGTGGACACAAACGAACACTGAGGGGTGTTAATTTAACACTGGGGAATTTGCTGTGTAATGAGCTGCCTCCGCAGGCGTCATGGACGAACTCCCCGCATGAAAGCTGTTCAAAAGGTAGGTATCTTAATTATGCAGCACAATATGTCTTATTTTAGATGTCATATTCTAAGGAAGCATCGCATTCATCCTTTGTGGAAACATAGGGCCAGATTTACTAACATCTTGCGTCAGCGCAAACCCTCTTTTGTCATTAAAAAATAATGTCAGGACTTACTAAAGACACAAAGACACAATCAAAGTTGTTCTGTGAACACTCGAGAGCAAGATGAATGCAACCTATTCATATGTAGCCTATGAATAGATATCTGCATGAGTCTTTAGCAGCTGATTCTCACAGGATTAGGTTTATCAATGTTTCAATTTCAATCAATTACCTATCAAAAGTTAGATGCATATAGTAAATAAAAATGATTATTGGTTAAAACTCTTCAGAGAAGCCTAGACATCTGTGTTTCTTACAACTATGGCTAAACAAATGCTGAGAAGTTAGTCTGAATGATGAGCAGTGCCTAAAATATTGACTGTTCCAAGATAGTTGATGTGTTGACGTGTGGATATCTACAATTACACCTCAGACTTAGCAACACACACTAATGTAAACTCTATTTAAATACACTGTAAGGTCAGTCTCTCTATTTGTGTTGAGTTGCTGTGTGTGTCAATGAGCCAAATGAGGTTCTGTTTCAGTATGTCTGTTGCCTATGAGTGTCTCATTTCATTATCATCACCATGTTTCAAATACAAACGTCTTGAAGAATGATTCATTTTGAATGACGAGAGGCAAAAATCTGTTTTAATTTGTGTCAGAACCGTGGCCTTTATCCTCTTCTCTCATTATCTCATCTCCCCATTCTCTCTCTTGTCCTTCCATCCCCTCCTCTCTAGTGGTTTCTTGGCGTCTAATACAAGTACAAACTGTTCTCACATGTGCCCACTCATCCCTCATGACAACCTAAAATAAAACAAGGAGTCACTCTAAACAGAAACTAATTAAAATAATGGCCAGGCAGAGCCGTTTCTAAAACCCGAAGGACTTACAGGATCTCTGTCCGTATGAATCATGACAATAACACTATGCAAATGAGACAAACATATAATATTCACACAAACAATCTCACTCACCTTAGTGGGCTGATATCTAGTGGTTTGTCCCAAAGGCTGCTGACCTCCGAGCCGTAGGACAGTAGATACAGTTGGTTTTTGAAGCAAAGTTGCTCCTCAATGAGAGTCTTTGATGGTGTAACATGAGCAAGTAAGAAGAAAAATCACAAAAATGAGCCGTGTAATTGATTCAATTAGCAAAATACAGTATGAAGCATATTGGGACCCTACTAAGAGCTCTAGCTGCAGATCTGCTAGTCTCTCTGTAGAGGCGTTGAAATCAGATGTGTCGACAAGCACTCCGACTCGGGATCCGTTCACCACCCCAAACACCTGACAGATCAAACCAAACCAACACTGGGTACCAAAGTTCGTCTGCCTGAACCAGATTCATGGAGTGAGGATTTCTCAGAGATCCAGGTTACCTTTCGGTTTCCTTGACTGAGCCACTTAATTCGGTCATGGTACATCTCAATGGCACTACAAAAAAACAGATCAAAACATCTGAATTTAACACTAGTGAAGCCATCAACCATCAGACTCATATTAGGCAGAGGCTATTTGGCAACAGCAGAATTGCACTAAGTGTAGATAGTAGTTGCTATTTATACTATTTGCACCTCAGTGTATTGTCTTATGGCAATTGTATTGCCTTACTGGGACATTTTGACCCTGTACCTAAAGCCCGCCCTTACACAGTCATACAGGTTTGGAAGAACTTGAAGAATGATAACAGAATTAAAATGTATGTATCCCTTTAATGCCTCCCACCACCGATCCAGTTATCAGACAGGTGTCTTTTGTCATTTTTGGTTACAAAAGTAGGCGGAGTTAGTGTAAATAGCCTCTGCCAACAAGACACTGTATAAATAGACACTGTTCATATTAATACTTGGGCTGTCAGGTTAATTTAGTTTATTATATTAAAAAAACAATGTCAAGTCAAGTCAAGTCACCTTCATTTATATAGCGTTTTTAACAATATAGATTGTTTCAAAGCAGCTTTACAGTGATAATAGGAAATTAAAGTTACAGAGATTGTTTTGGCTCTAGAATAAAGTTATTGTCCAGCTAAAGTTAGTTTTGATTGATAGATTCACTTCTGTTGTAAAGGTCATTAGTTATTAACTTAACTGCTAACACAACACCGTTCTAACTTCGCACAACATCAGTGCCTGGTGGCTCAAGAATGCAAACCTTGAAAAAAATTTTTTTTATAAGATTAACACATTTAATCATAACCCTTGATTTGTCAATTTTGTATTAAAACTTAATAATAATATGCTGAGTTCTTAAGTCAGTTGCTGTCGATGCAATGCTTCACTTGTCTGTCTGCCCCCACAAAACTTTTATTGTTACATTATTTAATCTGTATCATATACTGTAATGTATTTTCTCATATAATGTAATTAATTCCACATGTTGATAGGGCTGTATAGCATATAAATCACATGTACTGCATTCAGAGAATGATAAAGCAACATCATGGCGACTGTAAACAAGTAGTGGAGATGATTCTCACGTGTAAAGCTGTTCCTCAAAGTCAGCCAGTGACTCACTGCTGATGTGCATCTGTTTGCTCATCTCATCTCCTCTTTCAGATCTGAGAGAGAGAGAGAGAGAGAGAGAGAGAGAGAGAGAGAGAGCGAGTGAGCGAAAGCGAAAGAGAGAGAGAGAGAGAGAGAGAGAGAGAGAGAGAGAGAGAGAGAGAAAGAGTTAAAACAATTTGCATTTGGTATATGATCTCTAATAATTGCAGTCAGGATGTTGGCAAGACGTCACACCTGCTGGGAGAGAACAATTTAAGGTTTGGAAGAAAAAAAAAAATCACAAAGAACATCTCAGTCACATTTCACCTAAAAAAAAAATGGAATAAAGAAAATGCTGCCTATTTTTACATTGTCATTTTTTTGGCTCCCAGGTTTTTACACATGAAAACATTAGAGCATTAATGACCCACTTATCTAAGACTTAAGTACCAAAGTACATATTTATATGTAATTTCATAATTGTCACGTTCAGGACGAGGAAGAAGACAAAGGTAAGCCAAGCAGATCGAATAGCAGCATAAACTTTATTAAACAAAACAAAAGAGTAATCAGTCAACGGAATAGTGTGCTAGAGCACAGTTAACAACACCAGACAATGACCAAACTGAACTGAGTGCAATATATACAGAGAGAACAAGGATCAGGTGTGTGAAATCAATGAGTAGCCATGACAACCAATGAAAACATACTTGGTAACCAAGAAACTATGACAAACATAAAAAATAATGAGAAGCGTTTGTGAAAATGAAACTCAAACAACAACTGAACGTGGCTGAAGTTTACTGACAAGAATATATGGTATTAATAATAATAATAATATATTCTATATTGCACATTTGTAATGATAAAGTTGCAATTTAGTATATTTAAAATCAACCAGTTAAAGGCCCACTGAAGTGCCTTGAAACACGCAGCATTATTCAATGTGTTGATGTAATTTCCACGGAAACAGGAAGACAGGGCGGGGCATATCAAACAGCTCCTCCCCTTTTTTTAAATAGCCAATAGCATTTCGTTTACATCACAGCTCAGTCAGAGCCGTTGAGCTTGGTAAAGCTGCATTACAGCCTAAGACAGCCACAGTCTAATAGATTCCCCTTTTAGATTGAATATGAAACTATCACTAAAGCAAAACAGTGAGCTTAATCATGCTGAAGATACAGTGTGTAGTTTAAAAAGTGTGTAATTTATGTTGGCACCGGTGTTGCTGTTTTTAATGCAGAGTCTAAGTACGATATGATCTTTGAAATACAGCATTCAGTGCAGAATTCAAATGGGTCCGATATATTTTCTAATCTGCGCTGTGTGCTGTCGTGTCTCTGGACCGGAGCTGTGGCGGTTCGCATGACGCTAATGTGAAACCAGACTTATTTCGCCCCAATGGAAAGCATATTTACATTGTCTGACTCTGAATCATTCCCTATAGTGCACTTTGTGCCATTCACCGTCTAGAAAATAGTAAATGTGTGAACAAGTGACCGATTTCAGCTGCAGATTCAGCGTCTATTTATAATTTAGGGGGCGGAGCTTCAGATTCTAGAGAGCATTTGATTGGACAGAAAATCTGATGAGAAGCTGAAGTGCAATAATGTCATCAAAACCATTGATCAACATTGGCGGAAGTGAGAGACTGTTAGTTTCGAACGCTTATATCTTCTAAATGCGAATGCTGTCATTGTTTTGGAGGACACCAGATTATAGATAACAGAAAGGCTAACCTAGTCATACTAAAAGCCATTACAACTTCAATTTTGATTTCATGGGGACTCTAACATCAAATAGCACTACAGTTAAAATCAAGTATGTGCTTTTAGTATGTTAGTCAATACATCAGAATAAGTGTACATTAAAGCATGACAAAACTAAGTGCACTTCTTTTTCACAAGGTTATTATGCTTTTTTTGCTATAAAAAAGAGGCCGCACATTACTGCTTTAAACTGTCAAAAAATGGTATCTGTATTAGTGATGTGTATCAGATCTGAAAGCATGGTTTATATTTCCACAAGAATAAGCATAATTAATAACTCATGTTTCCTTGTTTTGAGAACAGCAGGTAATTATAATTCCACCACCTGGTTTCTAAGACACAAACTAATTCACATGCTTCGAAACGATTGCTGAACCGATATTGTGTGGGGAATTTGTTTTTGATGGCATAACCGGTGCCAAAAAATAAATAAATCTGTGATCTTTATGTGGCCTGTTTACACTTACAGCCAAACCAACATTTATTCAGACACCTTCGACATTTCTAACATTATCACAGTTTATTCACTATAAAATATGACTAGAACTCAGAGTTATCAGATCAGTTGATGTTTCACTGGTTTTGTCCGTCCTTCTGTTAGACTGTCTCGCAGATGAATTATGTTGAATATCTGTCAGCTGTTAAATTTAACTACACAATTAGATGATACCAGTTTAGATCAACCAGTTACCAAGCAATGCTTCATTTAGTTCAGTCTGTGTGTAAAAAGAGAATTAGCAATTAAAGAAAAAACACTTCAGCAAAACATGATCAGGTCAAAGTTATGAATCATTTTTGGCCCCAAATGTTTATAAATTTTACTGGTAGTCACTGGATGAAGAATTTTTGGGTATAATATGTCACAGTTTACTGTATTTTGCTCTCCTCACTTACATAAATGAACTATAGTGTCCTGCACACACTAGTAAACGCATATATCTGGTGTCTGAATAATCTTTGGATTGACTGTAATCTTTGGATTGGTTGGGCTACATCAGTGTATAGACGGACACAGGGTGTGTAAGAGTCGGTAGTTAACTCACACAGGACGAGTGTTGCAGAGAGAGAGGGGGCGAGAGAGAGTCAGTCCACAGTTCTCCAGCCATCGCTCTGAGCTCTCGTACACTTCACTGCGATCCTGCAACAACAGCTTCATCACTTCATACAGCAATGATGCTTAGGTAATAACTGCATGATTATAGGTAATGAAGGCACCAGTACATCTGAAGTTTGGGTTTGTCTGAAGATGGTGGACCGATCACTCGTCTCCATGTGAGACTCACTGCTCTCTGCCCTAAAGACCATATACATAAGACAGGGGAGAATGTCTCTTTATAATCTGCATATCAAACACAGATGAACATAGAAACCGGATCTGTTGTGTAAGTTCACCACTCGAGGGGTCCCGTCTTCTTCTGCTCCATACGGAGCATCAAACTTCCTGATGCCACAGGTTCTCTGTGGAATAGTAACAGTGTTTAATAATGCGATGAACACCGATTAACTCTTTGAGGACTGATCTCTAACAACTGCTTAGTTCACTTGTGTCTAACGTTACAAAATATTTCTATTTCAAATAAAAGCTTTTTTTTTTTTTACTTCTAGTCATCGAAGAATCCTGAAAAAAAAAAATAAGTAAATGTTTTCTTCAGCAGCAAATCATCATACTAGAGTGATTTCTGAAGGATCATGTGACACTGAAGACTGGAGTAATAGTGCTGAAAATTCAGCTTTTGATCACAGGAATAAAATTGTAGTTTTGATCAAATAAATGCAGCCCCAACACACCAAAAAACATTAACAAAATCTAACAGGACCCAAGCGTTTGAAAAATATTGTGTTTGTTGTTCTTATATTGTTTGGTACTTTTATGTTTTTGTTTTATAAAGTGCCTTGAGTACTGGCTGCATTAGGTTAACCGATATTATATTGTTGTTATTAGTATTAGTAACAGTTTTATTAAGAAGCTAATATCTCCATCTCGTGCATTTTAATAGGCCTATGTTAAAGAACGTTTCTGAAAGGAGATTCTACATTCCTTTCTTGTGATTTTACCGTAGCAACGACCCAAGTATGCAGTAACTATGGTATTCTGCAGGAAAAATCATGGTGAGGTGCCGCGAGCTTATCAATGTTTACCTTCACGTGACGGTGTTGGTTCTGAAGCTCGCGCACGTACAGTATATCTATGATCCTCGCGCAGAAACCAGTAAACGTCCGTGTGCGGCTCACACTCATCAGTGACTGACAGCTGCTGTGTTAGGCGTCTCCATAGTAACACACTGAGCCATTCAGCACGAGTGCGCCTCACGATCTCATGTTGACAAATTCATGATCAGTGCTACAGTTTGCTATTAATTCAAGCATTAGGCATACTGTTATTATTGCTGGTACAAAACACGAGAAGTACTGATGGCACGGATGGCACGACTTTTTTTACTGGAGCCAGCAGTGACCCAGACTGATGTTCAGTTCGTGAACGAATCATTCTTTTGATTAAACTGGCTGAACCGGTTCACTAGGTTTGACAGTATGCTTATGTAATAACATCCGCGTTTCACGTCATTATTGGGTGCTTTAATAATATAATTGCGTATATGTGACAACATTGTGTGATTGTGTACACAAATAAATTGTTAATCGTTTTTTTTTTTTAAACTGGTTAATTGAAACCAGAACCAGTTTGAAAAAAGAACCAGTTTGCGGAAAAGATTCGGACTTCCCATCATACGGACCTATATAGCAACTGCATAAAACCCAACAACCCACCCAGGCGGTTTAGTCGTCATTTGGTCAGAGTGACGTTACTTTATGACAACGTTGTGAGGACGTCGTTGTAAAGTTCCATTTTTTATAATCTTGGCTAACGTTCCAGAAACGTCGTGGGCACGTCCTCAAAAGACGTCGCTAGTTTATCCCATGGAGAACGTTGTAGAGACGTTCAAGTTCAAAACGGTGCGCAACGTTTTGCTACGGTTTCCTGGTTGAACGTCATGTTTCCTGCGTTTGAGATACGTTTTCTCTTGTTTGGTGGGTGTGTCAGAACTGCAGTCCAATCAGCAGCAACATGTATAAACTCGCACAATGGGTTCAAGGAAAGTAATTAGGGCCCAAGCCCTGAAAGGGCGAAGGCCCTATTGTTTCCGTAAGGATTATTAGGGCCCAAGCCCTGAAAGGGCGAAGGCCCTATTGTTTTCGTAAGGATTATTTTTTTTTTTTTTTTTTTTTTCTTCATTATTTTTTTGTGTGCCTTTTTGCCACTTTTGGGGCCCTTAACATGCTCAAAAACTCTTGAAACTTTGCACACAGGTCAGAACCCGCGGCCATCAGGGCCGGACTGAAGCTGGTACCCGGGCGTGGCAGGGGGGCTCGACAGCGCCCCCTGGAATGGGGTCCGAAATCTTGGTCCATATATCAAACACGCTTGCATGTAATATGAAACTCAGTACACATATAGATCTCATCGGGCCGAACAACTTTCGTGCTCTAAGTTTTACAAAAGCCCAACAGGAAGTCGGTTATTATACGTTGTTTGGAAAACGCATACAATGGAATGTGAAATACTCCTCCTAGGGAATTCATCCGATCGCCGCCAAACTCGGTGTGAATGAAGTCAAGACATTGAGGATGAATTCTTGCGAACAGATTTTTGATATCTCGAACGGTTTGGCCGTGGCGAGGAAACAAATTTATGGCGAATAATGGGACACAGGAAGTGTGTTATAACTTCTGCATACATTATCTGATCATGCTGAAACTTCAGCAGTGTGTTCGTTGTAAGAGGCCGATCACATGGATGTGATCTTTGTGAGTCAAAGTTATAGCGCCACCAACTGGCAACAGGAAGTGTGTCACTTTCAAAATGCTTTGAAATCACTTATTTTTACCCGATTTGCTTAAAACTTTATGTGTATAATGTAGACACACGGCAGATGTAGACCTGTGAAAGGATTATTGATATCTTAGATACTGTTGCCGTGGCAACGCATCAAACTTTAATATTCTTTTCGGATACTTTTGAGACTCTTCACATGCTTGAAAATGCATGAAACTCGACAGACACATCACATTTATTATACAGTAGACATGTGCAAAGTTTCAGAAATGGGCGTGGTGGAATGGCTCAGTAGCGCCACCTTTAGTCAAAAATGGGGGCTTAGTTTTTCCTAGAATCACAAAACTTGGTAGGTGTATTGTTCTCATCAAGCAGGACACCTTTCTAATTTACAGTCATTACCTCAGACCCACAGGAAGTCAGATATTTTGGTTTGAATGTGGATTTTCTGGAGAATTTTCTCTCTCTCTCTGTGTGTCTGTGTGTGTGTGTGTGTGTGGGGGGGGGGGGATTTGTCTATTCCATTTAATCTTTGTTCTTCAAGGTTTCAGGGGCTTTTGGGGCCCTTAACGTGCTCAAAAACTCTTGAAACTTTCCACACAGGTCAGAACCCACGGTCATCAGGGCCGGGCTGAAGCTGGTACCCGGGCGTGGCAGGGGGGCTCAACAGCGCCCCCTTGGACACGGTCTAAAAACTTGGTCCATATATCAAACACGCTTGCATGAATTAATATGAAACTCGGTACACATATAGATCTCATCGGGCCGAACAACTTCCGCATTCTAAGTTAGTACCTCCGCCCAACAAGAAGTCGGCTATTATGGGTTGTTTGAAAAACGCATGCTGTGGAATTTGATGTTCTCTTCCTAGAGAATTCATCCAATCGCCTCCAAACTTGGTCCGTATGAAGTCAAGACATTGAGGATGCTAAATTGCGGACTGATTTTTGATATCTCGAATGGTTTGGTCGTGGCGAGGAAACGAATTTATGGCGAGAAAAGAGAAACACGAAGTGGTATAACTTCTGCACACATTAACTGATCTTGATTAAACTTCAGCAGTGTGTTCGTGGTAAGAGGCCGATCAGATGGATGTAACTATTGTGAGTCAAAGTTATAGCGCCACCAACTGGTAGCAGGAAGTGTGTCACTTTCAAAATGCTTTTGACAAAAGTGAGGGGGTTAATAGTTTAGCATCCAAATACATCGCAAATATTAAAACATTTTGATTCTAATGAGAGGGTTACGTGAGACCAACACAGCTTACTTTCGTTTTTATTTTTACATTAAATTTAAAGGATTTGTTGTGGAATATTTTGAGTGTATCATAAAATCAGAATAAGGTAAGACAAGTAATAATTTCTGTCTTATATACTTTCTGTATATATATATATATATATATATATATATATATATGTATATGTGTGTGTGTGTGTGTGTGTGTATATATATATATATATATATATATATATATATAGATATAGATAGATAGATATTTATATACACATATATACACACACATATATATATATATATATATATATATATATATGTGTGTGTGTGTGTGTGTGTGTATATATATATATATATATATATATATATATATATATATATATATATATAGCTGCGAGCAGCGATGGAGGGCCAAAGCCGGCGGCACCGCCATCCCCGGTGCCTTTAGGTAACTAAAGGCACCGGGGTTGCGGTGCCACCGGCTTGGGCCCGTAATCGCTGCTCGCAGCTATATTTTTTTTTCTTCATTATTTTTTTTTTTTGCCTTTTTGCCACTTTTGGGGCCCTTAACATGCTCAAAAACTCTTGAAACTTTGCACACAGGTCAGAACCCGCGGCCATCAGGGCCGGACTGAAGCTGGTACCCGGGCGTGGCAGGGGGGCTCGACAGCGCCCCCTGGAATGGGGTCCGAAATCTTGGTCCATATATCAAACACGCTTGCATGTAATAATATGAAACTCAGTACACATATAGATCTCATCGGGCCGCACAACTTTCGTGCTCTAAGTTTTACAAAAGCCCAACAGGAAGTCGGTTATTATGCGTTGTTTGGAAAACGCATACAATGGAATGTGAAATACTCCTCCTAGGGAATTCATCCGATCGCCGCCAATCTCGGTGTGAATGAAGTTAAGACATTGAGGATGAATTCTTGCGAACAGATTTTTGATATCTCGAACGGTTTGGCCGTGGCGAGGAAACGAATTTATGGCGAATAATGGGACACAGGAAGTGTGTTATAACTTCTGCATACATTATCTGATCTTGCTGAAACTTCAGCAGTGTGTTCGTTGTAAGAGGCCGATCACATGGATGTGACATTTGTGAGTCAAAGTTATAGCGCCACCAACTGGCAACAGGAAGTGTGTCACTTTCAAAATGCTTTGAAATCACTCTCTTATTTTTACCCGATTTGCTTAAAACTTTATGTGTATAATGTAGACACACGGCAGATGTAGACCTGTGAAAGGATTATTGATATCTTAGATACTGTTGCCGTGGCAACGCATCAAACTTTAATATTCTTTTCGGATGCTTTTGAGACTCTTCACATGCTTGAAAATGCATGAAACTCGACAGACACATCACATTTATTATCCAGTAGACATGTGCAAAGTTTCAGAAACGGGCGTGGTGGAATGGCTCAGTAGCGCCACCTTTAGTCAAAAATGGGGGCTTAGTTTTTCCTAGAATCACAAAACTTGGTAGGTGTATTGTTCTCATCAAGCCGGACAACTTTCTAATTTACAGTCATTACCTCAGACCCACAGGAAGTCAGATATTTTGGTTTGAATGTGGATTTTCTGGAGAATTTTCTCTCTCTCTCTCTGTGTGTCTGTGTGTGTGTGGAGGGGGGGTTGGTCTATTCCATTTAATCTTTGTTTTTCAAGGTTTCAGGGGCTTTTGGGGCCCTTAACGTGCTCAAAAACTCTTGAAACTTTTCATACAGGTCAGAACCCATGGTCATCAGAGCCGGGCTGAAGCTGGTACCCGGGCGTGGCAGGGGGGCTCAATAGCGCCCCCTTGGACACGGCCTCAAAACTTGGTCCATATATCAAACACGCTTGCATGAATTAATATGAAACTCGGTACACATATAGATCTCATCGGGCCGAACAACTTCCGCACTCTAAGTTATTAGCTCCGCCCAACAGGAAGTCGGCTATTATGGGTTGTTTGAAAAACGCATGCTGTGGAATTTGATGTACTCATCCTAGAGAATTCATCCAATCGCCTCCAAACTCGGTCAGCATGAAGTCAAGACATTGAGGATGATAAATTGCGGACGGATTTTTGATATCTCGAACGGTTTGGCCGTGGCGAGGAAACAAATTTATGGCAAGAAAAGAGAAACACGAAGTAATATAACTTCTGCATACATTAACTGATCTTGATGAAACTTCAGCAGTGTGTTCGTGGTAAGAGGCCGATCAGATGGATGTAACTATTGTGAGTCAAAGTTATAGCGCCACCAACTGGCATATATATATATATATATATATATATATATAGTGTAACTAAAGGCACCAGGGTGGCGGTGCCACCGGCTTGGGCCCGCAATCGCTGCTCGCAGCTATATTTTACAAATGTGTTCGATGCAGCTCGGTATACGCAACAACTGAGGATATTAGAAGACATGTTTGTCGTAAGTTTTATTGTAAAAATATAGGATATCAACATAATGATGTAGTTGTTTATATTTTTAGCTTCAATGCAAGTGTATGACATTTGGTATAGAAATAAACAATGGTAATTAAGTGCTTTTCCTAAAAATGAGAAAGAAAATACAGGGTATTAAAACAGTATGAACTACAAATAAAGTCAGTATGTGAGGCTAAATAGATGTGTTTTAGTCTGAATTAGGTAAGATGTGTGCTTCCATTTCAGTTTCAGCAATCCCTTCACTCGATTGGGATGTTCTCTTTTGTTCTGGGCGGCAAGTGCAGTAACTGTAACATCGGGCATATTTTGTAGTATTAAACACATATTTATACCGACTTCATCAGGCTCCGAAAATTCTTCACAAAGAACACAAAGAATGGCCTTCTCAGCTGCCATAGTTGCAACTCTTGCGTCATCAGAACAGTGTGTTCAACGCATCACCGTTTCTGTTTAAAAAACGTTGTGCAACGTTTTGTCGGGACTGAACGCAGCCGTGGTCCACTGGTCACCAGATAACTTTTAAAGCTACACTGTGTAGGATTTTCTCCCATCTAGCGGTGAAATTGTTTATGACTACCAACTGAATATTACTTTCTAGCCCCTCCCATTCCGAGGGCGTTTTAACTCCTACGGTGGCCGTATTATTTCAAATCTGCCGGCAGTCGCGAGTAATCTTCCCCTCGCATTTGTCAAGGTGCCAGCACATAAAAACGCAAAAGGCGACGCTTGAATTTCCAAGTATGTCCCTCTTTGTCGACTCGCTCGTATGTATTCTAAATGGCAGATTCTACGCTTACGAGAATACTTAATTAGTTGGTAGAAGTAATTACACATTAATGAGCACATATCATTTTGAAAGAACAAAGTGTTTTTTGCAAAGAATTAACTTAAAAAATTACACAGTGTAGCTTTAAGAAAATTGCATTACAAGTATTATCCTAGTGATATGCCATTTGGATATTATATGGAACATTTACTTAATTCATCAAAGATTTTATCTGGTGACCAGTGGACCACGTCTCTACGATGTTCTCCTTGGGATAAACTAGCGACGTCTTTTGAGGACGTGCCCACGACGTTTCTGGAACATTAGCCAAGATGAATGAATGATCGAAACCTTTTTCATTAAGATTATAGATGTCCTCACAATGTTGTCATAAATATAAACATTATATATGCCTATACAACGTTTATATATATATATATATATATATATATATATATATATATATTATTAAGGAGGTTGAGTGTTCGTAAAAAAAATGATAAAAGAACCACTTCACATGGAGGAGTGGCATTTTGCACATATATGACCGGGTTTAAGAACTTCAAAATGAGTTTTAAATTCATGAGATTTTTATTAATTTATCACATCTAATGTGTTAATTCTAGATGTTTTGTTTATTTATGCGTGTGCACGTTGAACATTCGAGTAGCTTTCAAACCCTGGAGCGGCGCAGAGTTGCCATGGAAACGGCGCAGCAAACACAACTGACAAGCAGCAAACTATCGAAAGCCAAATGGTTCACAATTCGCGTGCTTTTGACCGCCGTATCAATATTAAAACGCCGTCTAAATAAGCGCCGTCAGGCGACAAGTTAACGTCACACGCCGCGCCACTCGCCGATAGATGTTAAATTGACACCACAGGCCACTCAAAATGCAGATTTATGAGCTCATCTACATGGCCCCTCCTATACTGAGTTTACAAGTCGGAGAGGACAATCCCGTTTGGAAGAGCGCTAAAATTGCACGGAGAGGATTTGTTTTGCGGTGTAAACACACTGTAAATGACTTTGAGTGTGAAGTGTAAATGTAAATGAATTTTGTTCAAGAAAAAATAAAAATAAATAAAATAAAAAGGTCTAGCTTAAGATCCGGCGCGATGTAGTCTGGCTCGCCCCTCCTGTTATCAGAGACCAGCAAAAATGTCTGTAGAGTCAAATCATTTCAATGTCTAACTGTGATTAGGGATCGCATAAATGCCCAGCTAATTTGCACATAAATATCCCTTAATTTCCCTTTATGCAATCCCTTAAATTCATTCATCAAATTATATTTAAATTAAATATATCAAAGTTTGGGAGGAGCACGTTCAGATAATCAAATCAGCACGGGATGAGTTAATCAACTCATTGAGTGCGATAGGATTGAGTTAGCCATTTGGCTTAGAACTAGGCTATTAACGTCGCTGTCTTCATGAAGTGCTGAAATGTTAATGTATCATCATGACATGGCCTGTCAGGAAAAGCAGACCCAAAAGCTGGGAATTTGTAGCAAATCAAACTTTATTTTTATGGGGTGGCCTGTCTGAGTGTGCGACTCCCGGCCTAATGGTGTCCCTGATCGGCATTAGCCTAAATAATTCGTAACATTAAGCATTTAAGTTAACTGAAATAAAGCTGAAATTAGGCTAAATAAAATGGGCCTATAATATTAGTTGACAAAAATAACGAAAATTTGAAATGTTGCCTTGCAATAGACTGAAACAAGTTGAAGTTGAAGCTCTAAAATTATGAACTGGAAAGAAATAAAAACTTAAACTAAACTTAATTAGCCTATAGCTAAATTATATATAGGCTAGGCCATTTTTTTTTACAGTCTGTGATTCTGAACCATTTGGCTTTCGATAGCAAACTCCCTCTCTCGCTGTTGTTTTCACTGCTTTCAGGTGAGTTTAGTCTCTAAAATCACACAAATAATACACGCAACTGTTCCTGACACTTTTCTTATGTGTTATTGACACACATCTGTTGATTATTTACTTAATAGAAATAGTTTAGTGCCTTCGAAAAAGTCCGTTAGCATCTCACCCGTTTTCAGAAGAGGTAACGTTAACTGTTAGGCTAACCTAAACTCTGGTTTATAAAGGTTTGGGCTTTTATTTAATCAAGTCTTTTTGTGTAAACAAGATTTTTTGTTAGTTTTGTAAAGGTTTTGCTGTCAGTTGAATGGGTGATTGGAAGTTGGCTAATTTATTTAAAAAACTGATATTTAACATAAATGTATGTGCTGTTAATCGATGACGTCACTTACACGGAGCGCATGTGCATGAATGTGAATATCTGCTGTCAAACAAATACATATTCGTGGACACATGTATGGTAGGCTATATAAGCACAATTTTCACAAACCTGTATGCAGGGCCTAAAACTAACTTTTTGCCACACATGGTAAGAAAAAAAAAAAATAAAGAAAAAAATAATAAAAAAATAATAATAATATTAAATATATATATATATATATATATATATATATATATGTATATGTATATTACCTGTCATGTAAGTTTTTGTTGTAAAAACTGAAGTTATGAAACCAAAATATTAGATACCAGTGAAAAATCACAATTTTTAGGTAAAATCAAATGTAAAATAACACTGCATAGTCTTCACTGTATAAATTAAACAGATTAATCCTTAGCAGCGAGTGAGTCTTTCGTTGTTTGATTAACATAAATGACGACTGCAGCAGATTTATATTGGGCTGCTGTCACTTTAAGTGCTAATAATGCACTGTTCCAATATACTGATACACGTGTTTTCTTTCTCATCTGCTTCACTTATGAAACAAGGACGCTCACCAATACAGGCATTTTACAGGTGCAAGACGACATGAAAGCTCATTCACGTTTGTTCACATTCATGTTCTAACAACTCTAACAATTCATAAAAATACTACTGGCCAACTGGCGAATGACAGCGGTTCATATAAACACAGATTTTTACTCAAATTTGGTGTTTGGCGAGTGTTAACTTTAGGTGCTGTCTGTATGCAAGTTTGCTTATTTCTTGATGTTAAACAATAGGGATGCGAATAAAAAAAGAATCATGATTAATATCATTCAGTTTTAATTTAAAGACATTGATAAATTAGTAGTTTTTATTAATACTTTGAATTCGTTTTCATTTTTATATTTTCCTTTTAAAGTATTAGTGTTTTTTTTTTTTTTCATTTTTATTAGTTTTTGTTTTCGTGTCTATAGCTTTCATTTTTTTTTCATTGGTTGCTAGGATGCCGTAAGTGATTGATAATGTGTTGCTGAGGTTGCTAGGGTGTTCATATTTAGTTATTGAGGTTGCTAGGGTGTTCATATTTAGTTATTAACATCAATTTAAACTAATTATAAACTAAAATAATATAGCATGGATGATCCATGTGTTAAATTAGACCAGGCCCTGTCAGAGCACCCTTCAACATTGCATTCTCACATTTGAATTTAACAAACCCATTTCAATTTCCCAAACTTGCAAAAGTTCAAAATTGACGTCAGAAATCTCATCCATTTAATGTCAGTTTCTAAGAATATGTTTTTTTTTAATAGGTTTGACTTGAATGCGAAATACTGAAAAACCAGGGTCCATGAGCAAAGGGAGTATAGCTCAAAATAGCTCAAAAAGGGTAGCGGGCGGATGTTTTGAATATTGCAAATTTAATGGCTTGTTGCTAGGCAACCATACACCCCATGCTTGCACAAATTACTCTAAACGCAATTAGCCACAGACTCTTCATGCATGCAAAGTTTGCAGATTTTTCGCCATACAGACAGAAAGTAGAGCAATGGTTACAACCTGATTCCCAAATAAAGCAAAGCTCAGTTGAACTCAAGCAGTCGACCTTCTTTTATGCCTTTTATTGTATACAGTGAGATACTGAAACAAAGAGTAGCGGAGAAAACAGTTGTCTTGCCAGTAACATGAACCTGTTAACAGTAACTGTGCACAAGGACAGCTAACATCCTTTGATAGATAATACTGTTACTCGTACATTTGTTTCCTTCCCTTTTGAAATCATAAATAGCTTTTCATTACCCTATATGTCATTGATGTTCATTACCCCTATACTTTTTTTTTTTTCTTCCATTTTATGATGGGTTTCCAAAAATATCCAGAGCAGAAGCAGTCTTTAGCGCGGAGGTGATGCCGTCCACCGTTGTTCTCGCAGTTCACATTAATTTAGTGCGATACGCCTTTTGCCAAAAGCAATTGTACACATCTTGCCCAAATGCAGGTGGGGGAGTTCCTCTTATAAACATTTTTATCAATTCTTCAATCCAAGAGTTTGCCCCATATATTTACGAGAATCGTCTAAAATTGGAATAAATATATCTCATCTGTTTGCCATCCCTATAATGAATATGAATGTTTCCAAGGAAAGTGCAGTCTTTCGAAGCATTAATGAAATTAATTTAGTAAAGAATGTAAAGGCGACTGAGCATATGACCTTCCAACAAATGGATTGAACAGAAAAGCACATTCAAATAAAACCGAAACACACTTAAAGGGATACTCCACTTTTTTTTTTGGAAATAGGCTCATTTTACAACTCCCCCAGAGTTAAACAGTTGAGTTTTACCGTTTTCGAATCCATTCAGCAGAACTCCGGGTCTGGTGGTACCACTTTTAGCATAGCTTAGCATAGATCATTGAATCGTACAAGACCATTAGCATCTCTCTCAAAAAAAAATGACCAAAGAGTTTTGATATTTTTCCCATTTAAAACTTGACTCTTCTGTAGTTACATCGTGTACTAAGACCGACGGAATTCTCATTCCTGCGTAATAATCAAGAAACTTTGCTGCCGTACCATGAAAATAGTCCCCTGCTCGGTAGACTAAGGGGCGACTATTTTCAGGCGCTGCGTCATATCATTACGCCTGCTGGACCCATGGTACGGCAGCAAAGTAATGAGAAAGGAATGAGAATTCCGTCGGTCTTAGTACACGATGTAACTACAGAAGAGTCAAGTTTTAAATGGGAAAAATATCTAAACTCTTTGGTCATTTTTTTTAGAGAGATGCTAATGGTCCTGTCCGATTCAATGATCTATGCTAAGCTATGCTAAAAGTGGTACCGCCAGACCCGGAGTTCGGCTGAATGGATTTGAAAACGGTAAAACTCAACTGTTTAACTCTGGGGGAGTTGTAAAATGAGCCTATTTCCAAAAAAAGTGGAGTATCCCTTTAAAAGGAGATTTCATTAAAAAAACAAAAAAACAACTTGTGGGCAAAATGTAACCTTCATATCACACATCCATCATAAATAAAACACAGTTGTGATTTCGTTCCACTGTAAAGACACTTTTACATGGTACATTTGCTTTCCGACAAACGGGGAGCGCTTCAAAATCAAAACAATAACAGGGTTGATACTGTAACAAGCACACATTCTCGAGCTCCTTTTATTCAGTGTCAGATAAATAAATCGCAGCATTTTAATGAAACGTCCGTGATCAAGGCAGAACATAACTTACAGGGCACACATTTTGTCTTGGTGAGGGGACAAAAATTAAACTTAAAATCGCTAAATAATGAGGTAAGGAGTTCGTTTGTGTAGTGCTTGACCTACTGAAATGGCTAATACCGCACAGTGCTCCTCTGAAACGGAACCCATGCCCTCATTCATACAACAAAAACAGGTTTATGGCACATTAGCAAATCAAACCAAACAAGTAAATGGCTCTGCAAATCCAGAGACCAAAAACAAAGAAGAGATGAACAGGTATAAAGTCAAAGCACAAACACAATCCGCCTGTGACTCTACAGAACTCGGCCCGTAGTCGAGCGAGGACAGGCGGGAGTTTCTTTTGGTATGACGTCAGATTCAGAGAAATATCGGAGCGTGGTTTAAACAGCGAGGCACAGCCTTGCAGGGTCCTGACCGGCAGTCCCGGAGCGCTTGCCTCGTGTCGTGCCGAGCAAAAATGTTCTTAATACTGTTCCCTTTTACCGTTTTCCCTCTTTTGTAACAGTGCAGCGTCCTGGAGAGCTCTTAGAGAGAATGCGGGGAGTCCCATTGTGACCCCTCCCAATGGACTGAGCCTCCGGCCCAATGTGTCTGTGCCCGCATTCTCCACCATTATATGTCATTTTTCCGCACAAAGGCGGAGCGCATACATGTGCGTGAAGCTCTGCCAAACCTAAACGAACCAAAGATAACGGAACTATACTCCAAAGTAAGGTAGTACTGGAAGCAGCCGCTGTGGATGCACTCAGTCCTTTCCAGATGGGCCTGTGTACTTCAACGCCCAGATCCTTTGGGTCGAAACTCAAAGGTGCAACATAAAGACAGCACAGGTTTAACTAAGCACAGGTTGGGCGAAGGGGAGCATGTGGTCGGACGCACTCGCATGTAGTGTGTGCAGTAATCGTCTTATTAGTTTTGCAGTTTAATGAGTTATTATACCATATAACACCATCCCCTGTCGTCGCCCCTTCTCGATGAGTGCCGGTTCTTTCCGTTTCACGTTGAACACCCCAGCTTGTCCCAGCTGGGACCGTCCCCTCAGCCAGGAAGACAGACTTTTCCCGCAAACAGGAGCCCCACTATTGTGAAGAAGATGGAGAGGACGAACAGTACGTAAGAGGAGCCCACCACTGTGTTGTTGGGTAATTTGTACGGTTGTCCTCCTACTTCATTGATGTAGAATCCTATTGGGAATATGAGGGCGGCCATACAAAACAAGATCACTGCAAAAGAGAAAGAAAAGCAAGCGTTATTATCAGGACAAAAAGAAGAATTTACACAAATACAATAATTAGGACAAATTAAGGGTGGGGTGGTTAAAAAATGCAGCAATTACAGGGAAAAGACAACAATGGCTGGAAAAGACAAATTTTTTG
Source organism: Abramis brama (assembly GCF_963993115.1). Taxonomy (NCBI): domain Eukaryota; kingdom Metazoa; phylum Chordata; class Actinopteri; order Cypriniformes; family Leuciscidae; genus Abramis; species Abramis brama. Next base: position 10,051,063 of record NC_139963.1, on the reverse strand, counting down.
TCCATAGAATAAGGGAATAATACATTTAGGAAAAAAAACTGTTTACATCATTATTTCCAATTTTTGACCAGCAGGACGTAATTCACCAAAGCAGTACCATATGGCTAATTCACACTGTATTCACAACTATTTTATTCCCGGTATAAAATTAGGGAAAACGGTGAATGTCACAACGATTTTAGTGTGTTTTGTTTTTAGCCTTCAAGTTTCCTGGAGACTCAATCCTTTCATGTTCCTTCTGTGTTTCATGAATTGCAAGCGCAAGAACATTAAGAAAGTCAATATTCAAATTTGTTGTCGATTATTTTGACAATAATCGATTTTATGGATTAGTTGTTGCAGCCCTACTTTAATAGTAGATTAAGAAAAGTCCATTTGATAACTTTTTTGAGGTTTGATTTGAAGATATTTCTTTTTTTACTAAAATTAACAGAGACAAAAATCTAGTTAAGTGTAACATCATGTACTAATTAGGTGGTACACTACGAGTGTCTAACAACGAACAATTTATCTCTCCACAATAACAGTGCTGAGATATGTGATATTGTGAAATGAAAATTCACATTTGTACTGTTGGTGGCTGATCCCCTCCCCAAAAGTGACACCATGAATGATAAACTGGGGCTGGGTGATAAACCAGATCATTTCAAGATCACGATAAAATTTATATTGATGATAAGCTCTGGATATTTTTACCTGAAATGGATTACCATATACGTTTATCACACAGCAGCCAGTCAGTGTAGGGGAGCCTGCGAGGAAATTGTGTAAAAAAAAAGAAAAAAAAAAAGAAAAAAAAAAGGTAACAACGTACATTATATGGAACTGGTTCGGGTTTCTTAAAAAAAATAAAAAATAGCACAGGTTAAGGGCCGATTATTAAAAACATAACACATTTTTGCGGTTTAAAAACGAAGGTCGGTAAAAAAAACAAAAACAACAACCAACAAAAAAACTGCAAACTCGAGACAAAAGTTACTCTTTTGTCAAGTTCTTTTTTAAAAGTTGAAGTTTTTAACTTGAGCACCGTGTTTTTAGACCGCAGTGTCATGCGAGAGACTCTGCAAAAGATGCGAACACAACGGTCATACACGTCCATCTAGCGTGTTTACATAGAAATGCAATGGAAAAGTAGCGCAGTGAAATGGAAAAACGTGTTGGTCCGGGCCAGATGGTGTGCAAAACATGTCGTCAGTCGGTTCCAACCAAGACGGGAAACGCAACAAACCTCTTCCATCCCAGCGACAACACAGAGAGCACGAAAATGCGGTCCATTTTTAATCTGTGTGGCATAAAGTTCACATTTTGCACTTTTTACTCAAATTTCTACCTCAATCATTTCATAGCTGTAAAACCAGTGCATAGTTTATATTGTTTGAACTTTATTTTACCTAACAGTGAACTTTTTGTTTTCTTTTTTCTTACCTCTACCCTACTTTAAGAAGTTAAAAGGCAACCAAACTCCTATTGTACGGCAGTAAAAGCATGTTTGCACAATTAAAAGTTTCCGTTTTTTTGGTTAAAAAAACGATATTCTAAAATGTAATTAATGAACCCTCTATGTTCAATATGGAAAATGTCAATCAATTTGGGGAAAACCATTTTTTATTTTTTTTTTGCATATCTCCCAGCCCTATGATAAACCCTGCCTAAACTCTTCACCGTATGGATGCTCGACCCCTAATTAAGATTGCAGAGGGGGGAAAAAAACATGTTGACAACAGCAAAGTCCAGGAATGTCTATTCCCAATCATTAACCCTTCAAACCCTCTGGCCCGTCACGTTTACACCAGACCTCCCCCCTGACCCCCTGATATCACTCAGCATGGGTTCACGTCAGCCTGGCAGAAAAGCTTTTAGCCAGAGAAAAACAGACACTGCTAATAGATGCCTGAGTGCAGTCTCGGCTCAATCTCGGTGCTCATATAAGCAAGATAATAGCATCTTTCAGCAGAACACAGCGCTGCAATTAAACATGACGACCCTGAGAGAAGAAGTGCACTGATCTGTGCGTGTCGGCATTAAGCTTCTGCCTTTGAACAATTATTGCATAAACCACTTTAGTCGGCCTCGGCTCTTAGACGCACACAAAGGAGCGGGTTAAGGAGATGAATGGTAACTAGGCTGTGGACAAAAGGTCATGCCCTCAGCAAAGAGTAAAAAATAAGGCACTTCCTGCTGTGGTCTCCATTCTGTTCATGCTGTTAAAAAAAGAACAACATGTTCCATGAAAAGAGGTGAGGTGCTTTTTTGAGCACAATGAAGAAAATATTAATTGAATGGATAGAGTGGAAATAGAAAAAGGCTTTGGCCCTGACACATTTATGTTGCTAGCGGATCTGTCTAAGAGTTTATTTCTGCTGTTGGATCGAAGGATACAGAAACGCATTTGGATTACCTACAATCTGGCACCACAAAGCTTAATGATTCATCATTTATATTTTAAGGGTACGTCTACACAACAATGATACGCTTAAAACTGAGAAGTTTTTCCTCTGAGTTTTCCGCATACAGACTCCATTGTAAAAAAAACGATCTCTATTCACAGGGATCCATGAAAACGACAAAAAAAAATAACGCTGTATTCTGCTGCCAGGCCAGTAGATGGCGATGAAACAATGTAGACTGAACACGTAATACGCATGTGCACGACGTCATCGTCTTCAGAGATTCGCAGTTTTGTTGTTTACAACACGTTTTCAAAACGTTGCGTTTTCAGGCACCCAAAACGCCGCTGTCGTGTAAACGAACGGCCAACACACATAAAAAGTTGTAAACGGTGTCGTGTAAGTGCCCCTAAGTGTTAGTTTTGAGCTATACTGTATACAATTAACTCATACATGAACAAAAAAGAAACTTTTTCTTTTTCTGGAAGCGATGCGCACAAAATTTTGTCTCTACCAATAGCTGAACATTATTTTGGTTCATTAGTTAGGCCTAACATTAATGTATTATCTAACATGAACTAACAATGAGCGATACATTTGTTACAGAATTTATTAATCTTTGTTGATGTTAGTTAATAATAAATACAATTAATAAAATTTAAATACAGCTGTTCATGTTAGTTCACAGTGCATTAACTAATGTTAACAAATACAACCTTTGATTTTAATGTGTTAGTAAATGTTGAAATTAATATTAACTAAGATTAATAAATGCTGAAGTATTGTCCATTCTTAGTTCTTGTTAACTAAGGAAGTTAACTAATGTTAACCAATGAACCTTATTGTAAAGTGTTAAATTTTTTTTTTTTTTTACATTACAGCCAATAACTGATTGAAATAATACACTATTCATATACAATTTTGCCTGTAATATATCATATAGACTCGTACACAAAATACTCTTATTCTAACAGTACGCCAGCCTTGAAACTCCAAATGAACCAATGTTACATCAACGACCTCAAAGCATGGGTTATGAAGGCTCTCTCTGTTTTACTTTCTTCTTATTTAATGTTGTCCAGCAGTGCATCCTGGTTAAGCCAGAAGCCTGAGCAGACAGAAGCTAATGTTTACGTCTGCCATATGCTGAAGCCACAGCTGTGGACCCGACAGCAGACGCCGGGCCGCGAGCGTAACCTGGTGGAGCTGGGCGTGGTGCGCGGGACACAGGGGGCTTGTGTTCGTCACACAAAGCTGCTCTTTCAGGTTCGGGTGGCTTGAGGCCAGGGGCAGCTTTAGCCCAGACACCTGTGTTAACCCCACCTGGAGCCCAAACACTCCGCTTTAAACGGACTACACACAGGCCTTCCAACACTACAGCGTGGACACAACGTGAACGTACATCAGATCTAAAACAAGCTTTTACAATATTTGCAGGTTATTTTTGCCATGCAGATTTGCATGTCCCACTTACACCACACGTGTCTTAATATATTGGATACAATAATCTAAGGCTGTCCTCAACTAAAGATGTTTCCAATGGACTACTAGTCATTTGTTTAAGCCATTATTCGACTAATCACACATTTTTATTTTATTTAATAACTTAAATCTATACTGGTGGGAATGCTAAACCATAATGAGCCTTTAATATTATATATACACATATACACATATACACATATATATATATATATATATATATATATATATATATATATATATATATACATACATATATACATATATACATATATGATGCACCGATGTGAAAATTGTGGCCGATACCGATAACCGATATTAATATTGCTGTTATGGCCGATACCGATATTTACCGATGTCGATATATCTCTGTATAGAAAACACATTTTTATGATAATCAAATAAAAATCTATTTTCCAAAACACACATGCATTATATTGCATTGCATATAATGTGTGCTGGTCAACTTGTCTAAAATTAAGAAACCCCTAGAAAACAGTATAAAAAAAAAAACATAGGAACATTGTGTATAGGATAGGCTACTTAATTTATTATTCCAATATCCAAATATGATACTAAAAAAATACCACAGGGAAAAGGGCTTCTATTTGTGACGTGCTGTCTTTGGGTTTGAACATTGCACATTTTAAACAGGACACGCATTAACTGAATAAATGTTAGCCAATTAGACATGTGCCGGTATTGGGTAATGCGATAAATCGCGGTAATGAATATGCACGATATTGTTATCGCGGGCACTTCAAAATACCGTGAAAAATAATAGATCCGAATTTAGATTTTTAAAACGCGCATTATAGCTTATTTTCCATCAACCGCTTAAACAAACACTGCGTATATGCTGCGCGAAACACTTGCGCACTCTGATGTAAACAATCGCCACGTGTATAAGCATGCGGCCGGTGCGCACTTCTAGTCTAATGTAAACAGTCCTCACATGGAGAAGCAGCATGGTGGAAGGAGGAACGCCGCCGCCGATCTATCCGGATCCATCCCGCTTCTAAAAGCAGAGCTGCCAACTCGACGCATTCAGCGCGAGACTCTTCACACGCTCACGCCACACATCCGTTTTCTCACGCAGAGAAAAATCGCGGAGCAAAGAGGACACGAAGACGGTCAAACAAGACAGAGCAGGTTACTTTTGATATGAAACAGGAGAACAATTGTGTCACAGAACGTTACATTTAAACCATTTAATGACCAGCAGCATGTTAGATGACTAAAACAAATAGATAAAGAGGAGTATTTTGCTGAATATGTGCACTGCACTTTTTTACATATTTATTATATTTTTACTTGTGTCAAGTTACATAATTGTTATTATAATGAAAACCACATTATATTTGATTTAATTAGTTATTTGTAACCTTTAATAATACCAGCTGATAGGGCTCTATGTGGTTACATAGCATTATGTGCGATTTTTTTTTTTTCATGAAAAAAAAACAAAAACATGTGGGCCATCTACTGTAGCCTTCCTAATATTTATCCAAAATTAGTCAATATTGAATCAAGATTTAAATCAAATCCCAAGTATTGAATTGAAATCATTAAATTTGTGTTAAGCAATACAAACAGTAGCCTACCAGTCATTGTACCATGTAATCATTGTAACATGTTGTCACTAAACTTAATAAAATTCAGTTTAGTTACCAAATGTTTTGACAATCACAATTACACCTTGTGATGCAAGTTTTATTTATTTTTTTACATCCCCCCCAATCCATCTGTTTCTCATGTGCAATTAAAATATCGTGATAATACCGTATACCGTGATAAAAGATCACTCAATTAATCGCAGCATGAAAATGTGATACCGGCACATGCCTATAGCCAATACAAACATATTTATAGAAAACAGTTGACAATGAATAGACAGGAGTCCAATAATAGCAAAATCACTTATTCTAAAAATAATAAGTAGGCTATAAGACGAATCCGACATATGGGCTGTGTTAACAGTAAAACGTCCGTCATTTAACGAATTTTAAAAACACGGATGGATAATACAAAATGCTTTCTGACATTTTGACAGAAAAAAACAAACAAGCAAGAACAAAATTTAAACTTAGCCCGCCAATTTTTCATTTTACAATGATCTTCTCTCTCTGTGTGCGTGCATCTGTGTTTGGGAGAGAGAGAGCTCGCGCAGCACTGATACAATGGTAGCCTACTTTTTAATCCATAGGCCTAAGTAACGAACGCGCTAGTTTTCATACAAAATAAATATGTAACATAATTAGGTAGGCTACTTTAGTTATTATTAACACAATAACGTAACACATGAAGGCTACGTTTCTCAACACTGAGAATGAATAAATAAACGCCTGTTTCTCCACTCGCGCTTATCAGTAATCCACAAATCACATGTGCTGTCACTTTTGAGAAAAATCAAATTCGAACGGGTATCAAATATCAAGCAATATATTCAAATATCTACGAGTCAAAAAACGATCAGTCAAAAATGAAGAGGAAAAAAACATAAGTCGCACTGGACTGCGTTAACAATGTTACCGACGGGACAGTTCTCCGTTATGGACGTGAGCGCTCTGAAAGCGGCACTAAAAGACTGCTTTAAAACTTTCACAGAGACCTCAAACAGAAAGCACAAAGCCTGTATTTAAATTTAATTTCGTTTTGTATTAATTGTATCTTAATTTTGATCAATGTTTCATCAACCAATTGCCTGGATTTAATAAATATAGTAGAAAATATTTAATCAGGACACGGAGACGACGGTGCGTGAACCTGGAGCGCGTCTCATAAATGAAACGAAACCTACGTGCCTCACAGACCTGAGACATACAGAAAGCTTGAAATGTCTATTTCAAGAAAACAGACTGTTCTCTGCTTATGTCATCTGTATGAAATGCGTATTTCTCTCAGGCGCATTCACTACTGCAAAGATCGCGAGTCAGCATCATCAACTTCATCTTCAACTTCACACGTCAAATATCGGCCTGTTCACATCGGCCATATTTTGACATCGGAACGATACCGATGTGTAAAAAAATGACCATATCGACGGCCGATATATCGTGCACCACTAATATATATATATATATAACCACTAATATATATATGTGTGTAGCCGCACTCAAGCACCACGCATAAAGGTTGCTGCAAACCACCGGCAAAAGTACTGATTATGAATGTGTCGGAAAAAAATGGCAAGACGACATTTTGATTGTTTTATAATAAACTAGTGTTTTCCGAGTCAGTGTCAGCTGTAAAAATGAGAATGACACTTTTCATTACATAATCAGAGAGTGTTTGTTTTCTACTTGAATTTGTTTGTTTAAAAGTGGATATTTCAAGCTTTCTATAGATATATTTCTCATGTCTGTGAGGCAAGTATTCGTTGAGTTTCGGGTTGATTTTTGTGACACGCTATAGTTCACGGAGACCGAGAGGGCAGAAAGCGCATCCTGTTTGTTCTCTTTATTTTACAAAAGCAAGTTTTCTTTTTTTTTTTATTGTGAGTTTACACAAATAAAAGTAGACCCTTCAGTTTACAATGATGTCTAACTCTTATCTGTTTGTCCAAAAAAAAAAATGTATTTAAGATGTTTCCGCTGTTGTCTGGAAAAATGCAAGTATTTGCGCTGGAGCATCCATGTCACGAAGCGCGCTATACTTTAGCTTCCACTCCCCGCACAGCAAACACTGGAATATGCGCCTAACAATACATTTATGCACATTTATCTAGATTAACGTTAGAGCGAGTGGCCAATTTAAGTTGCATGTTTCAATTTAAGTTGCATGTTTCAAATGATAAGCCATATTTGAGGTCGATGGATGATAGCCAAATAGAGATGCGCAATATATCGGCCACCATATCGGTATTGGCTGATATCGGTTCATTTTTAATGTTAATGACCCAATAAGAAAATTTGTCCCATCTATTAAATTTCAGATGCGCACTGTTCAACCTGATGATTATGAGTTGCTTGAAATATGATTGGAGAAAAAAAGTTCAAGTCTGTCATATCGGCTACATAAAATTTGTAAATAAAATCTACATAAAACACAAATGTTTGGGACATGGATTTTAATGGTGAGACTTTTGGGTTTTTTTTGTAATTAGGCTCTCAAAAATGATGTAAAAAATTGGATTTACATTTATCAGCCAATATATCGGTTATCGGCTGTCAAATATAAAGAATTATCGGTATCGGCCAAAATGTTCAATTACACTGTAATTACCACAAGACATTACCACGGTACCACGTTAACGATCTGACTGCGTGACTTCATCGCATCCTAAACCGACTAGCCTAATAAAGTTTTGGTCAACTAAGCCTCTTCTCGTCAACTAACGTTTAGTCGAATATTAGGGGGCGGCCCAACAATATTCACTATTTTTGTTACAAATCATGTTAGTTGTTTTGTCATTATGACAATTTTGTAAATACAGGTGAGATTTTACAGCTTTGTATTGAGCAGAAATGCAAATTGTTTAGCAGTGTCCATGAGTGCTGCTGACGGTAAAACACTGGTACTTTTAAAATATTCAGTGTTTCTTCTTTTTTTCCTTCTCTAGCTGAAATGTTTCAAGCAAAACATGGCTGGGAATATTGGGAATACGTGCTCAATATCACTCCACATCCTGTTAGTCTTTAAAATCCCTTTAACATATCAACAGTCAAGTTCCTTCTTTCAGCAAGTGACGTTATTTTTTGGTGGGAACTGGTGATTTGTCAGGTTTTGTGGTATTAGTCGGTTTGTCACACTTTAAAATAATCGCTAAAATTAAAACATTTTTAAACATTCATGTTTTCCCTACATTGAGAAAAAAGAAAGAAAAAAAAACAGCAAAAAGATGGAGATCAGAGATCCTATCTAGAGAGTTTTCAACCATTAGCATCATTATGAAATATCTGTGTTTTGTGGCGTATCAATCCTGCGCTATTTAGCTAAACCGCCAGTCTTCAAACGTGACCCTGATGGAGGAGGTTATGATCCCAGCCTGTGGAGCTGTTCTAGTTAAGGAGCTGTTGCTCTTTTAAACGCCATAACTACCGCCCACAGACACACACACACACACACAGCGATAGAAAAAGACAAGTGACTCACCGAGGTTCAGAGACGCTAAAGCGGAGCCTGGACAATTGGGACTATTTCTTTCCTGTTACCACGGCAACCATGCCACTACGTATGCAAATCTCAGCGAAAACGACTTTCAACAGCATCTCTCTGCCAAAGACCATTTCATAATCACACTGTACTTGGCTATTATGACACACTAGAGAGCCGATTATACATTTTGGGCTTTTGATTGCACAACAGAGATGACAGAGATAATCAGGAGCTAATCTGAAGTTTTGTGCCCAATTAAAAATAGCTTTTGTTTAATACACTCACAAATAGCTCAAGGCATCCGGGCGTGTTCAGGAGAGGTATGTGTTTACCTCAGATGGTTTTTGTTTTCTTAATTTGGCAGGCAATTAAATGGTGATTAAAATTTTATAGACTTGGGACTGAAGGAGTAACTGGAGCCATATCTCGAATATCACAGAGACTCGCGGTGGGAACTTCTGAACAACAGCGGGCTTTAGTCCCGCCCACTTTTTATAGTGGCATTGCATTGGTTTCAGTCATATTTTTTCCTTCCATTTTTCCCATAGGCATAAAAAAACAAAAATAAAAATAATAATAATTTAATTTAGTAGTGTTATAAGCCACGAAACAAGCCAACCAGCTACAAGGCGATCCACAAAATTACCAACTTTTATTTGAAACAAAAAATAATGTGAAAACACTTAGTGAACTAAGAGGGAAAGAACTAATCCAAAGAATCACTTCAAATGACAAATGAATTAAAGGATGGTAAAAAAACAAAACAAAACAAAAAAACAATTAATTTAAAGGTGTTTATAACATCTATAGAAACAATATATTTAAAGTTTATTGCAAAATACATATATTGAAGTATTTTGACCGCATCACTAGACAGACTCGGTTACCTTATTTGCAGTGCATCATGGGAGTGGGCGGAGCTAAACAGCTCTTTTGGTGCAAACTTGCTCGCTGTGACTCTGATTGGTGGAATTTTCTGTGCATTTATTTTATGGTAATTTATGTCTGTTTTTTTTTTTTTATCTATCATCAATTCATTCTCACAGACACATCCAACCAAGTAACTTTACAAACATTTGCACATCAAAATAATCCTAAAATTGCTCTTTTCGGCAATATAAGGCTTATTACGGTAATTTCATGCTTTCTGTCAGCAAATGACGGCAGCTTTTCATTCATGATTTTTTTTCTGGGTTTTTCTATATAAAAACCAGTACATTTATTCCAGTTTTTTTTTTTTTTGCAGTGGAAAGTCTATACACATTTTCAGCCAATCTTTCCAACAGAACCATTTGTAGAGACTCCTGTGTCGTTATTTATTAATTTTATTTATGTCGGTCTACTATGACCGATTAAAAAAAAAAGAAGTCTTTGCACACGTTTAGTTGTGCAAACTCAGCGTAGTTGGGAAAAATTGAGCAGGTTTTTTTTTTTGTGTCTATTTAAATTATATTTACAAACTCGCCACACACAATAATGCTCAATAACTGTAATTTATTGAAAGAAAAAAATGACACTTTGCACTTGAAAATAGCACATTGTGTTAGAATTGTAGTTAAAAAGGGTGAAAACGACCTATTTCAGCTTCAGGTTCTAAAGGGTTAAACAATTATTTTACCTCAAAACTCATTAGTAGGTCTGTCTTTAAAGTTTAATAAGTAGTTATTGTTAAAAAACAATTTCTCTATAGAGTTTTTACTTCTGAAACCAGAATGTTACACTCTATAAGCAACAACCTAGATACGCCATAGCAACCACATAGCAAAGTTCTAAAAACCCTGCCAACACCCTAGTGACCACATGTCCTAAAAAAACTTTCCGAACACCTTAGCAACAGCAATTCGGCTTGGTGACATTATATTATTAAGGTGATGAATCTGCGGCACTGTTAACTATAGCCATTTCCCACTTTACCCTTGAACGCCTCGTATCCTGAGAGGAAGTTTAAATTGAAGGGCTTCTTTATAGGATACACACGGGATCTGTGAACCAGCTTGAAGAACAGAGGGAAGAAAGTTAATAGTGTCTCCAGTGAGCGAACACAACAGATGCTCCACACATGCTGGACAGACACACAACACCTCGAGCCCAAACCACAGAGATCATCTATCTCACTGTACGTCGGTCGCTGTTATGCGTATTCCCCACAGCGGGGAACCGACACCTCATTTGATAGGGTAAAACTAATATTTTGTCAAGTGCATGTGTCTGGGAAATAATCCATACTTCTTCTTTTGCAATGGAAAGTCTATACACATTTTCAGCTTTCTCTACAGAACCATTTGTAGAGACTCCTGTGTCGTTATTTTAATTAATTTTATTTATGTCGGTCTACTATGACCGATAAAAAAAATAAATAAAAAAAGTCTTTGCACAGCATGTGTAGTTGGGAAAAAAGTGAGCAGCCAGACATTTCAATACTGGAAAGTGTTAGTTGAAGACAAATTTTTGCAATTCTGTGGCCAGTTGCATAAACTGTTAAGACTAGTCTTACAAGTTAGTCATCCAATTTTATTCTTTAAGACTGTTAATAACTTTTTAAAGTCAGTAACATAAAAACGTAGATTGGTTTGACACCGAACAGTAAGACTGATTACCCCTAACTAACTTCTAGTTGATCATACTAGTTCTTTAGACTTAGTCTTAACATAATGGCTATGTTATGCAACTGGCCTGATTCAGATCACTGGTAGGGCTGGATGATATACCTACAATTTGATATCCAATGTTGACGATAATCGATATACAGTAATGGCCAAAAGTGATGTCCATGGGGATATTTGTTTTGTTTTTTATTGACCCCCTAAAAGTTCAATTAGAGTACAAAAATATGAGGATTTTCAAACTTATAGGGTCATTATATATATATTTTATATATATAATTTGTTTTTTTTTTAAATATGAGGGAAAACAAAACCCTACACTTGTTTAAGGTATTTATCTATCAAAATTGTTTGGCAAAATAAGCAAATAGGCATGTTTTGTTTTTTGTTTTGTTTTTTTTACCATGCAAATATAAAATAAATAAAAATCAAAAAGCTCACAGGGAAAAAAAAGATTCACTACAATATAATCAGTTATTAATATTTTTTTTTTCTTGTTTTTTGCATGCGATAATTTCTTTGCCTGGCCAAAATTTATGTCTGCACAATTTGGCATTTTTCATTGTGTCAAAAATAAAACAATTGACTCCAAACACAACAATTTTATTTTTTATCTTTTTAAAATATCTCTTCTACCAGAGAGTCCTGCAATCAAAAAATAAACAAAAATGAAAAGCATGCTTACAAAATCTTTAACAAATTTGTAATAATATCTGAATGAAGGGTAAAGATGTAGATTTTGGTATTTTTGCATTTGCTCTAGAATAATAAATAATAAAAAAAAGTGACATTATTTTACCCATAGACATTTAACTACTTTCTTTTACCACTTTTATTAAATTAACATGAAAATGTAACAATATGAAAAACAAAGATTGCAAAATAGGTACAATAGGAGCACTGTAATCCACATACTGCATTTTACACTTGTGCAACTGAGGTAAATTACGCAAGTGTTTCACAAGTTTTTAGATAAGATCTATCAATGGTTTCGGTGTGTGACGCCATGTTCCCACGGGCACTAAAAACCCGTTCACACTGGGAACTAGCTGCCGGAACCACAGACTGTAAACAAATATGGACGTAGCGTGCGTGGCATCACCCGTAGTGTTTCTGAAGAGCATTATTGAAGCCCAAAGTGGGCGGAGCCGGCCGTCGCCATCTTGGCTGCGCTATCGGATAGACGAAAATGGGTAAAGAGGCGGATTAGCTGAGGTGACTTGACGCGACACTAACAGACAAATGGCTAGTAGTGACATCAGCGGCAATCCACCTGTCACTCAAGTGGCCACGCCCTTAATTATGCACAACTTTAAGGCTTAATATAATTTAAATGGATAAGTTATAAAAAAAATTCACCCCCCTCACAGTTTTTATGAAGGGCAAAATTAGCTTTATAGGCCAAAACCACTTTTTGCACCAGGCTGAAAACAATTTTTTTTCCTGCTTATAAAAAAGTTGGCCATTTTATCATGGGGGTCTATGGGATTGACTCTGTTTTGGAGCCGGCCTCTAGTGGCCAGTCGATGAATTGCAGTTTAAGTCACTTCCGTGTTGGATTCACGAGAGACTGGAAGGTTGCCGCTTGGCTGGAACACATACGCACTTCTTAGCTAGTTTTGCAGGAGGATCTTTGGCACATTAATCTTAATTTTCAACAATACTCTGTAATTGTACATTGATTATTCAAATATCGCAATAATATTGCTAATATCCAATATATATCACCCAGCTCTAATCACTGAACGACACATCTGTGGTGGGCGGGTCAGAAACAGACTTGAACATGAGACGTGTCACTCACTTCCTGTGAAGGCGATCCACCTGGCGTATTTGGTGGCCTCCCGACGCCAGTGCGAGGCCACGAGCAGGCCACAGGTGACGGTGAGGGAGATGATGCCCATGATGATGAAGAAGAGCGTGGTGACCCACTCCGGGGGCAGTCGGGGGGGGATGCAGGTTCGGTCTCGGCCGTGGATCGTCTGACACTGACGCACCAGCCCCACCGTAAGAGCTCCTGTAATCACACACACACGTTAGTCAATCACAAGTGAGGCACATTAAACCACGAAAATCACTCTTTATCAGGGTGTTTAGTAGTGCTGGGCGTTATACAAGTGTTTATTTTTGTTATGATATGAATTTTTTATATACCGCAATACCGGTGTATGTTGCTTAACGTTGGGAACGCGGCGCGACACTGTTTGAGAGGGGTCGCTTTTCACTGTTGCACTGTATGTTGCACAGCTGTGTGTGTTACTAAGCCTGACGGTGAGGATGGATTGGTTAAACTATAATTGATAGCTGTCAAATTATATTACAGTGTTTCCCATACATTGGTTCACAATATCAACACAGCCTTTTGGAAAATCTATTTGTGGTTGGCATTGATATCGTTGGATAAACACGGACACTGCACGTTTCAAAGTCAAAACGCAGCGCGGGTGTTTTTATATGAATGTATCTGAAGTGAACTAATTGTCTTTAGAAAAGTTTTGATGTTATTTTCATTGAATCTTTCTTAATCTTTCCTGATAAAGCAGCGTTTATGAGCGCAGCGCTGCTTTGTGTACAGCTGTTACCGGGGAAACCGCGTTGTATACAGCCGTTACCGGGGAAACTGCTTCGTGTACAGCTGTTACCGTGGAAACCGCTGTTTCTGTCGCTCCTAAAGCGTCTCTTTGTAAAAAGCATAATTTTCTGGGGCCTTGCAAACCTGTATTAATACTAGTGAGGAATTTTTCTACAATATTCACTCATGACAGTAAAAGGTCATGCCGCCCAGCACTAGTGTTTAGCTAGGGACTTAACTATAACACGGCACACCAGAGAAAAACAACTACAACACATCCGTCGAGTACAAAGTTCAGAGCTTGTTTTGTGCAGAAAAACACACTGCACCTGTCAAGCTGACGCAGATCCCGGAGGCTGTGCTCAAGCACACCGCACTTTCAAGGCTGACATTTACATGGATTTATAATACATTTCACTGCCTGAACAGCTGAAAAGTGCTGAATGCACATTGTTGTCGATAGTATATGTCTGTACCGTTGAAATTTTAGTACCATAATTTAAGTGCTGGTATAGCCTACTACGCAACCCTACATTACACTCGAGGTCGGTCTTCCCAGCCGGCTAGATCCTCACGCCAGCTTTACAGCCAGATCACACACACAGATTAACCTGAGAGAGACTGTGTGTGACCCTGTAGGGCTCAGTCACCCAATCCAGTTAAGACCATACGCCAGGTTTAATGTGTTAGGACCAGAAATCACACTATAAAAATAATCATTATCCAAAGGATTTTCGCCATGGACCTTTTTTTAAGGAATGTGCCGACATTTCGCCATTTTTTATTGGCTATATTTGTTTTCATGCCTACCTATATTTATATACATGTCATTCCAGTTGTACATGTAGGCCTAGATGTGATACCTTTTTTATAAAGCCAATATTAACATCTCAATGATTGTTGGGGCAATTCATTCCCAAAGACGATCAACCAGGGAGAATCCCAGCTGAAGTCACACTGACCCAACAACTGTTGTTGGGTTCTGGTGGGTCAGCGTGCTAACCCAGTTTTCACAGACTGAACATTCATTGCGACTCTTTTCACATCTCCAGGTTTCTCAGAAGCCGTCAGTCGATGGGAAACTTGTATAGTGGTGAATGAGAGGCTGCAGCAAATATGATCCTTGCGTTCCCATTTGCTCCAATAGCAAAAGAAAAAAGTCATTCCCATGAGTCAGAAGAAGAGAAGAGGCCTGTGAAAGGGGTCCATTGGTGTTTGTCCAGTCTGGCGTTACTGTCAACAGTGGGTTTTCATGAATTCACTATTACACTACATTAGGTGTTTGCTGTTTTATATTAAGAGATATTCACTTTCAGTGGACTCAAATGAAGTAAGTTCACAGTACTATCAGTATAATACTAGTTTTTGAACTCGAACTGTTTGAAGCGATCGGTTTCCCAAATGATACGAGTTACCTTCCATGGTAACTGGTCAAACAACTGGAGCAGAAATAACTGTGAATTGTGATTTTGTAACATTTTGGGTAGTGAGGATAAGCACACATGGGATAAAAGAGTCAGACTTCAACTGCAGATTTAATATTTCTAAGATGAACTCTTGTCCTACACTTTATGGATCATCTTAAATGTGTAGAAATACCACAGGCACTGCTCTACTGTACAAACATTTACACAATATATGAACACGTTGAATGCATTCATTGCTTTACCAAACATTAACAATAATGGCATGTACAGCAAAGCTTCTTGTCTATGAAAAATGGTTTCATTCACAAAACCCTTTCTCAACTGCCTTCTTTCAGAGACGAACAACTACACGTGAAGACACACGTTTGCTGCAGTGTGAGCCGGTCTAAACACGTATGGCATGTTATTCATGTTTGAACAGTGTTAATTCAGCCCTGTATCATTTGTGTTGAAGTCTATGTTTAGGTCGATAACAACACAAACTTGGCAGAAACCACGTAAAAAAAAAAAAAAAAGTTGAAAAAAAAAAATGTACACTTGGCATTGGCAACATAACTGTGTCTCGGCAAAATGAATATAAATATAATCTTACGATTATATGAATAATGAATACAAATTATGATCTAGCTGAGGAGATGCTCAGCCACTCGCATGTTTATGTTTTATGAAGAACGAAAGATCCGCACACGAAAATTACCAGAGGCCACAACTAAAGTGCAAAAGTGCAAAAAAAACCCCGCAAGTTACGCAAAACGTTTTCGGGTTCAACCCTTCATCAGTTCCATGTGTTTCCTGTGGGAATTTACACACTTATTACCGTAAACAATGTAATACGCCGGGACTTTATCCCATATACAAATATTTACATAAAAAGGCTAGTCTACATAATTATACTTGCATTTCACAACAACTACATCATCTACTCAAAGCTTTGACAAATCTAAAAACCAGACCATTAATATTCTCACTCCCATTATTGGGAATATCACAAAAAAGTACCATAACAATACATTACCTACACACATAATAATCAACCAACATTTATAGAAAACAATTGAGAGTTAATTCCTCATTAATGCCCAAAGGATTTAGACATTTTAGGTCAAAAGTCCATTTACACACTCTCTGTAAAAGTCTATTGAAGATGCCATTATGTCTACATATAGGCTGAAGGTTATGAGAACAAAATGTACATGAAACATGCCATCAAATGAACTTATAAAGCACTTTCAAACCATAAAAATGGAACAAAGTGCCGTACAGAGATAAAATAAACACAGCACGACACCAATATCATTCAGTGAAATCACTCGCATTAATCCGACCCAATCAAACGCCAAAAGCCTGATAATATAAATAAGTCTTTAAGTCCCTTTTTACAATGCCCATAGTTGAAGAAGACTTTATGAATAGCTTTACTTCAATGCATTTCAAAAGTGTACGATCGCCACTTCGCTTTAAATGAGCAAGTTCTGAGAAGAGCGAAGACGACGTAGAGATTGGAGACAGCAAGTCCTTCATATACACAAAAGGAAGCTCACATTGAACGTCTGTGAAGGCCAAGAGCAGGTCTAGAGACGATGTAAGTGGACTTGAAAACACATCACTGAACTAGAGGTCACATACAGGAAGAATTCACATTACGCCCTGGAAAACAGGCAGTGGATCGTGGAGAATCCACCAGGAAAACATCCTGGACATGGAAGAACAGAGGAAATCCTGTCCTGTACTCCACTCACAGGGAACATGATAACAACCCAGCACCTCTCCTAGTTAGACAATGCTTTGAAGCTTGAAGCATTTCAGCTGCACTGACTAAAGTGGTGCTTGTGTACGGCCCATTACTGAGACGCTTTGATTCTGCATCAAGAATTGTGCCGTTACACTGGAAACGTGTGTGTGTACGGCATTCAAAAGCAGTGTGTTAGTCAGACTGCTACTTCTTATTTCATTAAGGACTTGGCACCACAGATCCTTTGAAACCCCCGAAGGTGTGCTCACATTTACCTGTGTGCAGTGAAGCTATATGGATGAAATTAAGTCATCTCCATGTGAAGGACACACAGGACAAACAATTCCCAGATGCACAATCCCGATTTGAGTTTGTTGAACTTGGTTGGAAGTGATCCCTGAAGGCCTGTTCACACTATATGACGAATATTCAGCGGGAAATGTCGGTGTGCTAAACATTTTAATTTCAATGAATGAACAGCTCTTAATGCATTTTCCTGCCATCAATGCGGTCATTATTTGTATTTTTTTTTACACAGATGTGTACTAATTAGGGCTGGGTAAAAAATATCGATTTCTCGATTTTAATCGATTCTCATTTTTACGAAACGATATCGATTCTTAAATCCCAAGAATCGATTAGTCATCCTGTTTTCAGTGATGAATGAATGGAACATTGTTGCGCGCATCCCATTCAATAAATCGCAATAATCTTTGTGCTTTGTTATTATTAATATGAAACAAAGTCTCAGATTTCAAATTATGTCCATTTTCTTATGAAATTCAAAAACATAAATACCGTTTTGGCGCGAGATCGCTCTGGCTCAGCTCAAGAGAAGCAGCAGCGCAGAGCGCACACAATCTTCAATTCCGCCTTAATAACACCAGTTACAGCGCGAGATAAACATGAATGAGCATCTGAAAGTGTGTTAAAAGATAAAGTACAACTTATCGAAGTCCGTATCATGTCACATGGAATCGCTCAATCAGGGTTTCAACTCAGTGGAAAGACGTTAGTAAACAATGTCATGTAACGTCACATTTACCTCAGAAAAACATCCAGTGACCATAAACTCGTCAGTCAGCTAGAAAAATTAACTCCAGAGAGGAGCATTTTGTTAAATAT
Organism: Abramis brama; assembly: GCF_963993115.1. Lineage (NCBI taxonomy): Eukaryota > Metazoa > Chordata > Actinopteri > Cypriniformes > Leuciscidae > Abramis > Abramis brama. The sequence continues at coordinate 10,032,638 of NC_139963.1, read as the reverse complement.
ATGCACCACATTACATATTCATTATAATTTGTAATGTTCTTCAATATTTAATGCATGTTTGAATAAATCTGGAAAGTTTTTTTTACGACAGCCACCATTTAAATTTGTATATAATTTCATATAACTTTATTATTATAAAAATAAATAAGTGTATTTTAAAGTCCACATGAAATCAAAATTGACCATATTTACTTTGTTTGCCTAAATTGATCGTTTTGTGGTGAACAATTCATCCATGCAAGTCAATCCACACAAAAAAATTTTTTGGCTTCGTAATCTTTAATCAAAATCTGAAAATGCCCCTCCCCTCTGCATTGGAGGACCTTCCCTGATGACGTAGGTTTGAGGACTTGGGTTGGGAAACGCTTAAACCACTCCCCTCAAACCGTTAGTCTGTTATGAGCGAGAGATGGAGAGGAGGAGCGCTAGAGTAAAACCCTGCCCTCTGTTCAATATTCCTTTTTACTGGGAAATACGTCACAACACTGGAGAAAAGTCGTTTGCAACTTCCGGTTCACGCGGACTTTAAGTGTTTGTATACAAATCAGTTCTTTTTTACCTTCAGTATTATAGGCTAGTAGGCTAATGAAGCCTATAGGCTACAACTGACTCCCATAGTTTACAGCATTAGTTAAGAGATTTGTTTTCCTTGAGAAAATTTGCAATGTATTGTACCCGATATCCAAAATAATCGATATTGAATCGAAATCGAATCGAATTGCAAGCTTGTGAATCGAAATCGAATCGAATCGAAATTTGTGTCAATACCCAGCCCTAGTACTAATCTCCTTTCCACCGCACTGCGAATAAAACCAGCCAACCAATAAGATTTGCACATTTGGTCAACATGCTGTAAAAATTACAACTTGCTGCCACTCACGATCATCCTTTTTTTTTTTTTTACTAATTGACAGTGAATATCAGAGGAACAATCTGGAACTGGTGTGGTGAAGTGCTGAGTCCCACTGAAGTGATGGGTCCCAGCTTAGGACCCCAGTAGTATGACCGGGAACACCACAAGTGTAGTAACAACCCCCCCAAAAAAGTACAAAATTGTCCCCCCAAAAAAAGAAAACATTTGAGAAGTAATTATACCCTTCGTGAACAAAGTCACTAAGTTTCAGGCCAATGTGAGTTCAGTTTCAGTCCGTCATTAACTAGTATTTTCAGGATAAAGAAAATTTTCTCCGGGTCAAAATGACCCGAACACAGGGTAAAATAACAACCAACATTAGTTTTGTTGACTTTTTAAGTTGAGAAAAACTACCTGATGTATCTTTTAGTTAAAAAAAGGTAAAAAGTAAATTATGTTCAGCATAGACGGCACTATGAAATCAATTAGATCATAAGATGTACTCATTCTGCTTCGGGCAACAAAAAACTAATTCATTTGCATTACAAGCTCTAGACTTCACATTGTATAATGCAAGAAACCTGATTTACACTCAAGCTTTATCACCAAGATCCATCCGTTACAGAGATGCAAATGTAAAACAGACCTTCGAGTTTAAGCCTGAGTTTGATGATGGGAAAGAAGCATTTTGTCTTGGTGGGAAGAAAGCACTTAAAGAGCTTGATAAAGACTAGTGTCTGCATCCGGTAAACATTTCCCCCAGCACCCACCAATCCCCCGCTGATTCACAACTTCAATGTCTAATGCCATCATTACAACCAGCTGGCACGCTATGGTACACTAAACAAAAAGAAAGACAAGTCTGAATCGCACCCACAACTAGTTTAGACACTCGTAGGGCACAAACCCACTGAGTCCTTGTACCAAACACACACATGCACACAACACAAGAAGAACGTCATTTACAACAACACATCTGGATAAATAAACCTGGAATCAGTCAGAGCGCTGGAGCTCGGCCAAATTCCCAAGAAGCCATTGGCTGAAACTAGAAATACACAGTTCAGCAGATTGTGTTATTGACCGAAACTTCTGTTTGTGATTATCGCAGACCAGGTGTCCTTAAACGATACACATTACAAATGTTTCCGCAACCAAAATCAGTAAATGTGGCCATGAATATTTAGCAAATCCAGAACTTACATTTTAACATTTTAAAAGGAATGTTCCAGTAAAATCAGAAATGTCAAAGTGTAAATGTTGTGTAAATGTGACGAGTCGAATGCATTTCTTGGTCAAAATCCTTTGTCAGTGCAAATGTAAAATGAAATGTAAACACAAAACTGCAAAAAAATATCATCAAAATAGATGTGCATTTTGTGGCCTTCAAGTTGGTCGGAAAGAGCGTGATTACAAGTTCTGAGAGCATGAATGACCAAGCAAAGTCATGTTTACTTTGTGGGAAACTCGTAATTCTAGATGATACAAGAGCTACCGAGTTGTGACTAGACATGTGCCGGTATTCGGTAATGCGATAAATCGCGGTAATGAATATGCACGATATTGTTATCGCGGGTACTTCAAAATACCGTGAAAAATAATAGATCAGAATTTATATTTATAGAACGCGCATTAGCTTATTTTCCATCAACCGCTTAAACAAACACTGCGTATATGCTGCGCGAAACACGTGCGCAGGTTACTTTTGATATGAAAACAATTCTCAGCTCTCAGGTTCTGTCCATTTTATTACGAAATTCAGACAATAAATACCATTTTGGTGCTTGTAAATGTGACGTGACCGATCGCTGTAGCGCCTCAGTTAAAGTAAACCGATCATCTGTTACTTTTTATTTAAAGATACAGTACAACTTACCGAAAGGTATTTATGCCTCATACATAATATCGATCAATCAGTGTTTTTCAGCCACGGAAAGAGGTCAATAAAACTGCAGGTGAACAATTATGTCACAGAACGTTACATTTACCTCAGGAAAGCCATTCAATGACCAAACACGTTGGTTGACTAGAAAAAATAGCTATAGAGAGGAGTATTTTGCTAAATATGTGCACTATATTACATTTGTATTATATTTTTACTTGTGTCATAATTTATTATAATGAAAACCAAATTGTATTTAATTTAATTAGTTAATTTTTAACCTTTAATAATTATAGCAATTAAAATATCGTGATAATACCGTATACCGTGATAAAAGCTCAATCAATTAATCGCAGCATGAAAATTTGATACCGGCACATGCCTAGTTGTGACTATGAAGGGAAGTGTCAAAGTAAAACATGGCGTAAACAAACACTAATCTAGATTATAGACAATATAGCAATACTGTATAGAGATCAGTGAGCAGCAAGTCTGTCGCAAATAGGTTCACATTGATTAGTATCGATTCGATGTGTGCATAGATTTGAGTGTAATTTGTGTTACTTTTCGTATTTGACTGCGTTAGACAGCTTAATAGGTCTAGAAGAAAAATGCTCAACTCAAAGATACAAGTTTTATCAAGTGCACTTGAAGCAGAATTAGGTCTTGAGAGTGTAAAGCACTCTTTGTTTGCAAAAGTATATTTGTTCTTCATTTTATTGCTAAATGAGTCTTTTCTGACATTGTGTGGTATGTAACTTTTTCACTCGACCAAAGCATAAAAATTCCATATGTCTGCATATATTGAGGAAACATGCCGAGTTCACATACTCGTTTCTCTGAAAAACACTTCTACAGCCGGTTATTATACTTTGAAATGTGCGTTTCCAGGCTGGAATGTTTGTTATTGTTTTGGTGTGTGATACACGTTGCCTATTTTCATTGTCCATTGTGCTCGTTCCTGTTGCGCATCTCAAACTGGCGACCCGTGTGAGTGCCGTCAAGTCTGAGGAGCAGGAGGCGGGAGAAATAACGATTTTGAATTGGACTGCAGTACCTATTTCGACCACTAGTTGTCAATCTTACAGACTGCACCTTTAACTGAAAACTACTCTAATGCTACATGCCACTGGTGGAGAACCTATAAGGGAGGGTTTCTCTCACAACGAGTGGGCTTTATTTGCATTTCATCGGCAGATAAACACCAGTAATCTTTGAGAGACTCCATTTCAACAGCGGCTTGACACGTTCAGACACTCGTAGGCTCTTCTGTTCGCAGCCTGTGTGTGAAACAACCGGAAACGCTTCCTGATCACGGCCGTTCTCTCATTAGTCCCGCTCCGAGAACATGGGTGTTATATAGATGAGTCAAACAGCCCTATGAACCCTAGTGGGAGGAAAGCGGAGGACGGACACACACCTGCAGGCTTGCTCTGTTTTAATGCACCGAATCCTCTCAGACACACACACACACACACATAGATCCTGTGTCCGCGGTGGACCCACAGTAAACATGAGGATAATGTACTGGTGGAAGCATAAGATTTTATAAGGGCTGTGAAATGATAAATCGCATCCGAAATAAAAGTGTGTTTACCTACACAATATATGTGTGTGTGTACTGTGTATAATTATTTTGCATATATTAATACACACACACATGCATATGAATATGTATATGTATGCATGTATGTATGTATATGTATATATATATATATACACACACATATACATGCATGTGTGTGTGTATTAATATATGCAAAATTATATATATATATATATATATATATATATAATTTATATATATATATATATATATATATATATATATATATATATATATATAATTTATATATGCAAAATAGTTATACACAGTACACACACACTTATATTAAGTAAACAAACTTTTATTTTGGATGCGATTCATCGAGATTAATCGTTTCACAGCCCTAGATTTGATCATAGCAAAACTTGATGTAGCTAAACACTACCAAATAATATAGTATAAGAATAAGATAATACGGTCAGAACTGAAGCCTCGTTACAGGTGAGATGAATCTGCATGCATGACATTTATCATGCACATTGTTGTCTGAAGTACCAGTACTTTTGGTACCAAGTCGATTCTGAAATGTATTAGTTAAAACTAAAGTCATCATGAAATGGAAATTCACTCTATTTTCTAAATGCATCTTAAAGATGTTGATTAGATGATGGTGGATCTTCAGATCTAACAGATCTATCTAGTTTAGACTGAGCAAGTAAAGATTCAGTCAACAGTCCCGACTTGTATCACGTTTGTAGTGCTAATGCGGTGCTGTGAAGTCATAATTTGAGCATTCTGATAGAGAGAGAGAGAGAGAGAGAGAGAGAGAGAGAGATAGAGAGAAGAGAGAGAGCAAAACTACGAAAGCCCACGCCGAAACTCGAGCCCTGCTGATAAAGTTCCTGCTCTTCATTTCTTTGTCTTTTTCAGTAATCCGTTTCACTCGAATGTACAGCGATACAGAAGAAAAGACATCAGTGCTTCCATGACACAGCGACTTTAAATAGCTGGAGGGAGTGTTACAATAGTTTTTGCCATGGTATCAAAATGTGTTCTCCGAGAACCAATACATTTTACAGGCATTTGTACCGACTACTGAAATGTTGGCATCATGACAACAACACTAATCATGAAAAAAGAAAATTTAGTTGAAAAATAATGAGTATTGAGGAAAGTATTAATATTGGTCAATATTTTGCAGGCATCCCTGGTGTTAGTTACAAAGTCTACCAACAGTCTTGTCAACAGATAATGTAAAACATGCCTCGTCATGTGCTTGTCCTCTGCTTATCTGGAAGAAAAAAAAAGAAAAAAAAGAAAAGAAAAAAAAAAATTATATGTGGTGTAAATATAATTTATTCTGAAGCAATGAAGCAATATTCTCATCAGTGTTCTACCAGCTTTGACATATTAAAATCTGCATTTGTGTGATATATATTTTTACCATTATAAAAGGGTATTTCTTCCTCTTATCAATTCAAATGTTTAAATTTGATCAATAAATTAATTTAAAACAAGACACTATAGGGCTGTTGCCATTCAAATTAAATCATTTACACTGAAAAATTACAACTGAATTAAAAAGTTATGAGCTAGTTTTACATATTTTTTGAATATACAAATAAGAAATGTTGGAAAGAATGATACTTTTAAACATGAAACTAAACCACCAGTAGGTGGCGGCAGGCGACCGTCTTAATGAGCGAGTCATTGAGTAATTTATTCAAACGATTCATTCAAACGGCTGATTTATTAAAGAATGAGGGAGTTTATGAAAAGGTCATTGAATCTTTGACTCAAACGATTCATTCAAAACGCTGAAAAATTCAGTAATGAAACGCTGTTACGTGTTCCTGTGAGATGCGCTAGGGTTCCATTGTGATCTTTGTTTGGAACTATTTTCGCTGCTGAAAACGTAACAAAAACAGTCAATATTGCATCTAAAATGTAAGTGACTTAATATTAACTTGTTTATTGAACTGTCGTATGAAATCTGTCACATTTTCACGTTATAGTATTCAGGAACTCTTGGTCATAGTGTATCGTATGTCATAAACATAAAAACTCCACATTTAGAATTTTTAGAATATTATAGAACATTTAGAACCTTGTTACCGTCAGTCTATTACATCGTTATCAAATCGCAACTTACACTAGCTAAATGTAATAAAACCAGAATCATTCCTGCGTTTTGGTGATTCCCTAGTTATTTTTCTGTTAGTGATGTTTTAATCAGACTACTTCTCCGGCCAGGCAAATAAAATTCTCTCTATAAAAAAATCCACTTATCCTGATCAAGCCTTAATGTCGAGCCCTGCTTCTGTTTAAAAACATTTTTAGTGGCATAAGTAGTTTTTTAAAGTGTGTAATTTCAGAATATATTTACACATTTCAGTAGCTTTAAATAAACCGTATAATCCTAGCTCACATTCTATCAACCGTAGGAAACCCTGCAATCTGATTATCATTATTCGCCATTGAAAACCCACATAAGTGGAGCACTAGTTATGACCCGTAAGAGCCATGGACATACATTAAGAAAATAAATGTGGTCAGCAGCAGGAGCTCTAGAAATGCTGAACTGAGTCAGCGAGAAGGGCTTTATTTTCTCTGAGTCAGTGGCATAAACAGACCGGCCTCATCACTTTCCAAGAGCTCGGTCTTATTACTCCTTTCATGTGTTCGGATAAGAGCATGTCAGTCCTTTTCATAAAACCCTCTTCCTAAGAGCTCCTCGGTATGTAGCTCAATGGATCGGGACAAAATAACCCGGAAAACCGCGCGGAGTCTGTGCCTGAAGAAAACTCAGCGGGTTTCCTCAGAACCGGATCACCTGGCGTTCACAATCACAAACATCTGCTAATGGTCTCTGGCCTTTCCGCGTGCTTGTTTGTTAAATATTTGCTCTAATTGGATTATGCTGGCTTGGTAAGGAGGCCAAAGTGTGAGAGGTTTGGACCAGAGGATGGACTGTCACTAGTCCAATCACTGAAGTGCTGTATTTACACTGAATATTCAGTGAAGTGCATCAAAGCATGCATGTATGGAGTTTGTTTTGAGTGAAAAAGAGTGAAGATGGACTGCCTGTTGCAATAGAAAAGTAACAAAACGCAGGGGTCGTGAGATGCATTTAAGATATTTTAAAACTATTTAACTTGGCATAGTGTCTAAATATTGTAGAATTAAAAAAAGAAACTGAAACATGATGCATCAGCCATAACTGAATTGTTATTCCTGTGTAAATACATTTCTTGGTCCCTCTTTTGGTGCTGCATTAAAAAAAATCTATGCAGGTTTTCAACTAATTTAATTATTGTTTAAAACATTTAATTGAGCACTTTGATCATCCATTCAGATGATCTTTATGTGACACTTTTTATTTATTTATAGATGGCAGGGGTTAATGTCATGTTTGTTAAAATAATGTGTGTCAAGTGACATGTATGGGATTGTACACAATACATAATTAAGAGCCCATTTAGGCCCATTTTAGGGCTGCCCTCGAGTAAAGATCGTTCTAGTCGACTAGTCGTCGTTCATTTAAGATATTAGTCGACTAATCGCGCGTTTATATTAATAAGCCTTAAATCATAACAACAAGCCTTTAATTGCCTATAAGAAATATACAGCTTAATCAGCGCTCAAGCGCACGCATACGGAAAAGGTTGATAAATGATAGATGAATGTTTGGATTTCCTGCCATTAACGATCTGTCCGTTACAGCCTGCGTGATTTCGACAGTTTTTTTTTTTTTTCTGCGACTAACCAACTAATAAAATTGAATAAAGTCGACCAAACCTATTCTAGTCGACTAACTTACCAGTTTCACAGACAGGGTTTAGATTAAGTCAGGATAAGGCCTTCAATATGGACATTTAAATGGCTTTTTAAGTTTTTAAACATGCCTTATTAAAAAACATTACTGGTGTGCATCTTGAGACAAAACAATGACACCTTGAATATTGTGTAAAACCCTGCATTAGTAAGAGCTTCAGAAACAGTGGGAGGAGGTTTAGAGTCTGTTTTGCTGCAAACACACACACACAGTGCTGTTATAAACGGCTTCGACACCTCAACAACAAGCTCTGTGCTGTATGACAGAGACCCGATTCATCACTCCTCTCACTGCCACAGTTTCTGCGGGAACAAAAGGCTCGCAGGGCTTTATGGCGCTGTAAATGTCACGACCACCAGCTCGTGTTTTGAGCCCGCGAGCGCTCGGCTTCTCCGTCACGGGGAGAGTTTGAAGGTCTCCTGTCCTTTCCTTTAGAAAAAGCCTACAAACACACCATCACTTCAGCTGAAACGGAGCAGTAAGAGCCACTCAAACAGTTTCCCGGTATTTTAGAGAGGATGGATGGACACGTTCCTGTCAAACAACATGATGAGTCTGAGAGCAATGAGGGGAATGAGTTTAAATATACTGACAGGAGAAAGCACATGCCAGACGATACTGCACCTTTTATTATAAGAGAATGCATGAAAGAAATGTCACCACATTTTTGGGCTAGTATTTTCATATAGTAAAAGTTCGGATTAATTACTAGCCGATGCCGATAATCTCCTATGTATGGAAGCTTGTTTCCGCCACAGAATAAAAAATAAAAATGGTAATTGCAACTTTTTATCTCGCAATTCTGACTTCATAACAATTGTGGGTTTAGATCTCACAATTCTGACTTTATAACGCAATTGTGGGTTTAGATCTCGAATTCTGACTTTATAACGCAATTGTGGGTTTAGATCTCGCAATTCTGACTTTACAACACAATAATTGTGGGTTTAGATCTCGCAATTTTGGCTTTATAACAATTGTGGGTTTAGATCTCGCAATTCTGACTTTATAACGCAATTGTGGGTTTATATCTCGCAATTCTGACTTTACAACACAATAATTGTGGGTTTAGATCTCGCAATTTTGGCTTTATAACAATTGTGGGTTTAGATCTCGCAATTCTGACTTTATAACGCAATTGTGGGTTTATATCTCGCAATTCTGACTTTACAACACAATAATTGTGGGTTTAGATCTCGCAATTTTGGCTTTATAACAATTGTGGGTTTAGATCTCGCAATTCTGACTTTATAACGCAATTGTGGGTTTATATCTCGCAATTCTGACTTTACAACACAATTGTGGGTTTATATCTCGCAATTCTGACTTTATAACACGCAATTCTGACTTTATAATGCAATTGTGGGTTTCGATCTCGCAATTCTGACTTTATAACACACAGTTGTGGGTTTAGATCTCGCAATTCTGACTTTATAACACGCAATTCTGACTTTATAATGCAATTGTGGGTTTCGATCTCGCAATTCTGACTTTATAACACACAGTTGTGGGTTTAGATCTCGCAATTCTGACTTTATAACACGCAATTCTGACTTTATAATGCAATTGTGGGTTTCGATCTCGCAATTCTGACTTTATAACACACAGTTGTGGGTTTCGATCTCGCAATTCTGACTTTATAACACACAGTTGTGGGTTTAGATCTCGCAATTCTGACTTCATAACAATTGTGGGTTTAGATCTCGCAATTCTGACTTCATAACAATTGTGGGTTTAGATCTCGCAATTCTGACTTTATAACACGCAATTCTGTCTTTATAACACACAATTGTGGGTTTATATCTCGCAATTCTGACTTTATAACACGCAATTCTGACTTTATAATGCAATTGTGGGTTTCGATCTCGCAATTCTGACTTTATAACACACAGTTGTGGGTTTAGATCTCGCAATTCTGACTTCATAACAATTCTGACTTTATAACACGCAATTCTGACTTTATAACACGCAATTCTGACTTTATAACACACAATTGTGGGTTTATATCTCGCAATTCTGAGAAATAAAGTCAGAATTGCAAGACATAAACTCGCAATTGTGAGATAAAAAGTCTTCAAAAAAATATCTTTTAAAATGTTTTATTCTGTGGCAGAAACAAGCTTATACATGCGTAGCAAGACTTCACCGAACATCAGATGTCTGGGAAGACCAGCTGTGATCAGATCACATGTAATCATGTCAACAATGCCAAAGAGAAGACTCAAACTGAACACATGTTGGCTAGAGGAAAGAGGCTAAATGTTTGCTAAAGGTAATTGCCAGCAGATAATGTTGGCTGGACATTAAAAATGATGAAGCGCTCGGAAACAACTGTACATGTATAAAACTGCAAAACTGCAAATAAACACGAAACAGCTGAGCACCGCTGTGGAGAGAGCAAGACGTGAAGCTGCCAACGGTTCGGCTGAACAAACACACAGATTCTGATTTAAAACGCATCTAACATTTCTAATAAAGCAACACCAATAACTCCCAAGGGCAAAATTATACATATTACACGCAAAAACCAGTGGGATTTATAAAAAGGCAAGCCTTTTCTACTCAAGTCTCTGCAGGTCGACTCATAGAAATGCTCCAGAAAAGGTTTCAAAACAAGTCGTTAAAAACTTGTCACAATGTCAGGGTGTTTTTACGGTTTGAACAAGTGCTTGTTGTTTCTTTCTAGAGTCTTCATTGATAAATGTCTGATATTCCCATCTCTAGATATGCTCGGGTTCCTCCTTCAATGCATGCAAGGGTTTGTTTTGCTTTTTTCTTTCTTTTTGGCCAGGTGCAGTTTGCCTTTGAGGGGTCATTCGTGTCTGTAAACGGCTCTGGACTGAAACTAAATGGATGCATTTTGCAGTCAAAGATGAGATGTCCCCATTTTTGTGTCAGCCTCATATTAGATTTACGAAAGTGATTTTATATACATTGAAAACATAGGCTATTAAATATGGAAGCTTGTTTCCACCACAGAATAAAGAATAATTGCGACTTTTTATCTCATAATTCTGACTTTTTTATCTCACCATTGCGAGTTTACATCTTTTTATCTCAGAATTGCGAGATATAAACTCACAATTCGGACTATTTTTCTCAGAATTGCATATTTATATCGCATTTCTCACTTTATAACACGCAATTGTGAGATAAAAGGTCAGAATTGCATGATATAAAGTCGCAATTGCGTTATAAATGTTTATATCTCACAATTCTGAGAAATAAAGTCAGAATTTCGAGATGTAAACTCGCAATTGTGAGATAAAAAGTTGAAATTATCTTTTAAAATGTTTTATTCTGTGGCAGACACAAGCTTCCATATAATTGCATGCAAGTAAAGTGTCAACTTTAATGTTTCAAATAACTTTTGTTGAAATAAAATGTCAAACTATGGTTTCGGACACCACTAAAAATGGCTGTGCCTTCAAATAATAATAATAATAATAGCAAACTAAAAAAATAGACAGCAAGCTTTCTTGCACTGAGAAAATGTCTTTCTGTGTGTAACCCATCAACACAGGAACATTTTTTTCAATATAATATCAGAAATCAAAACAACAACAAAAAACTTCAATGCAACCGTTTAGTCAAACTGTCTAGAAGTGGATCAAAGACACCGTTTCCCTGGAAGAGCCGAAACAATGTGCGATCTGCTTATTATGTGCTTCATTTGGTCTCAGACCACATCACACACTCTAATGACTTTACCATCCGACACAGGAAGGAAACAGTCTCTCACAAAGAGCCCTTCACTTCTCTGATCACACGCAGACATGCACTACACAGTCAGCTGAGAAGTGCTCGATCCAAGGAGCAATCTGACGCAAACAAACACACACACACAATGCATCTTATCCATGACGCCTTTACTGGATTGTTATCATTACGTCACTATTTTGGCTGATTTAGAGTAAATCTCTAGGGTTTTTTTCTTCTTTAACTACAGTCAGACCAAAGATTATTCAGACACCATGCAGATATATGTGTTTCACTAGTGTGTGCAGGACACTATAGTTCATTTATGTAAGTGAAGTAGTGTGTGACATATTATACACAACAATTCTTCATACAGTGACTACCAGTAACATTTATAAGGACCAAAAATGATTCAGACACTTTGAGCTGACCATGTTTTGCTGAAGTGTTTTTTCTTTAATTGCTAATGCTCTTTTTACACACAGACTGAACTAAATGAAGCATTGCTTGGTAACTGGTTGAGCTAAACTGGTATTATCTAATTGTGTTGTTAAATTTAACAGCTGACAGATATTCAACATAATTCATGTGTGAGACAGTCTAACAGAAGGACAGACAAAACCAGTGAAACATCAACTGATCTGATAACTCTGAGTTCTAGTCATATTTTATTACCACTTAGTGAATAAACTGTGATAATGTGAGAAATGTTGAAGGTGTCTGAATAAATGTTGGTTTGACTGTACGTTATATACAGTCAAACCAATATCGCATTAAACATTAGCGAATAAAGCGGCGTTTCCATCGCGTGTGTTCAAGAGAACAACATTCACTTCCTGGAAATCGGTGTAAAATATCTGTCATGAAGCTCCTGCAATCGAGTGTCTCTTTAATCCTCCGTCATAAATGATGAATGCGTCTCAGAGCGGACAGATGAAACGCAACAAACACTGTCATGTGATCTTACGTGATGCCTGGTGTGGGAACACAACCGTATGAGACGCTTCTCGTATGTCATTATACCGGATAACAACAACATCTGAGATGCTGTGATGCGATTGGTCCACTGGCTAGTCCAGTTATCCAATCACTGTTGAGGGCAGAGTCATGTGAGGTTTTTTTGTTGCGCATTCGGTAAATATGTTTCCATTGTAGATCATACGCATTTCTTCTTATCGGATAAACATGTAACCGCCACAATTTGAGTGCGTATGTTTTTTATGTGCATTTGTTTTAAATTATGTGCATGTTGGAGTGTCCAATCCAGCGATTTTCTTATGCAATATCCCACAATGCACATGCAAAATAGGTGGTTGGAAACATAGCTATTGTTAAGCATACAAAACAATATTATATTGCCATATTATACTCCAGTAATACATTGCAAAGCATATTGTGTGTGTGTTTGCATGCCAAAACATGTTTTTGTTTCCCAGTGGAATTTACTAAAAGGTTTGAAGGATCTTTGTGTGATTCATCACTCATTTACTCATTTCATAACTGCATAAAGAAGTAGTGGTTTATATCGGCCGATATTTGGTATTTTTTAAATATCGGCATCGGCTGATAAGTTTTTCCTGATTGTCCGGTGTGTTAGAAGAGGGACTTTTATTTTGACGGATCTCTCACTGATCTCACTTAAAATTAGTGTTACCTTGTCTTCTTTATTAATGAAAACAATATAATTACCAGTGCGCACAAACTTACCAGATTACTGAGTGCCCCGTTACAGTGTTTACTTCCTCTTTATTCATAAATAGGCCTATTTTTTTAAACAATTACTTTATTTGTGAAAAATACTGTAACAGGAATGCAGATCAATTGCCATCTAAAGTATAAGCATGTTTAGCCTATTTTAAATCTTTATTTTTTATATTTATTTCCAATCTATTGAATATTAATAAAAAAAAAAAAAAAAATATATATATATATATATATATATATATATATATATATATATATATATATATATATATATATATATATATATATATATATATATAGGCTTTATATCAGGCATCCTGGTTCTCTAAGATATCGGCTAAATATATATATATCAGTCAACCACTATAAAAAGGGACACTGAAAAAAGATGACAGTGTTTTGAGTAACTTTTCTACTTTTCTTTCTTTAACTGAGAAAGAGAAGTACAAAAAAAACCTCAGAAGTAAAACAGACGCCTGGACACATGACAGAACTGGGGTGTGGGTTTGGTTAATGTGCTTAATTGTTAATTACATAATATAAAATAATGCTGTGGATCATTATATCTCCAAAACACTATGTACTTTATGAAAAACATAGGCTAATTTGTGTGTGTGTGTGTGTGTGTGTGTGTGTGTGTGTGTGTGTCCCCTATAACTTCTCCTCGCCTCTGGTTTCATCATAACTATGGGACAACACCACCTACTTCAGACACTCAGTCATGAGGGCTGAATGAACCCGATAGCAAGCATGCGCTGAACATTGTGTGCTGAAACCGACACAAAGGAATATCTTGACAGGGCAGTGTGTGTTCTGACACCTGATTCAGCACTGCAGCGCGAGACTGTGTGTGTGTGTGTGTGTGTGTGCAGCGTGAGACTCTCAGTGAATGGAGAGGATTGAGCTTGAACCCCTGATGACCCACTTATCGAGCAGTCATGAGTGCTGGACAAAGAGCAGCTGTTTATCAACACACACACACACACACACACACACACAAGCTTTACATCTTTAATAATAACCGTCTACATAAATAACACCCATCAATAACTAACTCAGGCCAGCTGAATGAATGACTTGGGTGATCATCTTGAGCTTCATATAAAGCCTTGAAATTTTGGTCAGATTATTACAATATCTATGGTTAAATATTACTGAAGAATCATGATGCAATTTGTGACCTTTTCGGTCGCTCCTGATTACTGGATAATGACTTTGAAACATGATTACATGGCATTTTATTTGTATCATTGATTAACAAACTCGAGATTAAGTTGTAATGAAATGCAATCAATTTTTTATCTTTAAATGAGCTTAAAAAAAAAAATGAAGCTTTAATATTTCATTACAAACCAAAATATATTTAGACTTTAAGACCAATTCTATGAGTATTCAAGGCCTGAAAATGAAATATTAGGACTGGGTTGAAAATATCGATATTTGGTGTTTAATCGATTCTCATTTTGATAAACGTATATATTGATTAGTTCAGTCAAACATGAAAATGCGGTTCATCTTCAGAACACAAATGAAGATGTGTGTAATGGTGGTAGTTGCAGTCTGTAAATGGAGGGACAGATCTCTCAGATTTCATCAAACATATCTTGGGTTTGGAACGAAATGAGAGAGTAATTAATGGCAGCATTTTAATATTTTGGGTGAACTATCCCTTTAAATCCAAAGAATTGATGTTTTAGTCTGTGATATGTTTTTACAAAACGCCTCCCATCCAATAAATCGCTTTGTTATGATTTATAAGTGATACACTTATGATATAAACCGGCTTTAATCTATTTTCTCTCCATTTCTACGAAATTCAGGCAACAAATGCGGTTTGGTGGATGTACTGTGGCTGATCTATATCCAAAAGAATCGATCTCGAATTGAATCCAGATCAGAACTGAATCGCAAGCTTGTGAATCGAATTGCTCAACTCGTCTCAACACACACACACACACACACAGCCCAGCTCTACTAAATTCTGATCTAATTAAACAACACACATTATAATAGTAGGCTTATCAGCTCAGTAACGTTAGTTCATGTACATCCAAATGCGATTGTGTATAAAAAGGTGCAAGAACCGTAATCATGTTTTTAACGAGTTGTTATGATGATGTCTATCTTTATAACGTAATCTGAGCCAGAACTTTATTATTATCAGAACAGATGAGGACAAAGCTGGCATGTAGACATCACTCTCTCTCTCTCTCTCACACACACACACACACACACACACACACAGTTGAGTTGAGCATCTAATAGCGAGTTATTGATCTGGTCTGGTTTCTCACCTGCTGACTCGCCAGTGTTGATCCAGTCCGGGTTGGCAATGCTCGCTATGGCAAATATATCCGCAGCCAGAAAAAGACATCCTGAAATAATGGTGAGTTTATCCATGTCAGGTGTCCTGGGCTCAGATTCAGGAGTGAACAACTGAGCTAGTCTCTACACCACAGATCTCAGTGCTCAACAACACTGCTCGAGTCTAAAGGCATGATAGATAGATGTGTGTGTTATGATATGATATGGCTATAAGTCCAGCAGATTTGTAGAAGGAAACACACGATCCCTAAAGACCAGGATGTGTTTCTGATCTTCCTCCTGACAGTTGACGCTCCATCATCATCATCATCATCATCATCCTCATCACACACTGCGGGCTTCTTCTTCTTCTGTTAACGTACCGTTAACGTTACTTGCTAACAGGCTACAGAGCCTCCGCACGGTTTGTTTGCCATCCGGAGGGCCTACTTCCACTCGACGTCCACATATCCATCTCAAATAAAGTCTCGATCGCGGGATTCAACGGGGAAAAAAGGCGTGAAAGCAACGAATTAGCGGCCGTTTTGATCGACGGTGTTGTGGTCCATCTTTCAGCTCGGCTGCGCGCGCAGCTTCAGGGACGCCGAGCGCGAGCACAGCTGCACCGCATCACGTTCGTGCCCGAAAAACTCGTCGAAATGCGCGTAGGAAGATCGTCGACTGCGTGGATTCGCGAAGAAAGCCGCAGGAGCATGAGAAGCGGCGGTGTAAACGCTCCTCTCGCGTCGTTCCCAATGACATCAGGCGAAAACCCCCACGCAACGTCTGTCGTCAGACACAACAGGCCCGCGAGATCTCGCCGTCGTCTGCTGCTCTCGCGAGACTCCTCCGCGTGACTTGAGGAGGTCAGTTCTCTCTCTGTGTGTGTGTGGGCATCATCAACATCTGTCAGCACTTCTGTAATTACCCACTTAATGCAGGCAGGAATCTCAAAATACAGTTCATGAACAATATATGCGTTCTGGACGAAGGAGAAAGAGGCCATTTGTATTATGAATGTCGAGCTGCGGGGTCCAAAAAGCATGAGATCGCCATAAAAATGCGTTTAGTTGCGCAGCTTATGTTTACATTACAGATAAAAAATAAATAAAAAGTAGTAAAAAAAAAGGATAATGTCGAAAAAGCTGATATTAAGCAGACAAAAATGAAGATAGACACTGGAAAATGTTTTCTAATGTATGAGCATGTGGATAGAGACTGCTCAAATTACAATAGGCTAATCATAATTGATTTACATATTATGGAAATATCCAAAAAGTAAATGAACAATATTGTTAGTGTTCATACTTCAGTAACCTTATGACAAATACTCAATACTTTGTTTAGCTATGAGAAAAGTATGTTGAAAATCTTTTTTTTTTTTTCATTGACTGATCTTTGACTAAAACTATATAGGTTAGTTTAAATATATATAAATCACTGTATGTATGTGTGTGTATATATATATATATATATATATATATATATAAATCATGCGTGACCTGATTCTAGAGAAATAGAGTTTTGGTGAAACTATTTTTTAAATGCAGCCAAAACAAACATCTTTAGTTTTAGTCTATTACTTTTAATAATTCACACATAGCTTTTTTAAAACCATAAACACAATCACAATGTTATTTCCCCCCACATTTATCTTCTCATTGTCTCCCTCTGCAGTTCACTGGAAGAACTGACACAGATGAACATTTATGAAAGAAATAATTGACAAAATTATGAAGCAGACGAGCAGTATTTATGACCGTTAGACTTGCTTTAATGAATGTACAGCACATATACAGTGAAAAGGAAGAAACTGATGGCTGTGCTTTCAGTACACCGTTACTAATGACCAGACTTCATGATGAACAAGACCAGAAAAATACAACTGTCAACAGTAATCAGGATTATTTTTTACACTTGGATAAAGCAGCTGCACAATGTGTGCACCTTATATTAGGACTTTCCCTCACAATTCATCCACAAATGGTGTGTTGGCCAGATGTCCACAACTTGACATGGTCTTCTTGCTTTCAACAAACTTCTTCGCAGCCTGTAGACAAAACAAAACACAAGTTGCCTTTTACTGCTTTAACCTTCATGAGTCACTAGCAAAACCACCAGGTAAGCTATCAGTCTATATTATTTATCACAAGAAATGTTTATTTAGATCACTAATATAAAAAAAGCTTTTTTGGACATTTCATCAAGGCAAAATCATCACGACAGCTCTTGGTGACATTCTCGCTCGGGCTGCTTTCTCGGTGTCTGAGCTTTCTGTCACTTCGGTTCAATAAATGGTCTTGTGCTCAGTGCAAGAACTCAGAGGATCAAGGAGAATTTGGCTTGTCATGAGTTAAAAGCATAGACTGTAAAAAAGATATGGAGTAGTGTGCGTGGCGTCACCCGTAGTGTTTCTGAAGAGCATTTTTAAAGCCCAAAGTGGGCGGAGCCAACCGTCGCCATCTTGGCAGTCCACCTGTCACTCAAGTGGCCACGCCCTTAATTATGCAGAACTTTGAGGCTCAATTTAATTTAAACGGATGAGTTATAAAAAAATAAAAAAAATCACCTCCCTCACAGTTTTCATGAAGGGCAAAATTAGCTATATAGACCAAACCAATTTTTGTACCAGGCTGAAAACACATTTCTCAGCTGTAGAGTTCGGCATTTTATAATGGGGGTCTATGGGATTGGCTCTCTTCGAGAGCCGGTCTCTAGTGGCCAGTCGATGAATCGCAGTTTGAGTCACTTCCGTGTCGGATTCACGCTTGGTTAAAAGTCTTACTTTGCACACGTCGCTGGCGGTGAGGGAGTCGATGGCCTGCGTGATGGACTCGGGGGAGCTGTAGGAGCCGCTGCTGATCACCTGAACACCCAACTCCTCCAGAAGACTCTCCGAACTCTCCAGAGACATCAGGTAATCCACCTTCAGCTGGGTCCTACACACACACACAGCTCTGAGCTCGACCACAGCGGAGTTATGAAAGCCTGTCGTAGACTACATTTTTTACAGAAATATTTCCTGTAGTTACAAGCATTTCATTTGTATTAGTTCAGAAGGCACTGATTATTTGGCAGTGCATTATGGGTGTAAAAGCTTAGACTGGTGATTTGGTCGGTGTTAGACTCACTTTGCTCTGGTGAGATCCTCTTCAGTGAGTTTACCCTCAGCCACAGCCGTCACCTGTGCCACGGCTGCATTGATCACCTGCAGAGAGAGAGGGCATTGGACATTTACTTTTAATACGCTTTACCAAAATGATGTGTTGTGGTCAGAGTGAGGTGACGATGATAAAAGTTTGGTGTCAATATGCCAAAGCATTGCGGAGATACAGCCCCAGAGTCGCTTTGGTATCATGTTATCAACTTTGTTGATGCGGTAAACGAAAACGGTTTGTCTATTGACATGAAATCCGTAACCTTTTGCCAGCACAGTCTAAAGATGATCTGAATCGAACATGGTGAAAATAAAAATAAAAACGGTCTAGGAAAAGTAAAAAAAAAAAAAGTAGTTAGTTTCAGTAGACCAGTTTCATTGCAATAGGCTAATTTAATCAAAAGTTAATAGCTCGTCAGCGCCTATATAGGCTAGCGTATAGCGTATATAGCGTGGCTGCGCTTCAGGCATCCCGAGTTCGAGTCCCGGCTCGTGGACCTTTCCTGATCCCGTCCCCCCCCTCTTTGTCTCACGTTGCTTCCTGTCCATTCTGAACTGTCCTCTCTCATTAATAAATAAAAAAGTGAAAACGGCAAAAATAAATCTATTAAAAAAAAAATTATTCAACTTTTTGGAAATTTAATTATAACTTTTAACCACAAGGTGGCGCTGCCCCAAAACTAGTACTAGCACTGTCAGGGCATGATGCTGAAGACACATACCGAGTTTCGGAATGATGCGTTTGATGCATTTTGGCAATGCCTTTGTAAAGTCATTTTAATTCAAATAATAAAAAAAAATAATGGCAGACGCCAAAAATGGCTGATATGGGAATATTGGGTATCCTTCGACTCGGCACACTACACCAAATCTGACGACACCAGTTCTGTGATTTTTGGCCACACCATTCAGAAGTTATAATGAAAAATGAATGAATAGAAATTTTTCTATTTCCAGACCACTAGGTGGCGCTGCGCTGAAACGGCCTCAGCAGAAGTGTGTGCAGGTGGCCTCAGGTCAGAGTTGTCTTAACACACACCAAGTTTGGTGAGAATACGCTAAAGCGTTGCAGAGATACAGCCTCACGTTCATTTTAACGTTCATTTTTCATTTGCACGTTATTCGAGAACGGTTTGACGAATCGACTTGAATTCCAGAACTTTTTATGGGGTGATTTTCCCCTAGACATGTTTCGGGGTTTTGTGTGTGTGCGTTTTTTTTTTTTGCAAACCATGAATGAGAATCTTGCAGCCACCCCTGAGAGGATCACCCACAAATACTAACACTGTCACTGAGTGTAAAAGAGCTTGGAAATATAACAACGTGTGTGTTTGGAACAACATTAGAGTGTGTGAATCATGACAGGATTTTCATTTTTGAATGAATCTGTCCTTACACAGCTAAGTCAAGTCATCTTTATTTCTATAGCGCTTTATACAGTTCAGATTGTTTCAAAGCAGCTTCACAGTGACAAACAGGAAAATAATGATTCAATGATGCAAACTTCATCAAATATGAGAAAATTATAACATTATTCAGCTCAGTGTTGATTCAGTTCAGTTCAATAACAGAGAAAAGTTAATGAATCAACTATTCAGCTCAATTTAGTTCAATGTTGATTCAGTTCAGTTCAATAACTCTGTCAGTGTTATGAAACGAGTTAAATTCAGCTCAAGCATCTCTACAGAAGTAGGGCTGGACCCGAATATCCGTTCGGTGGGTTGGTATTCGATTTTTAATTTTGGGATTTTGAATATTAGTTGTTGTTTTTGCTTGAATATGTTTACACTATCAAATATGGCAAAATACAATACTCCTTTTTACAATTATCTTATATAGCCAAGCCGTTTTTAACAGGATGGACAGTTGAAAGAACCCAACCTCATTATACTTTACGCTCAAAACATTGGTATTCGGACCAGCCCTACACAATGGAGTTGTTATTCACTACGAGTCAGTTCAGTGTTGACTCAATTGAGTTCGATAACTGTGTCAATGTTGCAAAATTCATCAATTATGGACTAAAGTTAATTCAGATGTAAAGCAGCTCTGCAGAAAACAGTATTTTGAAGTTTTGTGTGGCAAGGAAGGGTGTGTTGAAGTGCACTCACCTCGCGGGCCGAGTCTGCCTGAGAGATGACGTACACCCCGAAGAGCCCAGAGTCCGAGTACGTGGCGCTGAAAGCCGTGGCCTGTGCAGAAAACACACCAGAAACATCTCAACTGTAGCAAGTGTAGTGTTGGGCGTTATACCGGTTCATGCTGAATACCGGTGTTTGTTCCTGTTATGATATGAATTTTTAATATACCGCAATACCGGTGTATGTCACTTAAACAATGTTGGGAACACGGCGTGACACTGTTTGAGAGGGTCTTTTCACTGTTGCACTGTGTGTTGCACAGCTGTGTGTGTTACTAAGCCTGACGGTGAGGATGGATTGGTTAAACTATATTACAGTGTTTCCCATTCATTGGTTCACAATATCAACACAGCCCACCACAAATAGATTTTCCAAAAGGCTTTGATATCGTTGAATAAACACGAGCGCTGCACATTTCAAAGTCAAAACGCGGCGCGGGTGTTTTTATATGAATGTATCTGAAGTGAACTGACGGTCTTTAGAAAAGTTTCGATGTTATTTTCATTTAATCTTTCCTGATAAAGCAGCGTTTATGAGCGCTGCGCTGCTTTGTGTACAGCCGTTACCAGGGAAACTGCTTTGTGTACAGCCGTTACCGGGGAAACTGCTTTGTGTACAGCCGTTACCGGGGAAACTGCTTTGTGTACAGCCATTACCGGGGAAACTGCTTTGTGTACAGCCATTACCGGGGAAACTGCTTTGTGTACAGCCGTTACCGGGGAAACTGCTTTGTGTACAGCCGTTACCGGGGAAACTGCTTTGTGTACAGCCGTTACCGGGGAAACCGCTGTTTCTGCCGCTCCTAAAGCGCCTCCTGCTGGACCTCTTTGTAAACACACACCTGTATTAATACTAGAGTGGATTTTTCTACAATATTCACTCATGACAGTAAAATAGGGCATTCTGAGTCAATCTACTGCAGTATTTCCTCTCTCACTCAGTAGAAAATGTGGTTAACACCCAGTGATGCTTGAAAAAACTGTATCTGTTTGAACAATTATATATATCGTGATATAATTTTTTGCTCACACCGCCCAGCACTAAGCCAGAGCTTGAGTACGCATGTGTACTTGAGAGCAGTGAAGACACATGAGCGTTCCTCACATCGAAGGGCTGAGCGGTGGCCTTGGCGATGCCCTGGCTGAGTCTGCTGGTGACGTTGGACCCTCTCTTGACGTGCGGCCCGGCTCCCAGAAGCCTCTGCAGGACACTGAAGGCGTTGGCCTCGGCGGAGCCTGTCACGGCCCCCTCACAGGCCATCAGCGCGTGAACCAGCCCTCCTCCATTCTGCACACGCAGCTCTCCTGCAGAACAGCAGCCGTCACTCATCAGGCTCACACACACACACACACACACTCTCATCACTGCAGTGAAACGCATGCTCTCACTCACCGCCACGGTAAACGGCTTTGGCTGCTGGTGCTCCGGCCCCTGAGTGTCCGCCTAACTGCTCTCCCACCTTCCTCAGAGCAGCATGACTGACTCCTACACACACACACACACACAGAGAGAATCATCAACAACATTCACTCATCACACGGTCTGGTTTAGTTAATAGAAGCTACAAAGCAGTATCTTTGTCTTCTCGACTCTAAAAGTGCCCCTATTTTGCTGTTTTAAAGGCTACTAATGTGGTTTTGAGGTCTCCTATAATATGTTTACATCCATCAAAGATCAAAAAGAACTTTATCTCAGAATCGCAGCATCAGATCTTTTCTCAGTGTCTGAACTGGTTAGATAAAAGATTCAATCTTTCATTTACTCAGCTCTGATTGGTCAGATGACCCAGTCTGTCGTGATTGGTCTACTCAGCTCTGATTAGGGCTGTCACTTTTGAGAAAAATCAATATCAATATTGATTATCAAGCAATGTATTCGAATATATTAGAATATCTACGAGTAAAATGTAAAATGAAGTTAACGAACAACCTCGGTCCATCAGGAAACGCCACATGATCGCTGAATTTCACTGCGCTTCATGAAGAGTTTTTCTTTTGCGTGAAAAGCCGTTCGCCGGAGATGTGTTAAAAGATAGCGGAGTGCATTCATGATTATTAGGCTACCGGTATAACAATCCTCCTGGCGCCGGGTCTGAGTGAGTAATTTACTCTCTTACCTTTGTTCTTTGATTAACATTAATGACATTAAGGCCAGCCGCTGCGGACAGAGACGCGATCTGACACACGTCCCATTATCTCACAAATCTCTACGTTCATTTAAGACTTTATTTAAATCATTTAAGACTGCTCTTATGAAGACACTCGACAAAACGGACACTTGGCATAATTTGTGTGTTATGGTTTGTTCAAGCCCGAAAGAGAACTCGATACTGACACGCGTCTTTTCTGTGGGTCGTGTGTGTGTGTGTGTGTGTGTGTGTGTGTAATAGGCAGGAATACAGCACGATCTCTTTAGTCTTGTCGTTATCTTCCATTTTCAAAACAAGCTGGCTATTGGCTATTATTCGCTTGATTTGGTCATGGGCCTACGCTACAATACGTTTAGTGCGGCCGCTACTGGATGAGATGGCAAACAATAAAATAAAAAGCAAACGAGTCATATACCGCAAAACATGGCACTTTAAAAACCGGATAGTTTATTTATAGTTCGATTTCGGATATTTCACGTCATGTTCGAATGCATATTCGAATATCGAATAAAAAGTGACAGCCCTAGCTCTGATTGGTCAGATGGCTCAGTCTGTTGTGATTGGTCTACTCAGCTCTGACCATTGGCTGGCATTATGCAAATGTGTGACAAACCTACATAGGGAAGTGAAGTGAACCTACACAGGAAGTGACTGGAATTACTGATGACTCGTTTCAGACAGTTCAGAATCGGTTCTTTCTTTTAGGAGACAAAAACTGAATTTATTGAAATAAAAATGTGCTTTATGTATAAGAGCAACCAAAAACCACAATTTTGACCACGCAAGTAGACTTACATCGATGAGAAAGCCTTACCTAATCCAACGAGAGCCATTCTGGCACTGCTGTAATTATTCGCCACAAACTGTTGCAGCTGGAATTGAAGAGCAGACACAGATGAGAGTTTGTAAACGGCTCAGGTGAAACAACAGATGAAGAGCTGCGGTCAGTCACTCACCAGATCAACACTGATCTTCCCCACCATGTGCTCTGGACAGTACAGCGAGTTGGATAGAGCGTTCTTATACGCAGCCTCGTGCAGCTTCTCAATGACACCTGTGCAGGGAAAACACATCCGCATCAGACTCTGCAAGTCATCAGGTGACTTCACACACTCATTTCTGTTGAGCTGTACCGATCTGTGGGCTCTGGTCTGCAACGGCCTTGTCGACCTTAATCCTCGGCGAGAGGTCAGACAACTCCCAGGGTCTGAAGTCAGGAGCTGTGGTCACATTGATCAGGTACTCGATCACGCCCTCACTGCACACCAAACACACACACACACATTTTCAAACCGAATCTGACAAATAAAACAGCACAAACTGTGCCTAAGGTTGTTGACTTCTGATATGGCGAATCTCACACAGTGGATTTGAGAAAAATACACAAAATAATAATGATAAAAATACTGATTTACTTAGTTAGGGATTAAAGTTTCGCAGTTGATTTTTAAAACAAACAGACATTTAAAAGGATAGTTAACCCATATTAATAAATAAATAAATAACTTTATCATTTGAGTCTGTATGTCTTCAGAAGACTCATGTACAATAGGAGTGTTTGACTCAAGGGTTTCCAGAGTCGACTCGACTCCATTTACTTTACATCTAAACAGGGTCAGGGATAATAAAAGATTTGAGTTGTTATTACACACTCAATTTTTTTCTTTACTGACACAACGCCTTAAATTCCCCTTATTAAAGGGACATAGTAAAAGAACATAGTAGCACTTAATTTGGTTACACGTCAAGTACTGAGTAATATTAAGCAACTACATGTACTTACTATAGGGTTAGGGTTTGGTTGAGGATTAGTTGTATGTAATTATGCATAATTTACTGTTATTACTATTGTAAGTACATGTAACATATGTAACAAGGACACTGTAAAATAAAGTGTTACCCTTAATTGTACAGTCCTATTCCCCAGGTACATACTAGGATAACTATATTAGCGTCCACACCAGCGGATGATATTGTTCTGTTTACTATAAGCTTGTGCTCGTCTGCCACTTTAAATGCTCGAGCTGATTCTGATTGGCTGACAGTGTTTATCAGCCGACAGTGATTCCAGCGATATTGTTTCTCTGTGCCGTTATCGTAATATTTACTGTGATTTTTAGACCTACATCTACCGCTCATTTCCTGCGAGATACTCACAAATCATCCCGCAGACAGTCCAGAGAATACACCATGTGTTCCCTCGAAGACGTCACGCTAAACACCAGCGAGTGACAGCGGACAGTGAGAGAGATGACAGCGTGCGATACAGAAAGTATTGATGGGTAAATATAAGACAAGCTGACCTCAGACTGGCTCCCGCCGCCTCCAGACCCCGACAGATCCTGAAGGCCGACGCACCTTTAGTGGTCTGAGACACACAACACACTTAACACACACACACAACATCCTCTGCATGTCTGATCAGCTCACACAGACGTTTAACAGAGCAGATTCAGTATGAGTGTCAGAGCCATTACGCTGGATTTATAATGTGTGACCCTGGATCACAAAAGTCACATAAATGGACAACTTTAAAGAAGATTTTCTCAATGTTTTGAGTTTTTTGCACCCTCAGATTCCAGATTCTCAAATAGTTGTAACCAAATATTGTCCTAACAAACCATACATCAATGGAAAGCTTATTTATTCAGCGTTCAGGTGATGTATAAATTTCAATCTCAGAAAATTGACCCATGTGACTGGTTTTGTGGTCCAGGGTCACATGTGCTGTAGTTCCACTGCTGGACACTGGGTGGAGTGTGTGTTTAATACGTATATGGGACGTCAGGTGTCACTAATGAGGGAAGCAAACACTGTTTGACCGTGTCAGGGTCGTATGTGGACATGCAAACTTGTGGATTATAATGTGTTTCGGCATCGGAACTGTGTTGAATAAAGCTGATAAACGCAGGACTGGACTGGAAGCGTCTTGCTTGGATCTCACGCGTCAGAAATAATCCTACAACACCACTAAGTGACAAGAAGGTCATTGTCACTTCAATCATTACGTATTCATTTTCGTCAAGTCATTTATTATTGTCATGTGTACATGTTACCAAGTACAGTGAAAAACTTGCTTGAATGAGTCTCCACAGACTACAGACCGAACACATACAATAAACCTCACTGCTATATAATTGCTATATGTAACCCTGGGTCACATGGGTCATTTTTTTTAAAATTGAGATGTATAGATCATCTGAAAGCTGCATAAATAAGCTTTCCATTGATGTATGGTTTGTTAGATATTGTTGAGATACAACTATTAGAAAATCTAGAATCTGAGGGTGCAAAAAAATCGAAACATTGAGAAAATCTCCTTTAAAGTTGTCCATTAATGTTGGCGATTGTGCTGCATTCACTCACACAAATACATGTTTTATATCTTTACGGTTGGAAATGTACTAAATATCTTCATGGAACATGATCTTAATATCCTCACGATTTTTGGCATAAAAGAAAAATGGATAATTTTGACCCATGCAATGTATTGTCGGCTATTGCCACAGATATACCCGTGCGACATGTGACTGGGTTTGTGGTCCAGGGTCACACAGACTGCTATATTATCATTGCTGGTGTGTGTGAACGCACCAGATTGGCAGCTAACCGCAGCATGTGAGTGGCTCCCAGGTTCTCGGCGGTCTCATATCGACTCCCGGCTCTCACGAACACGCCGACTTTAGAGACGGGGGAGTAGTTCTCCAGAGAGGCCACGAGGAGGCCGCTGGGAAGCTTGGACACCTACACCACACACAGGACCAGAGGTTAGGCAGTGGGTCATGTGATCTGAGAGCATGACACACACACACACACACACCTGGACGTCCTGTGGCGTGAGGGCTGGTGGAGCGGCAGGCTTTCGGGTCAGCAGAGGTTCGGTCAGAGCCTCGCTCCTCCTGGCGGCGGCATAACAGCGTCTCTGGGGAAACACTCACTGTGAGGAGAACACTAGTAGAGGCGGGCGAAACACCCTTCATGAAGATCACAACAACATGTGTGTGTGGGGGGGGACATTTCATAGAATTCTTTTTTTATTTTATTTTTTTTTAATGTAAAATTAAAATTAAAAAATATATATTTAAATTTTATTATTTTTATTTTTGAAGAAAAAAACATTTCATAGATTTTTTTTATTATTATTAAATTTTATTAATATTATAATTGGTTGTTTTTATTAATTCAATTAATTAGACATTATTTTGATTACAATTTTATTAAACCATTAAAATGGAATCCAGGACACAGATAATTTCGTAAAAACAAAACTGAATTTGAGGAAGAAGAAAAAAATGTTATTTCATAAATAAATAAAAATCTCCCAAATTCCGTTTTATTTTTTTCAAAATTGCGTAATTTTTCCCCCTCCAAATTCCATTTTATATTTTTCCACATTTAATTTTTCTGGATTCTTTTTTTTTTTTTTTTTGAATTTTTGGGACTCCATTTTAATGGTTAAATTAAAATTTTAGTAATCAAAAAGCATGTCTAATTAACTTAAATCATGAAACTTTAAAATTTGTTAAAAGTTTGACAAATATTACATGTTTAGGGCCCTATTAAATATTAACATTTTCTTCCTCAAATTCCGCTTAATTTTTTTTTACAAAAAATTCTGTTTCCTGGATTTCATTTAAATGTTTTAATTAAATTAAAAATAATTAATAATCAAAAAGAATGTCTAATTAATCAAATTCATAAAAACAACAATTTTAATAATTAAAAAAATAATTTCTATGAAATATTTTTTCCACCCACAAAATCTGTTGTGCGTTTTCTCATATTAATTTAATTGATCTTTTAATCATATGAAATGAAACAAACTTTGTCAAACAACTGAGCTTTATACTGTTAAAATTAAAACATGGAAGAAAAATTTGATTATTCCTTAAAAAGTAAAGTTTTGATAATGTATTATT
Organism: Abramis brama; assembly: GCF_963993115.1. Taxonomy (NCBI): domain Eukaryota; kingdom Metazoa; phylum Chordata; class Actinopteri; order Cypriniformes; family Leuciscidae; genus Abramis; species Abramis brama. Next base: position 10,004,449 of record NC_139963.1, on the reverse strand, counting down.
ATTAGTGTTATAACACTGAGAGGCATCTTAACTCTACTGTACAACAGTAGACTTTAAAAAAAAAAAAATTCTATTGTAATACATTATATCATTCAGCGGAGAGATGTCGCTGCAAGAGGGAGTGATTAGGACAGATCATTTATAATAAATACTGCAATATTCCATAAAAAATAAAAATAGTCTATATTGATTTCATGGTGATTTTAAGATAAATGAGCGTCAAACGCAAAAAGCTTGTTTCCATTCACTCAAGAACACACTGAAATCTGATCAATGTGAGTCGACATAACTTACAAACACTGACTGACTTCAACTAAAACACATATTTAAACTCAAAGGGACAGTTCACCCTAAAATAATAATAAAATGTCATCATGTTGTTTCAAGCCTGTATGAGTTTCTGCTGTCCAACACAAAAGAAGATATTTTGAAGGATGTCAGAAACCAAACATTTGATGATTAAATAGCATATAAAAAGTCATAAAAGTATAAAAGTTTGTGTTTGACAGAAGAAACTCACACAGGTTTGAAACAACTTGAGGGAGAGTAAACGATGAACGTCTACATTTATAGGTGAACTGTCCCTTTAAGAAGTGTTGCGCAAACCACTTGCCTTAATAAAAATGAGTAAAATCAAAGGCCTTTTATCAGTGTAGGACATTTAACCAAACGCTTAGTTTTATCTGTCAATTTTTAATATTTTTTCAAACCTAAAAATCACAATTTTCAGATTTCATCCCTGATATCCCTGTGTTTCCCTGTGAACCCAGAGTCCATCATCATAGTGTCTTTGATCTAAAGGTCTCATCATGATCCTGGATGATGATGATGATGATGATGATGATAGATCAGACCGGGTCAAAGGTCACATGTGACTGAAAGTATAGTATCAGTGTGTGTGTCACGGTGACCTTCATCACAGAAACAGCAGCAGATTCACCATAGACCAGCACTATGAGGACAGCAGGACCTGCGGGTCCAGGATCAGTGTGTTCGGGTGTTTAATAAAGAGAGGATAGTTTCTAACAGCTGCTTGCTCGCCGGACACCGGCTCAATGACACTCCATCTCATAGCCCGCCACGGGACCCTAAAGAGCGCGTGTGTGTTTAAAACACAACCTGTAACCGGCGAGGAGAAAGCCGTGCAGTGTGAGAGAAGGAGGACTCACGGAGAGATGAGCGAAGCCTCTGAATCCCGTCATGACTCTGTCCTCTCCTTCAGCCGCGGGGAAACACTGCTAATGCTATGGCCGACCCGGAGACCTACCCACAATACACTGCGCCGCAGCCACACGCCATATATGGACACACCGGAACCAAGAGCTGTTTCATACTAACGGGACGGTCTGACATTTATAAAATCTGAATAAAACGAGTTTCTGAAACTGAGTTCAGCAGCATTTTTTTATGCACTTTTAGTCACTAAACGTTTTTTTATTATTATTTATTTTTATATAAAATAATTCTATATATATATATATATATATATATATATATATATATATATATATATATATATATATATATATATAAAATATTTTCTACTGTGTAAATATATATATATATATATATATATATATATATATATATATATATACACAGTATAAAATATTTTATGTTTATGAAGACATAACAATTAATGACTCTTTAATGACTGTTTATTTTTTACTATGTTCTTTATTTGTGTAAGTTTCAGTTCGTTTCATTAGTCAAGCGGTATAACACATTTGTTATAGTATAAATATTGTACCCTGATTTAGCTTGGTCTTTAAAAAAAAACTTGCACCTTTATTATGTAGTTGGTTTCCCTCTTCTTCGTCTCGTTTTGATGACGCAACACGGAGCGACACACACTGAACGCTCGCCGTGCGGATCGCGCGTTGAATCTGTCGGTCCTCCGTGAAGCATCGCACGCCGAGAGGACTGACCGAGTTTACACACACACCTGAGACATGGTAAATATGTGCTGTTCTTGTAGTCATAGGCTTTAACTTGTGGTTTAGATAATCTCCATCATAATGTGTGTGTAGAGTGTATCTCTGACTGTCCATCAACACCTGCTGCTTTTAGCCTCTGTATCATCAATGTTACGCTATTGGTTTGTTTCTAATGAAAAGTCGTGGTGTTTTAATGGCTATATACCGGCACACATCTTGATATCCATGACACACACACACACACACACACACGTGTAACAGCAACAGCCCGCGATCTGTCACGTGTTCAGGAGTAGGGCTGGGCGATATATCGTACGATATTGTTATGCGCATCTCATTAGTAAAGCCGGTTCCTTGATTAGTAGTAAATCACCATCACCTGCTTTCAGATGGAGCGGCATTTACTACAAAGAGTCGTAGTTAACTGACAAGCTGAGCCATATCGCATTAATATCGCGGACGTATCGCCAGCGATAATTAATGCGATATGGCTCAGCTTGTCAAAAACTCCAGTTAATTTAACACTCCTGGGAGTGTATATGAACACTCAAGAGTGTTAAAGTTAATGAGATAATTAAGTGATTAATTGAGTGATGATTGAACATTATTGAAGACACCTGATATTAACAAGCAGAATCACTGAAGGAGAAAATCACAAATTGTAAGTTACCGTTATGGTGATCAGTGTTTGCTTTAGTTGGGCTCTTGATCCTTATATTATTAACTTTAGATTTTGTTTGATTGCTGTATCTGAGTTATAACTGCCAGATGAACAAAGAAAAAAAAGTGATCTGATGGTGTTGGTTATATTATGACAATCATCATTTGAATTTGATCAATGAACTCATTAAGATTCTTATTTCCGATGTAGATTTATGTTGTTGATCAGAGAATAACTGTGATTCTGCGTAAATGCCCAGAATTTTTGATATAATATAAAGGATTTCTTAAAATTTGTAAAAAAAAAAAAAAAAAAAATCATACTTTTAGGCACACACAGACATCAAGATTCAGTCTATGAATCTCAACAATGGTGACGAGCAGAATATTCAATTAGGAAAAGTAAATTACAAAGACAATTCAGATCATAATTTATTCATACCGCAATGCATGATGGGAGCCATTAATGAGTTGTGATTGGTGGCAGCCACTGCAACATGCTTTATTATTGTCACCATTGTTGAGATTCACAGGCTGATTATTGATGTCTGTGTTTCTAAATGAATTTATTTGAAAGTGTTTTGATCAGAACAATGTTTATTAAATATTATGGAGTTTATGAAAAATACTGATAATCATATGCTGTAGAATCACAGAGCTGTAATTAACAAGTTAAACCACACTATCTCAATAAGTTTCATTTTTTAGATTACAGCATGATTATGTCAAAACATAACCAACACCATCAGATCACACTTCACTTTGTTCATTTTACTGTTATAAATCAATAACAGCAGACAAACAACAGTACAATTTAAAGTAATCATATAAGGGTCAAGAGCCCAACTAAAGCAAACACCCATCACCATAACGGTGGCTTACAATTTGTGATTTTCTCCTTCAGTGATTCTGCTTGTTAACATCAGGTGTCTTCAATAATGCTCAATCATCACTAAATTAATCACTTAATTATCTCATTAACTTTAACACTCTTGAGTGTTAATTTAACACTCATATTTTAACACTTTACACTCTTGAGTGTGGACTCATATACACTCCCAGCCCCAGGAGTGTTAATTTAACACCGCTCCATCTGAAAGCAGGTGATGGCGATTTACTACTAATCAAGGAACCGGCTTTACTGACGAGATGCGCATAACAATATCGTGCGATATATCGCCCAGCCCTATTCAGATGTTGATGCAGGAGCTTCTCTGGGTCAGTTAGAGATCTGCCCTGCACATGTGTAACTCACGCACAGCTGTTGCTGCTGTCCTCCTCCAGGCCGAGTCAGAGGTCAATCCCAAAGCCTATCCCCTGGCCGACGCCACTCTCTCCAAGACCATCCTGGACCTGGTGCAGCAAGCCGCCAACTACAAACAGCTGAGGAAAGGGGCCAATGAAGGTACAGGAGTCACCCGGAGAACTCGTCCCTTTCTCAACACACTCTCGGACAGAACCTTCCCAAAATTAGCTTCTTTTTTAGGTTTTAAGGTTTGCTTTTGGTTAGTCAGGAAGGTTTTCCATATACTAGTATATAACCAAAGCTATAGATTATGAAATTAAACATTTCTCGTCCCTATTATATAATAATTTAATTACAGACATAAATAAAAAAAAAAAAAACTTGACGTGTCAAATGAAATATTAGCTATATAGAATATACAATTCAATTACTATACAATAACTGTGTCTTTCTGTAAAGCTGTGTGTATCTACAGTGGATTTAGCGCGCTACATAAAGCTAACACACACACACTGACGCTCAATGACTTTCATACTATATACAACATACTTTTAAGAGCTTGCAAAGTAAGTGCTTATTAAAAATAAGTTTGTAAGAGAGAATGTGATTTCGGATGCAGCGTTTGTATAAGTGGATGGATGTCAATAATCAGTTCTTGTCATGTTTTGATCCTTTGTTTAATTAATACACATATTCTGAGCACATCAACCATCACATGGAGGTTTAAATGAGATTAAGTTTGTCCAGTAATATGGAAGATGTCGTGTACCACAATAACGCAGATATGAAATGATTCAGCAGCAAATAACATTGACGTCAGGGTTTTTTAAAATGCTAATTTTATTCACAGACATAAAAAGATGAATAAACAGCTATTTGACTTTAGGACACACACATTACATTGTGAATTGAGCAGTTTAGCGTGACGTGCTTCTCTATTTTGGTCAGTAAATGAAAACATCTCGCTTCACATCATGTTCCCTTCAGTTAGACGTGCCAAATCGCTCTGAAATCACAGTATTTATTCTCATATCTGCGTTAATTATAAGCTACTATTCAATAAAGAGGCCGATAAATGAATGTTAGTCATCAGTTATTTTTAGGTTATTGAAATATAGAGAGTGTTCTGTGTAGGTTTATCACACACAAAACCTCCCTGCAACATATCGCTTTGTTAAAGTCCCACTGTAGTCAATCATTTTATCCCAGTTCAACCAGTGGATCTCTGAGCTGAGTGAGTGGAGGCGGGGCTCATTTGCATATTCATAGAACCGTGCATACTAAATTATGCAAGGCTGTCGAGTTACATTCAAGCTGACCACATTTTTATCAAGGGAAAAATGCTTAAATATGTCATTTTGGTGATCAGAGATGAGTTTAAAGGGATACAATTATTGACTACTTTAAGTTTAAAAAGTCATGGCATTAAATGTTGCATGCATGGCAAAAAATAAAATAAAAAATAATAATAATTTTTGTCCTGTTTCCAATTTTTTTTTTTAAATCAAGATATTTACTTGAGATACAAATGCAAATTTATTAATTTTTTTAGAGTTTATGCTTAAAACAAGAACAAATATCTGTCGATGAGATATGAAAACGTCGCTTTCATTGGCTATTGGCATAAACTCAATTAATTTTGATCAACTTCACAGAAAACAAAACTTCATATTTTGTCATTTTGCATCTCCAGTAAATGCTTTTTGATTTAAGAATAATCTTTAGACATTTGCACTGTAAAACAACTTAAAAAACCTGAGTAAGAACACCACCTATTTTCTAATACAAATGTTTCTCCTTTGACATTTACATTTAGAGATCATATTTACGTATAATTTTCCCCTCAATTAATTCCATGAATTTTCTTTAATTGGTCTTAAAAAGGTCTTTAAATTCCTCTTGTTAAACCCTGGAGTCGCCCTGATGCTATAATGATGATTCTGCACGGCACATCCCTAACTTCCTCTTTTGCTCGACTGTTTCCAGCCACCAAAACCCTGAACCGTGGGATCGCGGAGTTCATCGTGATGGCGGCGGACGCGGAGCCGCTGGAGATCATCCTCCACCTGCCTCTGCTGTGCGAGGACAAGAACGTCCCGTACGTGTTCGTGCGCTCCAAGCAGGCCCTGGGTCGCGCGTGTGGCGTGTCCCGGCCCGTCATCGCCTCCTCCGTCACCGTTAAAGAGGGCTCTCAGCTCCGGCCTCAGATCCAGTCCCTGCAGACGGCCATCGAGAGGCTCCTCGTCTGAGCTCACCTCACCTGCTTCAGTGTCCGCTTTTCATTCTGCCATTGTATACTTAAAGGTGTAGTCTGTAAGAATGACAGCCAGTGGTCGAATGTGGTACTGCAGTCCAATTCAAAATATCTCCCACCTCCTGCTCCTCAGACTCGACGGCGCTCACACGGGTCGCCAGTTTGAGACACGAAACAGGAACGAGAGCAATGGACAATGAAAATCGGCAACGTGTATCACAGACCAAAACAACAACAAACATTCCAGCCTGGAAACGCACATTTCAAAGTAAAATAACTGGATGTAGAAGTGTTTTTCAGAGAAACGAGTATGTGAACTCGGCATGTTTCCTCAATATATGCAAACATATTATGGTATTTTTATGCTTTGGTCGAGTGAAAAAGTTACATGCCACACCTTTAAAGGTGCAGTGTGTAATTATGAGTGGCATCTAGTGGTGAGGTTGTGAATTGCACCCAACAGAAGTTACGGTGGCCGACAGAAGTCATCGTCTGAGAAAGCAGAGAGTAGCCAGTTCAGCAATGAGGTTTCTTTACAAAGATAAATTAAGAAGTAATTATTACTTAATTATTCAGTAAAACGATATGTTATAGCGAATATTATTGTGACTTGTTCATTGTGTCAGTGTTTTATTCGCTGACTTTAGCTAGCTTCTTTGCACGAAGAACAACATATTGAGACGAAACGCGTCTGTCCGTTTAGGGCTCCTGTAGAAACGTGTCGATGTAAGGGAACCCATGGTGTGTGTAGATAGAAATGGCTCATTCTGAAGTAATAAAAACATAATGTTTCATTAAGAAAGGTCTTTACACTGAAATTGTGTATAATATTGCATTTCTGTCAACAGATCCTCCTAAATATTACACAGTGCACCTTTAATTCTGCTCATTTTGCCATTTGTACATTTAATTACTGAAATAATTATTTTTTTAACCACTTCTGAGAACAGATTGTTTGACATTATGGAACTTTTAAAGTAACAGTTATGAGGTAAAGCTATATATGTCAATCATTTTACAGACTTGTAATAAATACAGACTTGTTCACTGATAGACTGAAGTGTGTGTGAATACAGGATGGAAAACATGCTGGATTATGTTGTACTCTGTGGTTTAAAAGTTTGAGATCAGTAAGATTTATTAATGTTTTTGTAAGAAGTCTCTTGTGCTCAACATGGCTGCATTTATTATGATCAGGATTACAGTAAAAACAGTAACAATCTGAATTTTCAGCATCACAGTCTTCAGTGTCACATGATCCTTCAGAAATCATTATATTATGATGATTTGATGCTCAAGAAACATTTATTAGTATCAATGTTGAAAACAGTTGTGCTGCTTAATATGTTTGTTGAATAGAGTTCAAAAGAACTGAATTTATTTGAAATTTGTGCTTTCTACAGTCGCTATTCATTGGTCGGTCGGTCATGTACACGCAAACATTGGCTTGCTTGTCAACAGTGGCACATGCCTCCTGAACAGCGTAAAAATGTTGCCACCTACTGGCAGTTTTATGTTTCACATTTAAAGTACCCTTTAATTAGAATGTTAAATATGAACTGATTTCTAATTTTAACGATCTGATAGCTTTATTTATGCAATTGTAAATGCAGTGAAAATATATTAATGCCAGATCTGATGCCACTTCTGTGTCACCTCTGCACTGCAAAGATGGATTTTCATTTGGTCTTAATAAGTGAGTTGAGGGAGTCATTCATTCAACTGATTTGTTCAAACGGCTGATTCGTTCGGGAAAGAAGCAAGTGGTTGTTCATTGATCATTAAATTGATTCGTTCAAAACGCGGATTCTATTTAAAAACATCATCGCTGTCTGTTGCATTGAGACTCTGCTATGGCTTTATTTTGAAATTCTCGTCAGCGAAATAGAGAGAAAACAAACAATATTGACAATATTGTTTATAAAATGTAACTCACAATGTTAATTTATTGTTAATTTAACTGTTCCGTTCCGTTCGCCTTACATACTTAATAATCGTGACGTAAACATTAAGTACGCCAATAGCAGCGCTTAGTAATCGTGACGTACGCCAACAGCTGCAAAGCAGCGAAGCATTGTGGGAAATACCGACTGTTTTAACGAATAAACGTAGAATTTGTGTTCTTATCGTGTTTAACACATCTATATTTGATCGAGCGAGTATATCCAACGTGAAAAATCGGAACTTGAATTTTCAGTTACCGTCGAAGAGAAACACAGGTCGTGTCTGCCATATATAAACCTGCCGCGCGCTTTGATCATTTGGAGGTGAGGGAGATCAGGCTGCGACACTTCTCACATTGATCGCTTTGATAACTCGGCTGATCTGGGAGGGTGTACCCATCAACCCTCACCGTTTTTTTTGTGTTTTTTTTTTTTATAATCCAAGAAATGTATACTCTACACCAGTGGTCTCCAACATGGAGTCTCTGAGTCGCCCGCCGAGCACGTTCTATAAATAGCCTGAATTGTAATCTTTCATTTTCTTTTTCTTATTTTTTTTTCATGATGACATAAAATGAGAAAATAACTAATGGTAACATTTCATATAACATTAAAACACAAATAAAATCATTCAATAATTTAAAATATTTAGAATCTGCACGTCGAGACGAGCTTCAGTTCACGAGCTTCAGTTCTTCAGTTCACCAGTTCACGAGCAATGCTATCGCGCCGGCGCCTCCATGATGATTATCTGTCTGCTATAGTTACAAAATGAAATCATATATTTAAATGTTATTTTTAATGTGATGACCAAAACATTATTTTGTTCATCCTTCAAAGATTACCCCCCATTTATAAAACTGAAAGTTTCTAGATGTAGGAAAAAACAAAAAAACACTTATTTAAAAATAAAAAAGACATTAATTTCCACTCTCAAATATTTATTTTTTAATCGTTTTGCTTGTGAATTATTTCAACATTATGAATAAAAATGCTGCCCTCAAATGTTAACCTGGAGTCTTGCAAACTTAAAATAAAACTAAAATAAAATAAACCTTTGTTTATAACTAGGCTAGGCTACTACAATAATACATTTCATTTATTTATAAGGAGCGGTTTTTGTTTTATATGCTGCTAAGAAGATGGGTCAAGTATAGCTTCATCATTGTTCAAAGTAAAAAAAGATCATACTTTATGATGTTAGTTTTAATTTAAAAAAAAAACTTAAAAAAATAAAGGGAATTTTTTTCTTTTTGCTGTATCGAAAACATACCGAACCGTGTCACCACTGTATCGTATTGAACCGAACCGTGAATGTTGTGAACCGTTACACGCCTAATATATAATTATAAATTCAATTGTTATAATATTTAACAATATTACTGTTTGTTGTTGTATTTTTCAAAACTTGAAACTTAACAGCCAATAACAGGTTTATGAATTATACATATCAGCCCACTTAACTTCCAGAAACCCAAACAAATAATGAGAAGAGAAAAGATGGTAAAAATGTAAGCTGTAATTCAGGTTCATTCATCATACAGTGGACAATCATGTTACACGGTCCATTGTGGGATACAGTACCCAGCTCAACATGCTCAGTTGTTGTATCCTGCAGATTTTGGCAAAAGTAGTAGGTAATCTGGCTATACACACAGAAATAAATCACATACTGTGCACAATACGCAGACTATTCACGGTTCTGATGAACATGTTTCAGTGTATCTGTGCTAGTTACTCCATAAAGCTCTCGGTACGACAAAAAACATCTAATAATAAATACAGCAACAACAACAAAAATCACCATACAAAAAAAGTACAAAACATTTACAACACAATACTTCATTAGAAAACAAATCAGTACTTGATTACAAGTCACAATCATGAGGCGCTCAGTGCACGACACTTGAACATCACACTGAACTGATACTGTGGAGACTCTGAGATGTGGCGCACACACACACAAACACACTTAAAATCACCACAGATATCCATCGATCCGTCGTCCAGCCTCGCTCTGGGTCGCACTGGAGACTGTAGCGTATGACATGAGTGTTTTCTGAAGACCTTCCAGTGCTCGGGTCAGGCCTTCTCCGTTCCCACAGCCCAGGGAAACGGTCACGGATGCGTTCGCTCCTTCGGTCCCGGGCCGGTTCTGCTGCAGGTGCGGCCCCGTTGCTCTCAGTCCACGGGGAACTCGGTCTCCAGGGCCGTCCCGGGACGGGTGTGTGTGTGTGTGTCCTTCAGGAGCCGCAGGGACACACAGCTGAGCCAGCTTCGGCTGGTGGGCATCTCTCCCACGAGCTCCCAGCTGTCCGAGTCCTCGCAGTACCGCTCGATAGTGTCGTGATACCTGTGAGTGTGTGTGTGTGTGGGGGGGGTGGGGGTCAGAAAGGTTGTCAAAATGGCTGAAAAGCTAAATTCAAATTTCTTATTTCTTTCTTCAATATTAGAAAAATTCGGCAATATTTAATGTTACAGGGGAAAAGGACTGTATTGTCTCCTATGGCCACAAGAGGGCGCAATAGGCAAATATAAACCAAATCAAAGTAACATTGCATCCTTTATTGAAATGAAATGACATTCACTTTTTAAAGTGCATTCATTTTTTAAATAATTGTTCTTAAAGTTATATTTATATTCACTGTAATATCCTTAATGTGCATGCAAGGAAAATAAGGCTACAATAGTGCATAAAACTGTGTAAGTGCATCAGTGACCTGAGAAAACACTTCAACAGACGCGTAATGTACGTTACTACGTGAACACAAGATAGCAAACTGCCATTCAGAAACAATCCACTTCCACTCATTACACATCTACATGTATATAACGATTTTTTGCCACCAACTGAGAGGGTTTTCGTCAGCATTTTTCCGTCATTTTGTTTTTTAATTGACAACGCACCGCGCTGTACTGGATAAGCTAATAGCTTTCTACTGACCCTGACCCCGTGATTGGCTTGTTCAGGTGTGTGTGTGTGTGATCAGGGTTGGAGAAAGTGAACTTCGAGGGCCCCTACTGTACTCACATTTTGTTTGGCAAATATTCACGAGCAAAATCCAGTCATTTCAATAGGAATCGCCACGGTTGGGAATTTCACAAGAGGGCAAATCATTTCCCCATTTAAATTTAATTAAATTCTTTAATAAAGTCTGTATTTTTGTTTTGTTTTTTTTGCACACAAAAAGTATTCTCATCGCTTCATAACATTATGGTTGAACCACTGGAGTCACATGGACTATTTTAAGGATGTCTTTCCTACCTTTCTGGGCCTTGAAAGTTGTGATTACAATCCAGTCTATGGAGGGTCCGAAACCTCTCGGATTTCATCGAATATATCTTCATTTGTGTTACGAAGATTGTCTAACGGGTTTGGAACGACATGAGGGCGAGTAAATAATGGCAGAAATTTCATTTTTGGCTGAACTATCCCTTTAAATATCTGGAGAACTGATCGGATATCTGTTTGACGCTCAATATTAAAAATAAGTCTGTAATGGGAAAACGTGGACCTGAAGTAGTGGGGTTTCTTTTAAAGACTATTTTCAGTCGCAGGTCTTCGCCTTACAAATCGAATAAAATAAAAAGAAATAAATAAACAGAGACATATGGGTCTGAAATCATTGCCAAATGTGGTGGGAAAATCTCTCACCTGTCCCATCCCTCCTCTCCTCCCAGAACGTAAATCTTGCCGTCCACCACGGCCACGCCGGGCCGGTAGCGCCTCTCCTTCATGGGCGCGCACATGGTCCACTGGTTGGTCTTGGGGTCGTAGCACTCGACCTTATCCGTGTTCTCGGTGGACGCGTGCCAGCCGCCTAACAGAGGAACATCTGTGAGACACACTGCAACAAATGCTTTTCTTACTGAGGATTTTTGTCTCGTTTCCAGTTCAAATATCTAAAAATTCTTAAATCAAAATGCATTTGCTAGATGAGTAAAATAACATAAGATATGTCCTGTTTTACGGGGGAATTAATCAAAATTGATGCTAAAAAAAAAATAAAAAATTACCTGCCAATGGGGTCAGAAAAATAAACTTAATTTAAACAGAAACAAGATTATTTTCCTCACCCCATTGGCTGATAAATGTGCTTGTGCTTGCCAGTTTTAAGCAAAAACTCACTCAATTTTTATTTATTTCCCCAGAAAACAAGACATAATATGTGACCCTGGACCACAAAACCAGTCACATGGGTCAATTTTTCGAAATTGAGATTATACATCACATGAAAGCTGAATAAATAAGCTTTCCACTGATGTATGGTTAGTTAGGATAATATTTGGCAATCTGGAATAATCTGGAATCTGAAGATGCAAACAAATCTAAACATTGAGAAAATCTCCTTTAAAGTTGTCCATTAATGTTGGCGATTGTGCTGCATTCACTCACAAAAATACACGTTTTATATATTTGTGGTGGGAAATTTACTAAATATCTTCATGGAACATGATCTTTACTTAATATCCTCATGATTTTTGGCATTAAAGAAAAATGGATAATTTTGACCCATACAATGTATTGTTGGCTGTTGCCACAAATATACCCGTGCGACTCGAGACTGGGTTTGTGGTCCAGGATCACCTATATTATGTAATTTGACTACTTTAGTAAATGCCTCTTGACTTAAGAAATGTTTGATATCTGGACTGTAAGTACAGTAAGAAAAGCGTTGTTTGCAGTGTACAGGACGAAGCTCGTGACACTGACTGATGGGAACTCAAGGTCTCCATATTCACCGATGACGTAGATCTTGCCCTTCAGGATGCAGGCGGCCGACCCCGAGCGGGCGATCTGCATGCGCGCCACCTCGGCCCACACACAGGTTTTAGGGTTGTACACCTGCGCCAAGTCTGTGCCGTCGCCGTCTTCTAAAACAGCTCCTCCTGTGTGATTTCAGAAGGGAAGCGTTATCAACAGGGGTGTAACGATACCCTCATGTCACGATTCGGTTCACATCACGATACTGAACTCACGATACAATATTATTGCGATACTACAAGACTTATGATAAGAGATTAACAAAAAATGTACTGATGATTAAAATGCTAAATTTGGTAATATATTGTGTGTAAATGAATAGGCTTGGACTTGATGGTGGAAACCCAAAGCACAGACAATAGAGACACCAGAATAACAATATTCATGATTCTGAAGATGAAAACACTGAATTATTTTAGATGAATATGCTTGATCTCTGTCACTGACTAGATATATTTATAATAATGTTGGCCATTTTTACTGGTTACAAGAGATTTGGCATTATCAGGACCCACACATATTCCCACATTGCATTATTATACATTATATTCAACATTATATAATAGTAGTTTAATGTAGTACTGACACTGAAACTCTGTAAACGTATCGCCTAGCATGAATTAGCAGTGCAAACCCTAGCATAAGGTCATAAACGGCTTGAGTTATGTAGACCACATTTTAGTATTAGTTATTCTGGCCTTCACAAATAACAGCACCCGTTTACTCACTCCCACGTCATCCAAGATGTCCAAAAGAAATTAAGGTTTTTGAGGAAAACATTCCAGGAATTTTCCAGGGAAATGTCCGATGGTTTGTCTAGATAAGACTCTTATTCCTCGGCTGGGATCGTGTCGCGACTTTGAAGCTGCACTGAAACTGACATTTGGACCCCATTGAAGTCACTAAATGGAGAAAAATCCGGGAATGTTTCCCTCAAAAAACATTCATTTCTTTTCGACTAAAAGATACATGAATATCTTGGATAACATGGGCGTGAGTGAATTATCAGGGAATTTTAATTCAGAATTGAACTACTGCTTTTAATTTAAACTCACATTTTTCTCACACTTCTGAAACGGTTTGATTGTCAGTGACGCCTTTTAAGACATTTATTGTCTATTTTTATATTATTTTCAGTCCGCATGCTGTGCGTTCAGTTGTGTTTTACTCAGGAATCACATGTTCCCTCTACTACGCCAGTGCCTGGAGCGTGTGTTGGAGGAAACCTGCTACCTGTCACATAGAGTAACCCATCCAGCGCCACCACAGCCGGACTGGTGACCGCCATTTTCACCGACTCCATGAACTGCCATGTGTTGGTGTGAGGATTATAACACTCGACCGAGTCCAGGCGAGAACGGCCCTCCCAGCCGCCCACAGCGAACACGTACCCGTCCAACATCACCAGCCCTGCCAGAACAACACTGGGTTACTTCAGTTTCTCAAGCAAGAGGGTATATGTATATATATATATATATATTGCTGTGTTCTATTCAAAGTTGGATGTGGGATATTTCTACTGGATTCCACCAACTTCAGATCATGAAAGCATTTAGTTGCCTGATATAAAAATAAATAAAAATGGCGACGCTACCATGATCTTTGCAGGTGTAAACAAATACATCTAGCAATCAAAAACACAGAGAATTGCTATGGAAGGAGTGCATTTATCAACACAGACGATCAGATACTGGAAGCATAAACCGTTTTTAACCCTCTGGTGCTCTTCGGTCATTTTTGACTGAAAAATGTACGTTTTTGTTTTTTTACTTTATTGGAATGGTACGAAACTTGATAAAGGTTTTGGCACTTGCTACTTGAAAACACAAAAAAATCATGGACATGATTCAAAAAGGTTAAATAGTCACACTTGTGCTCCTCGCGATCAAAAATGAGCGCATTGGAAATGAATGAGAGACGAACTTCCTCTAGTGGAAGCGTCTGGTACTGCGGCCATTTTTTAAAACTTTTTTCACTTCAGCAATAATCTGCCAAGTGTGGTCTTTGAAAAGAGCATTCAAGATGTACGACAGTTTAAGCTGGATATTTTATTTTCAGGTCTATGCTCAAAACGTGAATAAATACAGCGTAAATATACCATAAAAGTACCATAAAATCGCCTAAAAATACTAAATATTCAATAAAAAACATTATCGATCTAAAATATACTACATTACTTTCAATGAAAAATAAAATAAAAAATTGGGTCATTTTTGCCCGCCACACGAAGAGCACCAGATTAAACATGTGAAACTTTGACTCGTTGTAAACATCAGTGTCGTTCCATTGCACGTTCAGGACTTCTGGAGCTGAAGGGATGAACTTTTGTGTAAGTTTGTATAGATTTGGTGTGTGTTACCCAGTTCTGATCGAGCCACGTTCATGGGTGCCATCTCTAACCAGGAGTCGAAACACGGGTCGTAGCGCCACATCTCTCGACTGGCCGAGCCGTCTGGAAACTCACCGCCAGCCAGATACAGCATGGAGCCTGGAAACACACACACACACACACACTAGGGTTTTCTTCTGTTTTCTTCAGAAGGCCTTTATTAACCCCCCGGAGCAGTGTGGAGCACTTTTATGATGAATAGATGCACTTTTATGATAGATGATGCACTTTTATGATGGATAGATGCACTTTTATGATGGATAGATGCACTTTTATGATGGATAGATGCACTTTTATGATGGATAGATGCACTTTTATGATGGATAGATACACTTTTATGGACTTCAACACAGAAACAGCAATTCACTGCCATTCTAAAGCTAATATAACTTTTAATATAACTCTGATTATATTCGTCTGAAAGCAGAATGTCATATACACCTAGGATGACTCGAGGGAGAGTAAATCATGGGCAAATTTTCATTTTTGGGTAAACTATCCCTTTAACTTCATGCATCTGCAGTTAAAAGCTAAGCTCAGAATCGCCCCAGAATGGTTGTAGAGAGAATCCCGATGCCTGATCTTTCTCCACTGCTACTCACCAGAGACGACGAGGCCGTGTTTGCTGACGGCGAAGGGCAGGCAGGCCAGACTCTTCCACTGGCTGGTGAGCGGGTCGAAACTCTCCACGCTGCGCAGAACAACCTTATCATCCTCTCCTCCTACTGTCACAATCACCTCAGCTGTGCCTGACACACACACACACACACACACACACATCAGCCCTTTGTTCCAGATCAAAGCATCACAGGATTACCTCGGGTAATTTCTTTGGACATTACATCATTGCCATACTCTTCCATGTGTGTTATTCCAGAGTTTCAATGACTTTACTATCATTGTAAAATGTGGAAAATGGACTCCAATCACTCACTCGTCAATTGAGGCACAAACTGCATTCAGTAAATTTAGCTCAAGCTAATTACAATGACAAAATATGGTTACACTTTATTTTAAGGTGACATAGTTACATTTACTCAAATAAGCACTGAGTAACATTCATTAACTACTAGAATTGTCAAAAAGTACAGACTTCGGTACCAATCAGTACTGAAATTTTAAAAATGTGACGCTTTGAGCGCGTAAACACCTCTGATTGGCCATTGTGTTCACACACTCATCGGATATGTCTGTGATTGGCTACAATGATAAATGATTTCAGATTGAGCTAATGCTACTACCGGATCATTTGGTTGCATGTAAACGTAGCGTGTGTAAGTGTGGTGATCCCGCACACAGAAGGTGTTATTGCAGGACAGTCAGGGTTCACCTGTAGCGCGTCGGGGCCGAGCCCGGGGCCCGTACAGCTCTCCTCTGCGGTCCTGCAGCAGCAGATAGTCCTTGGCTTCAGAGATCAGCTTCTGGCACTTCAGCGACTCCTTCACCACATCCAGAGTCTCCACCACGTCATGAATGTAGTACGGACTGATGAGAGGCAGCCGGATGTGCTCGAGAACCTGCAGAACACACTCACAATCACACGGGTTCAGGGATTCACAGGACTTTTGGTCCTTTCGGTTTTTGCTTCAACTGCAGAAATCATCAATAAAACAGCTTGTAAACAATATGTCATGTGATGCTACATTTACCTCAGGAAAGCCATTCAATGGGTCTTGACATGAGAAATCACATTAGCCTCGATCTTCTGACATTTATATCCTTTAGTGCCGTTAAATCATCCCGCAAGTTCCAGAGCTTAAAATATCCTCCTCGTTACATTATAATGTTGTTCATGAATTGATTATTAAACAAACGGTAACACTTTACAATATGGATCATTATTTAACAACATTAGTTAGCATGAACTGCACTTATACAGCATTTATTGATCTTTGTTAACGTTAATTTCAACATGTACTATACATTATTAAAATCTTGTTAACAGTTTATGCACTGTGAACGGACATGAACTAACAATGAACAGCTGTAACATTAAAGGGGTCATATAATGGTTCATGCACTTTTACAAGTTGATTGTACTGAAATGTGTGTTGGCAGTGCCTGTACACAACCATCATAAAATGATAAAAATCCATCCAGTGTTTTTTTTTAATCTTCTTATATGTTTCCTCCTGCCTCAAATCAAGCTGTTCGATATTGTGACGTCACAATATCGACTCCCCTCCCACGATGGGTGATTGACAGCAGTGTTTCAAACACAGACCCGCCCTCGTGAGCGAGCTGTCAATCATAGCACGTGCCGACGCGCGTTCATTGTTGATAGCTGGAGTGCTGAGTAGAATGGCGTCTAATGATTGTGGTGTTCTGTTCTTGGGTGTAATAACGAACACAGCAGTCATATTGATGATGTTTCTAAATCCGCACAGCTGAAGACGCAGTGGCTGAGTTTGTTTTCGAAGGGAATATTCCCCACGATCAACGTCAATGCTGTCATGTTTGCGCGAATCATTTCACCAGACTCGAGACTGCTTTACAAACGAGGGTCAGTATGAAGCTGTTTTTGCTAAGAAGCTGCTCCAGAAAAAAGGATCAGTACCAACTATTCGTGTTCCTGCTGAACCTACAGAAGAAGAAGTGAGTGTAACGTTTTATTGACCTTTATATTAATCTTTATATTAATCTTTGCAAATAGCTTGCACGCTTCAGGATGAATGTGGCTATTTTTACACTCAGGGTACATTATGGCATGTTTTCTATGTACGACGTTCTCAATATAATTCATAATCCCACGTTTACAATGAACGATGCGTTATGTTTATTGTGTTACAAACGGTGTACGCACAGAACAGAGGGGCGGGGTGAGCAAAGCTCATTATCATTTAAAGACACATGCACTGAAACGGCGTGCTGAAAACAGAGCTGTTTTTGACCAGGTAAAATGAGTGTTTTCTTACAATACTAATGAGAATTTTTAATTAAAGTATATTACAAACTTTTAATTTAGACCCTATAGAATCATATTAGCTTGTACAAAAATGACATTATATGACCCCTTTAACAAAGATTAACAAATACAGTAACAAATGTATTGCTCATGATTAGTTCATGTTATTTAATACGTTAACTAATGAACCTTCCTGTAAAGTGTCACCAAATAAACTTTATTTTAGTTTTTCAGCTAAATGAAAACTTTTATTTTCGGTTTGTGTGTTTCAGTAAAAACAGTTTTATTTCGGTGCATCACTACATGTGATACCATCCACCATATCATAAATGGACTACTGTATCCCATAATGCAATGCGCTTGATCTCATTTACCATGTCTTGTGTGATGAAGCCATTTCAGCATCCATTTTATCTTTTAGCTCGTCATTTGATCAGACTATCATGCACAAAATCTGATTAAAACGCATCAAACAAGCACGTCTGAACTTCTGATTACCATATCTCATGTATGTACAGACTGATCAATGATTATAAATGAATAAAATTAATGAATTGAGTTAAATCTGTTCATTATATATAGTAATCGTGTATCTTCAGAACACTAAGATTAAACCAAACAATTACTTTTACAATGTCTTTATGAACTTTTTGAAGTGCCAAAGTTTTGGTGGAATGGACTTTCAATGGAGGGACAGAAATCTCTCAGGATTCATTAAAAATATCTTAATTTGTGTTTCAAAGATTAACGAAAGTTGGATGGGTTTGGTGAGTAAATGATGACAGAATTTTCATTTTTGGGTAAACAATTATTTTATGACCCCATTATGATTAACCAAACGCCACTAATTGCAACCTAAAATCATTCCTGTGCATTCAGAATTGCACTCATTCCCATGGGATATGCAATGAGCTTTCCTCGGTCTAGTCTTTAAATAACTGCATAGCAACAATATGCAAACACAGCAATCCGATCCCATCCAATCAGGGCTAGTTTTGCGTTTCTCACACAGTTCTCTTCATAATCATAGCCTGTAAAGAGCATGTGACCTGGCTTTCACAGGCTTAGTTCATCAAACACACAAAGGCAGGTAATCCCAGACATCAGCTGAGATCATGATACACAAACCCCCAGCTACCCTGGACGCATCTCAAAAAAGTGTCCAACCAGGTTATTTCCTTTATGAACAACTTTTAATCCCACACTCTTAAAAGAAAAGAAAAAAATGAAAGAACCTTTCAGTGACAAGTTCATAAAATAACCTTTTTTATATTATTTAAATTGTGAAGAACATTGTTACAATCTATAGAACTTTCATTCCGTTATAAAAATCTATTGTGGAATGGAAAGGTTCCACAGATGCCGATAAAGAACTGTATTTTTAAGGGTGTAATTCGCTGAAATAATAACATGACATTTAGACATTTTCCCCATTCCACTGGAAGTCCATTCCCTCAAAACTTTCACAGTTTGAAAAGTTATAAACACATCACAGAAGTAATCCATGAGTCGAGCGGTTTAATCCGAGTCTTCTGAAAAGACACCATAAGATTTTATTCACATTTAAACATTGATCAACGCACGTACATTGAAGCACATAAAATATGGTAAACGGAAGCTCAAACGTACACTGCAAAAACGCTTTTCTTACTTAGTATTTTTGTCTTGTTTCTAGTCCAAATATTTAAAAAATCTTAAATCAAGATGCATTTACTTCAGTAGTAAAATGCCATAAGATATTAAGTCTTGTTTTCTGGGGAATTAATCAAAATGAAGTGAGTTTTAGCTTAAAACAAGCAAAATTATCTGCCAATGGGGTGAGAAAAATAATCGTTCTCACCCCATTGGCAGATAATTTAGCTTGCTTTAAGCAAAAACTCACTTAATTTGTATTTATTTCCCCAGAAAACAAGACATAATATCTTATTGCATTTTACTACTGAAGTAAAAGCATCTTGATTTAAGATTTTTTTTAGATATTTGGACTGGAAACAAGACACAAATACCAAGTAAGCTTTTTTTTTGCAGTGTGTTTGCCTGATAACTTTTATGATGTTTTTATGAACTTTTTCAATGTTGTAGTGGAATGGACTTTTAAATCTCAGGTTTCATTAAAAATATCTTCATCTGTATTTAATGGGTTTGGAATAACATGTGGCTGAGTAAATAATGACAAAACTGTTGAGTGAACTATCCCTTTAAACATCAACTATGTTATGAGACCATCTGATTGCCTGTAGTATGGTAGGGAAGTCGAGTTGCATTATTATTTTATGCTGAATTTATGTTTTAAATAAGATGTCGCAGAGTGTGACATCATATCCTGAGTGTCCAAATAATTTTAGCATCCTCAGAGTCTATTGTTACTGCCCCGTGAGTGTTATGGCATTACTAAAAGCCCATGGAGAACTAGCACTGGTCGGGGGATATTAATAAGGCTAATGACGGACCTTCTCGAAGCTCTGTCTGCGCGAGGAGCTCTTCTCCAGCCAGACGATGGCCGCCTCAAACACCGTCTCCTCTTTTGGCACATTCAGATGGTCACTGGAAATGATCTCTGTCAGTTTATCGGCACACAGAGACAGAAACTCCTCCTGTAGGGTGAGACGGAGAGATTGAAGGTATATATCCATAGTATAATATATAACTCTTATCTAAAAATATTAATAACAGATATTCCTCATGATTTAACAATTAAGAGAGTCAAGGCTGAAAATCATGTCCCATCTTTCTAATACTGCAAACTTCAGTATTCATCACATTCTAGGTTCTATTTTCACTTGCAATGATAAGATAAGACAACTTACACAGATCATACAAATACTTATATTAAAGGATACAGTGATAAATGTGCATTTAGTGATGTCATTTCTGCCACATTTAGCCATTAAAGAGGTAATTCACCAACGGAAAGGTTGGCTTTACTAAAACTTGGCTGTCTATACAGTAGAAGAGTGAAACATCATCTGAAATCTGTGCTAAATGAGTAGAGAACACAGGATAAGAGCTTGATTTTGGGAGAAAACGCAGAAGATTGATCTTTTATATAAGGTCAAAACCCCTACAGAATTACAGCAAGACGACAACAGGTGCGATTAAAGTGAAAATTAATCAAATGTGTCTGAATTACACATTTGTTCGTGTTTTTGGCCCAATCACACACCTATCTGAGCGTATGAACGCAATGATCAGAATCCAATCAGAAGCGTTTAGATGAATACACAAAAGGTTCTTGGTTTCTTTCGCATTTAGTTATTTGATATTAATAATTATTACAATATAAACGGCAATAACCAACAATTTGTCATAATATTGTAACCCTTTCCCTGTAACGAGGTCCTGTTTTTTTTTTATTCTATGTATTGAATTTATTTTAAAATTGCATGAATATCATAACAATAATATAATATAAAATAAAAATGTATGATTATTCTTTTATGGTTATTTCTATGAATATATAAATACTGTATATATATATAATCCTTTCAAACATATTGTTTTTGCATCAATCCATTTACAAATGTTCTTTTTATCTCTGGTATATATTGATATCACACACTCATAGTTCATATACTCGTATTCATAAGTTATATTCAGACCAGACCTTTAGTTCACCTCGACATGTACATGTCTAAACTCTGCTGCCACTTCTCTAAAAGTTGAGATGTGTGTGTGGTATCCGGTTTAATATCAAATGTGACATGAGTTTGTGTTTTTACTTATTATGAAGGTTTATTAGCATAAAGTCCAGACATGGACATGGACTCTTTCTGCTTACAGTGTTAAAACCACAATGTTTCGCTACGCTTGCAGAATGTAGGCCTAATACCCAGAGGCCGGAGCTGATTCTTGGAAAGGATATTGATATGATTGATGTGCCCGTTCCTCCTCTGATCTGAACATATGTATAAATGCTGGCAAAGTTCATCCATCGCTCAGGCTCTTGCATCTTCTGCTCCTTTACTCTCCCCGCAATATTATTTTACTCAGAGATATTTGGTTAAACACTTGTTTATTGTTACTTTGTTACTAAAGCTGATCATTACTTTACATACACTTTTATGATGATAGATGCACTTTTATGATGGATAGATGCACTTTTATGATGGATAGATACACTTTTATGATGTATAGATGCACTTTTATGATGTATAGATGCACTTTTATCATGGAGAGATGCACTTTTATGATGGAGAGATGCACTTTTATCATGGATAGATGGACTTTTATGATGGATAGATGGACTTTTATGATGGATAGATGGACTTTTATGATGGATAGATGCACTTTTATCATGGATAGATGCACTTTTATGATGGATAGATGCACTTTTATGATGATAGATGCACTTTTATGATGATAGATGCACTTTTATGATGATAGATGGACTTTTATGATGGATAGATGCACTTTTATCATGGGTAGATGCACTTTTATCATGGGTAGATGCACTTTTATGATGATAGATGGACTTTTATCATGGATAGATGCACTTTTATGATGGATAGATGCACTTTTATGATGGATAGATGCACTTTTATCATGGATAGATGCACTTTTATGATGGATAGATGCACTTGTATGGACTTCAAAACAGAAACAGCCATTCACTACCATTATAAAGCTTGGAAGAGCCAGGACATTTTTTTAATATAACTCTGATTGTGTTCGTCTGAAAGAAGAATGTCATATACACCTAGGATGACTTGAGGGTGAGTAAATCATGGACTAATTTTAATTTTTGGGTGAACTATCCCTTTAATGTGAAAGGTAATGAGTGCTGCTGGCATGGCTCTGCTGTGGTAACGTGAGCATGGCTTCAGGAAGTGTGAGTTTGTGAAGCCTGACCTGTTGGCAGACGCTGCTGAAGTGCTGCTGGATGTACTCCATGCTGCGTCGCTCCAGCTCCCGGCACGAGTGCGCCTCGGCGAAGCAGTGGATGCCCACGCAGTTGATCTCGTCCATCTGGCGCTCCATGAAGCGGCAGCAGGCCTCGCGCACCGCTAGCACGTCCAGCAGGTTAGCGGCCGCTAGCAGCGCCTGCACGTTAGCCTTGGAGATCACCACCTCCGCCGTGTAGGCGTAGTTCACCAGCATCCCGATCATCTGCGGCTCCACCCCGTTGATGGCCACGCGCTCCTGACGCGACTCCATCAGGTCGGTGGAGAACATGGCCTGTGCCGACAACACAACACAGGGATTGGTCACACACACTTCAGTATTCATCACTGTTTTCTACACATTCACACCAGAACACCCCACAGCTGTAAGCTTTCAGCAGGGGCTTCATCCATCCATTCACAACAGTATTGTTGTACTGAAGTTAATGTAGTTGTACTGTTTCCTGCTTTTAACTCAAATGTTCAATAATGTTTCTGCACTGACGCCAGACTTACATTCATTAATATGAATACTTTCTCTTTTGGTTTCCGACCACATGGTTATTATTTCAGGGTTCGTACGGATACTGTAAAAACTAATTCCAGGACTATTCAAGGACTACAACCAGAGATCTCACCTCAATCAAACAATATCTTTATTATCTTTCAACTTCTAAAAAAGGTGAACAGATAAATAAAAATAAAACTAATAAAACAAAATGGTACAAAAAAAAAAAGTGTACAGCACATACAATGACTGTGGTGACTTTAACCTTTGAAAGGATAATATGACAAAGATATCGCTTTTTTTTCTCCCATGAATATATGATTGACATGAAAATTGAAAGTTGTATGATATTTATATGAGCAATATTATGCTCATAGCCATGCGAAATGGCTCTGTATCTATATAAGACGGGCTGCAATGTTAATTTTGCATGAAAAGATTGTTTCAATAAAATTAAACACTAATTTCGCATATATTGTCTTGCAATAAGTCATACACTTTTCAGGTACCTTTTAATAAATATGTCAAGGGTTTTCCAGGACTTAAATTTCACATTTCCAAATTCAAGCACTTCAAGCACATCTTTGCCAAACATATTATTATATTAAATATGCATTGTAATATTTATTTGGTTTGAAATCATCACCGCAAGTAGCAGAGATACAGCAAAAACAATAGTTTTTAGAGTATGTTTACAGGACAACAATGTACTAAAAACAGAAAAATTTTCCCTTTGCATTTCTTAAAAGTTTTGTGCACAGATGGCAAAGTTGTCAACACAATCTGCATTCACATGTATCCGTGAATACGATTAAAAGCTTTGTAAAGAAACTTTGTAAAGAAACACTACGTGCCTATAGACTGAACATGTAATGCACATGAACATGACGTCACCATTCTCACAAATTCACGTTTTTGTAGATTAAACGGAGACGATAAAGGTATTGGTTTCAAAAACGTGCACTTTGAAACCCGTTTTGAAAAGTTGGCGTTTTCAGGCCGACAAAGCGCTGTTGTCATGTAAATGAACGGCCAAAATGCATAAAAAGTTTCTGTTTGTAGTTGAAAATGGTGTAGTGTGTAAACGGCCACTTGTATTGTTGTTACATTTCCACACAGCTTTTGCACTAATACATAATTTTCACTTACATCCACCGATAAAACGGTGTTTTGGGCACTTTAATGTCTCAGGGTTTGAACAAAAAGTTTGTTAATTAAATTTTTAAAGAAATTTCAATTGCAGATAGGTTTTTTTTGAGCATTTTCTGTTAGCCTGGGTTTCCCCCTGCTGCCTTGAGTGCAGCGCGATTTTATTCATGCTGCTAGGCAGCCTGGATACCATGGACCAGATTTTCCCCTCAAAAAGGGAACCAATCACAGAACGGGGAGGGAGCAGCAAGACGATGACGACGTCTATGCGACACACCGAAGCAGTTTGTTTATATCTATGGATCCAACATGGCATCAGACGTGAAGTTACCTTTCGATGCAGCCTTAGATAGTGTTCTAAGTAGTTTAGAACGCAAGTTTATTTCATCTTCTTTCTCATCAAATTTCTGTCGCTCTACATATGTCATCTGGTATAATTGAAACGATTGGCTATGAGCTACGTACAGGCGCATTTGATAGACATTCGTAGCGCCCAATAAACGAGTCTGGGCATTCGTAAACCACGCCTCAAATACGAGAAAATGAACGTGGTTCCCAGACCACGTCTCAATGAGAAGAGGTCTGACGTTAGCCAGGCTAATTTTCTGTGCTAATTTTGGGGGGAAATTCACAGAATTACATGTTAAACATGTTAAATGTGTGAAATTTTAGGCAAATTGCTGAAATTTCTGAAAATATTTGCTAAAGTTGTCTACTATTTCGGTCAACAGGCAGCTTGACTGATCTGACTATTTATTTCGGTCAGCTAATAGCTAGTCCGACCAGGCGCTCAGCTTGACTGATGTGTATTACCTGGAAGTACGAGCTGAAGGAGGCCAGAACGATGCGGTGGCAGGGGAACTCCTGTCCTCCGCAGCACAGAGTCACGTCACAGAAGGCCTTGTTGAGCCGTAAGCTGTTCAAGCCCTCCAGCACCTTGTTGGGATGCCGAGCCTCCACAAACACATAGTCTTCGCTGTCCAGAGAGGCCAGCGGGAAGCCCGAGTCCTCGGCACACGGAGACGGGGGAAGACTGGAGCTGGACGGCAGGTTCACTGCCATTATCTCCATCTCAACAATCAGTCAGGCTGAGAGAACAGCGGAGAGAGAGCGACGTGATTCAAGCATCATATACAACTATTACAGACCTTCTAATAAATGTGCATGTAGTTTAATGACTTCATATCAATTGAGAGGATACATGGAATATTTGTTCTTAGTTTCAGCATAGGAACTGCCAAAAAGCTATTGAAATATTGTAAAAAGTTAAAAAGGATACATTTTAATCTAAAATCTTGTTCATTCATTCATTTTGTCAATGCAACAATTTTTGATAAAAATAGTAGGGCTGGGCAAAAGATTAATCACATCCGAAATAAAAGTTTGTGTTTACGTAATATATGTGTGTACACGTACTTTGTATAATTATTTTGTGTTTATTCTGTTTATATAAACATACACATATGCATGTATATATTTAAGAAATATTTCGATATTATTGCGATATAGTATCGCAATAATATCGTATTGTGAGTTCAGTATCGTGATATGTATCGAATCGTGACATGAGGGTATCGTTACGCCCCTAATAAATATAAATATCTTATATATAAATAACAAAACTTTCTTAAATACATACATGCATGTGTGTGTGTATTTATACATACAAAATAATTATACACAGTACACACACATAATATTATGTAAACACAAACTCGTTGCCCAGCCCTTAAAAATAGATACTAATATAAATGTTACACTAATGTATACATGTAAAATGTATTATAAAAATATATTTCAATATGTAAATATAGGTATAAATATTGTATAATAATGACAGCAAGTCTAATGTCAGATGAATGTGTTTTGACGAAAAAATAAATAAATAAACAACCTGTCAAATTACATCAAATGTCGATTCAGTTCAGCTCATGGATCATTTCTGCCGCTTGTTTATTACTCCTAAATTAATACAAAGGAATAAAATGATTCATGCTGGTGTGGCGTATTAATATTTAAAGAGTATTAGAGGTTCAACAGGCAGAAATGAGCTAAAGTGGAGCATGTAAGGGGGAGTTGACTGTTAATGCAGTTGGTAAATGCCTCCAGTAATTCACACGAATGATGAGTGACAGTCACTGGGAGCGATAAAGACACACATGTAAAAACAGCAGCATTATGATCTTACCGAAAAACATGTCTGAGTCGAAATCAGCTCAAATTGTCCATATCTTCTTCACCTGACACTGTTTATGAAGAGTCGTGACGCCATGTCTTCTTCTGTGAGAACAGGCTGAGTCTGAACACGACGCATCAGCGCCCCCTCTCGGTCTGGAGGAGTTCAGCAGCGCCTGCATCTCACACTGGCCCTGTCCCAAATGGCACACTCCGGACTTGTGGACTTCCTCAGAGTCCACACTTTGGTGACGTCATGTAGTGCAGACCTATAGGGCCCTTGGCGCGAGTCCACGAGGGCGCATTGAGAGGTATTTTTGGGACAGACTCGATCGGCACTCCAGAAATAACTGCCTGGTTGTTGTTGGACAGGAGAAATCACATTTTTGCGCTCCGATGTCTTATTTGCATGTCAACTACACATCCTAATTTTACAGTTCTATATTTTGATATTGTGCATATCACCTGGGCATTAAACAATAGATATATCATGCTTATTTAAATGATGTTTACAGTTGTACATAATAATAGGCTACATAATGTTCCATTTGAACTAAGATTACAATTTTAAAACATAATTTAAACATAATTTTTTCAATTTACAGGTTTCAATATTCATACTATGTTTACATATGACTCAGTAAAGCCCTGACATTCGGTACTATTTATTTAATGAATCATAACACGATCGTATTATTAAACACGCTATTATTATGTTTGAGACATCAACCACTGGTCGATGACCATAATGTTTGTATAAACTGTAGGTAACAACTGGTAAAATGTACATTTAGGTCATAAAACCCGTAATATTTTCTTCTCAGCCATGTCAACAATTATCCGTGAGTGAAATCTCCTCCCATCTGTTGTCTGATTGGCCTTTCGCAAGGATTCCTGGGTAGTTAAAGTGCGTGGAGCCTGCTTCTATGCGGGCTTCGCGGAAGACCGCTTCAAGGGTACAAAGGGGGCGCTGCTGAGCACACTTCAGAGCGGTAAAATGCTGAATGGGACGGCCTACGGACTCGTAGACTCAGCGAGCACGCGCAATTCAAGTCCACGAGACCGAAAGTCCGCATGAAGTGCGCCATTTGGGACAGGGCCACTGTCTCCAATAGTATGTTCCTGCACAACCGGAGGCTGCAGTTTCAGGACCGCAAGACCTAGGTGGTTTAGTTACTTAACTAATATAGTAACATTGTATCAATATATTTAATCTCAGTATTTTTTATTTTTTTTATATAAATGTGATTTTTGATTCAATGCATCAGAGGTTAATTACATCAAAGTGTGTACACAAATTGAGTCACAATTTTACATTTAAACAAATGAATTTACACAAAATATAAATGAAAAATGTATATCAATCTTTAAACAATTGAAAAAGTGGAGTAAGTCTTAGTTTCTTGAATCACACTGTATATTGATTAACCTCCTTAAGTTTAACTAATTAGCTCATTATCAGGTAAAATGGAGATGGAATCAGCATATGCAGTTACCAAATTACAGCCAGATATTTTAAAGGTTGTAGAGAGGCAAGACAAGAGTCAAGAATGATTCAAGAATGTATATATATATATATATATATATATATATATATATATATGTGTGTGTGTGTGTGTGTGTGTCATTTTTGCAATAACATAGCAAATTTAATTGAAAATGCTAAAATTATTGTACTACAAGGCCAGTGCTGCTTTAATCAATAAAGTAAACCTAACTCAGAGATTAGGCTCTAAATAAGTTCAGTGATTCAGGTCAAAAATGATTATGTTAAAATATAACCAACACCATCAGATCATCTTTTCTCTTTGTTAATCTGGCAGTTATAACCCAGTTACAGCAGCCAAACTAAATCTAAAGTTAAAATTGTTAGGACTCTGGTCGAAAATCTGTTCATGTGTTGTGTGTTGTAGGAGCAAAACTGTTAAATCTAGGATTTTTTGTCCCCTATGTTTGTGGTCTCTCAGATTTTGAAAATCTTATAAGATTTTAAATGTATTTTGGTGTGGCCCCATCATTACTGTTCTTGCCATAATAAAGAGTTTCAGCAGGCAGAAAAAATTTAACATTAAGACATCAAGAGTTAAACTGCCCAACTAAAGCAAACACTGATCACCATAATGATGGCATCAAACCAAACTATTATTTTCAATAAATCATCAACATCTAAACCTCTGTTAATATCTGGTAATGCTGTTTGTGGAGTTGTTTAATGACATTGGAGCCTGACATCAAACAAATGTTTAGACGTCAACCCAATTTTCATTTTCAACCAAAATTTGACGTCTGAGCGATGTTGGAGTCCACGTCCAATAACATTTCTAGCTGAGGTGACTCACATTGTGATCATATAGAGAGATCACTGTGAGATCAAAGTGTTGACTGGGTACGATTGAGAAGGACTCCAAGAAATGTCTCAGTTTTCAGGACATACAGAAGATGTTTTGTGGAAGTGCTTTTGCACCCGGTTCCCCAGCATCTCTTTAGGATCAACACTGTAGAGAATTATATGAACAATAAGTTATGACAATTATGTTTTTACATTGCTTTAACTCAATGCAATTTTAACTTGCTAATAACTTTAGCAATTTTCAGCTTTTTTTTATATAAGTTATTCAATATTCAGCATTTTTTAAAATTCAGTTTAATGTAATGTAGTGGTTTGGTCATTCAGGTTCAGGGAAGAGAAAGAGGATCTGCATTGCTTCAGGGAGATCACCATTATAATAAATTCACAATGCTGTCACGATATTGGCATTGTGTTAAAGTTATACAAACATATTCCACTAGCCCTGGTCAGGTAAATATTCTAAAGAAAGAAATATATATTCCTATCATGGAATATGACAAAAGGTTTGTTGCTCACAACAAGTTCGGAGGATAAAAACAGACAATGGGATGAATTTAATTGAATTCAACTGATACTCTCAAATTTCAAGGTATTGTGTCTGTGTTCAAACACAAATGCAGAGACTTCCATGGCAGCTTTAGTGAAACTCTGGCACTGTGCCTGGCAGGTAAACAGAAAAACATACAAACATCGGACAGATGAAGACATTCTGAGGAAGAAAGATATCAGAGAGACAGAGAGAGTTTAATCATCTAAAACTTTGTTTTTAATTTTTTGACTCAAAAGTGCAACTTTGAAGTTCTCTTATGAACAAACATTCTTCCAGTATAACGTTATAAAATGTTTGTTCAGGGTTAGCTTTTTAATAATGTTTTCAAAAGATTGACACAAAAATGTTTTTTATACATTGTTAAACATTAGATAATGGTAACCTCAAACCAAACATTTTCAATTAAACATCAACATCTAAACCTCTGTTAATCCACAATAAGAGCTTTTGTAGATGTATGACAGAAATAAAGGTTAATAATAAGTGTAATAATGTGTAATGGCTGGAAGTCAGTTGTAGTTATTGTATTTCTGCTCATCTCTTCTCTTTTCTGTTCGTGTGTTTCTCTTTCCTTCAGTGATTCTGCTTGTTAACAGCAGGTGTTCATCACTAATGCTCAACAATCACTAACATATTCACTTAATTATCTCACTGCAACACAGCATCAACACTTAGAAAAAAAAAAACTTGTAGGATTTACTTGATACAATCTTTGTAACAATTTGCACTAACACATTTTAAGTAAATTTTACTCCTACTCTGCACAATTTACCTTTTATTATCAAGTAAAATCTATTTTAATATTGAACTTAACAGTCACTTGAAATTTAATTGACATTTAACATTTATTTGAAGCAATTCATTTAGTGGGCATTACTGAATTACATTTAATTCATTACATAGAATCAAGTAACATCTAGTTCTTTCAAATAAATAAAATAAATTTTAACTGAAACACTATCACTGAACAAATTAAATAATACAATAGATATTGTGTATTTACACAATAGAATTAACATTTGAACATAGAGAACTCAATACTTGGTACACAATACACAATGACAGTAACATTCGATAGATAGTTTTTTGAGTATGAATCATAGACTGTAAAAAAAGATGGATGACGCCCCTTCGCTCTCTTCCATTGGTGAGAACTGAAGCGACCAGTGTCCCGATATGGCGCTGACATCTTTGCCCCATTGCAGTCTGCGCAGTAGCGATCTCGGGACCAGACCTGCGCAGTAGTGAGCATGAAGTAAAGCCGCGAAATCAACGCTCTGCCCTCACTCTCGCAGAATGCACTCTCCCTGAGTGCACTTTTTAAAAAAATTGATTGCAGTACGACAAGAGGCTTGTTAAATTAATGTAAATACAATCTCCTCAGTCCTCCGAAGAACCCCAAAAAAATGTTTGTTAGTGCTTCAGTGACTACTTCGCTCAGAGAACCTGTACACCACCATTTTTATAGCATCGCGTAACTAACTAAAAACAAACTTATTTTAAAAACAGACACTTGAACTTACATCAGCGTAATAAAAAACGACAGCAAATGAAAGAAACCACCTTTGGAAAAAAGATATTTGAAGTGTAATTAAATTGTTTAGTTGGTTTCACGTCCCGTTGAATAACACGGGAGACGGGGCTTATGACCTATACTAGGACCAGTCACCGGGGGGCGATCGAGACGTTTTGGCTTCACTTTTCAGGGCTTGTGCGGCACGCTTGGTATGAATGTGTCATTTTGAGTAGAAAATGAATCCAGATGTCACAAAATGGCAAATTACCAAACCTAACAACAAAAGCAATGATAAACGATGTAAATTCAGCTGGATAACAGTGAAAAATCAACCTTATTAATTATTCATGCCCCAGTGCATGATGGGAACACCAGTATTAGAAAATTTGAGTAGGTTTTACTTAATTTTATATCATTGATATTTACGCTTTAATTTCTACAAGCTTGATTTGAGTACTAATATAGGATTGACTTTTTAAAAAAAAAAAATATTCTTGTCTGAACTAACTTTTTCATGTTGAAATTACATTTGTTTGTTTTTTTGTAGCATTTATTTCATCACAGAATAATTTTTATTAGTGAATGTCAATTTTACTCTTTGCTGTGTGGACACTAAATGATTTTGCTGTGGGGTTAAAAGGGTTGAAAAAATAAGTTATGTGACATGAGGGCCAAGTATGGTAAATATTATAAATCAATAAATATATATTCCTACCAAGGAATATGACAAATGGTTTGTTGTTCACAGCAAGTTCAGAGGAAAAAAACAGACAATGGGAGGAATTAAATTGAATTCAAAACTGATAACTCAAATTTCAAGGTATTGTATCTGTGTTCAAACACAAATGCAGACTTCCATGGCAACTTTAGTGAAACTCTGCCACCGTGACTGGCAGGTAAACAGAAAAAAAATAATCAAACACCGGTCAGATAATATACCAGAAATATGCAAAAATATACCAGAGAGACAGAGAGAGTTTAATAATCTAAAACTTTGAACTTTTTGACTCAAAAGTGTAACTTTGACCAACATTCTGGCAAGTTCTCTTATGAGTTCTCTCATTCTTTAAGTAACGTAACAAAAACTCTGGGAGTTTATTTGGCTCTGCACTCAAGAGTGTTAAAGTGTTAAAATATGAGTGTTAAATGAACTCTAAAGCAGTGTTAAAGTTACTGAAATAATTAAGTGATTAATTGAGTGATGATTGACCATTATTGAAGACACCTGATGATAACAAGCAGAATCACCAAAGGAGAAAATATTTGTTTAAGTCACCATTGTGGTGATCAGTGTTTGATTTAGTTGGGCTCTTGACCCTTAAATTATATTAATCATTATATTTATTTTGGCTGTTGTAACATAGTGATGGGAAGTCCAGTTCTTTTCCGTGAACTAGTTCACCAGTTCTTACGTCTTCACATAATGACATCAATTCTATCATCCCGGCGGATAAAAATACATTCAAATAAAGGCATTTGTAATCATAACTTCAATTAAGTAATAGTACTCATTGTCATAATCATCTTGTATAAGTTTCTTACATTTAC
Source organism: Abramis brama (assembly GCF_963993115.1). NCBI lineage: Eukaryota > Metazoa > Chordata > Actinopteri > Cypriniformes > Leuciscidae > Abramis > Abramis brama. Next base: position 9,971,674 of record NC_139963.1, on the reverse strand, counting down.
GTTTTGCAAATGAACTCTGTAGCCTACAGGCGATGTGCAAACACGGATGTTTTACATGTCTCAAATATATAAAGTGAATAAATGGTCTTCATCAATTTTATTTTATTTGTTATTAAATAAACTTACATTTCGCCGAATTCAGCCCCTCATTTAAAGGGGTGGTATAATGCCCTTTTCACAAGATTTAAAATAAGTCTCTGATGTCCCCAGAGTGTGTATGTGAAGTTATAGCTCAAAATACCCCACAGATATTTTTATATAGCATGTTAACCCTCCTATTACCTTTGGGGTTGATTTGACCCCATTCAGTGTTTAACGTCTCTAAATACATACTTTAAAAAATAAAATGTTGCTTCATATTTAAAGACTTTTTCTAATTTAATGGGGACAACTGGGTAAACATAAAATTAACATGCTGATAGGTTTTCAATGTTCTGTACGTACTTTTGTAGCATCGGTGTACTTTGGGGTCGATTTGACTCAGACTCATTTTGCTGTATAAAACATATAAGACATATAAATTAATTTTGTTGTTCACACATTGGTGATTAGGCACAAATCCCACATTTATTTTGGATGATATTGAGGTCATTATAAGTTGTGATCTTCAAAAACCTTCCCTCTGCTTTAGGGCCCTAACCTGACATTACCATAGGCATACTTGAAGTATTGCGAGAACCACTGATAGTTCACACGATATAGTGGAGGGGGGAATCATAATTCTCACAAGAAATTATATATTTCCAGTGCCAATTATATATTTCCAGGGAAGGGAAAACATAATTCTTGCAAGAACTTTGATATTTTGTTCCGTGGGGGAGGGGAAAACATCATATAGGGGAGGAGCAAATGTATGAAAGCTTCCACAGAAGCCTTATAAACCATTTCTCTTTGTGCTTTGTGGGCTCTCTCTTTATGCTCTTTCTCAATTGAAAATTACCTCTTAGCAAAGTTTTTTGGTTTTTTTTGGGGGGTTCTATACGGACATGTTCGCCAGCAAGACACCAGTCGACCCGCCCGAAATGCAGGACGATGCCATACCAGCCATCCCGTCAGTGTTGACCAGTGAGGTCAGGCATGCGATCCAGAACATCCAGAAAGGTCGGGCGCCAGGGCTGGACGGAATCAAGGCCAAACTGCTCAAAGAGGGTGGACCGATGCTTTGGGCAGCATTGGTCAGCCGTTTCAGCCGCTACATGGCGCAGAGAAGAACACCAGATCAATGGAAGACGGCCAAGACAGTGCTGTTGTACAAGAAGTTTGACCATGAACAGCTGAGCAATTATCAGCCAATCTGGCTTCTGACGACCGTGTACAAGGTCTTCACCAAGGTGCTGTACAACCGACTAGCCAGGCAGTTGGACGAACAACAGCCACCCGAACAGGCCGGCTTCCGGTCTGGCTACAGCACAATGGACCTCATTCATGTGCTGAACCAAATGCTCGAACGCTGCCGGAAGTACAAAATGCCCTTGGTACTGGCCTACCTAGACTACGATAAGGCCTTCGACAGCGTAGAGATCAATGCCATACTGCTCGCCCTACAACAACAGGGCATCTCCTACGAGTATGTGGACCTTTTGCGGGAGCTGAACAACATCACCTTGTTCGACCGGACACTTCCCACTTGAATGACGGTACAGCTGTGGCCAAATTAAATTTTTTTACTGCTTCAGTTGTTATGATGTTGATTCACATTTTTCTAGATTATTGTGCAGAGTGATCAGAGACATTTTACATCATTTCAAAAAGCTTTATCACAAAACCCCAAATTTCACTGTTTTTGTCCTTGGCACCAAATTACCAGCTAACATCATTTTACTAATCATATCATCAGCACATGATTGCTATAAAAGGAAGGAAGAAGTGCTTCCAATCATAGTGTTCTTCTGTTAGCAATGGTTTCCTCCAAAGAAAGATGGAGGATCATCTTTGCAAAGAATTTTGCACCTGAAAGAACCATTTACCAGATCATCAAGAGCTTCAAGAATAGAGGTTCGGTTGCAGTGAAGAAGGCTTTAGGATGTCCCAGAGTGTCCAGCAAGTACCAGGAACTTCTCCTTCTGAGGAATCAGCTAGGGAATCGTGTCACCACCAGTGCAGAACTGCTCAATATTGGCAGCAGGTGGGTGTGAGAGCATCTGCACACACAGCGAGGCCAAGACTTTTGGACAACGGCCTGGTGTCAAGAAGGGCAGCAAAGAAGGGGTGGGGGGTTGGTGGTGTTTTATTTAAAGGGCTATTTAGGTAGTCAACAAAGAAACATAAAGTACCTGACTTAAACCTTTGGGGAAAAAATCAAATTGTGGTGGTTTAAATTGGGTAAAAATGTTGGTAGATTTGAGGGTAACAGGAGAGTTAAAGTTGTCACTTTTTGAGGGTGAGAATAAATGCACTGTTTTTGCGTTTGTTCCTTTAAATGCAAATGAGCTGCTGCTCCCGGCACAGGGGGCGGAGCTACAACAGCTTATGTCCTGAAAATTTCAAAAACTTTTAGCCTTTTATGTTCAAACCGGAGTCAGACAAAGATGCAGAGACTCAAGAAAATGACAACATGTAGACAACATTTCTGAATGGTTAGTTGATTAATTTATGTAGCTTATGTGTAGTTATCTTCTAGTCATTGATTAGCATATTCTGTCTTGATAATCTGTAAATCGTAAATTTTAGGGTTTGTGATGTCACTAACCCGGGAGGAATGTTGTGTAGCCCCTACCAGCTGTTTGTTGTAGTCCTTAAAAAATTATTTCTTTAAAAGAAAATATCTCCCTTTACTTTGAACTTTGAGCATTGTACGGGGGGGGAAGTAAGACTTTCCCTCTCTGCCGTGCGTGCGCGCGCTATCGGTTTGGAGCACAGTCTCTGTCTCGCATGCGTGCTCGCTCTAGATTCTGGGAGATTTTAACTAATTTGCGCCATAACTAGTGGTCCATCCAGTAGTTAAGAGCCTGAATTGTTTATAGTAATTCTGAAATTTAGTGCACGTGAGTGAAAAAAAAATACAGCACAGAAGAATGTCTAAATTAGCGTGAGATTTCTTTGTTAAGCGTGAGAGCGTGAGATTGAGGCTGAATGCGTGACTGTCACGCCAGATGCGTGAGAGTTGGCAACCCTGATTAAACATCGCATCAATTTTAAAATATTGCTGATTACTTACAAAGCACTAAATGGTTTAGCTCCGCAGTACTTGAGCGAGCTCTTAACGCATTATAGTCCTTCACGTCTATTGCGATCTCAAAATTCCGGCCAGTTAATAATACCTAGAATATCAAAATCGACTGCTGGCGGTAGATCCTTTTCCTATTTAGCACCAAAACTTTGGAACAGTCTTCCTAACATTGTCCGGGAAGCAGACACACTCTGTCAGTTCAAAGCTAGATTAAAAACACATCTCTTTGACCTAGCATTCACATAATGCATTATAGACTTCTATAATTCAATGTTAGACTACATAGATTAGGTCAGCTGTAACCGGGAACACTTCCCATAAATCCTGATGTACACGTTACATCATAAGAAGAATGGCATCTACGCTAATTTTAGTGTCTTTGTTTATCCCAAGGTTTTCCCGCAGCCTGCCGGATCCAAGCCGTATCCAGATCTGACGAAGGACCTTCGCCTGGACCCGATCCAACGCAGTGCTGAAGTGCCAACTAGTCTCTCCCTATGGAGGATCCCTTCACCACACTCTCAGAAAATAAAGTACATAATTGTACCTTTAGGGGTACAATGGCTTGTCACTGGGGCTGTACCCTCAAGGGTACAATATTGTACCCTTGGCATAGGGTACATATTTGTACCCTTGTGATTTGTACCTTAAGAGACCAGTCTTGTACCTGTGGTAACAATTTTGTACCTTTATTTAACAGTACAAAAATGGACCCTTCAAAAATGGTACAAAATTGGCTTTGACAGGGTACAATCGTTGACTATAATGAGATTTGTATATATATATATTTATAATACACACATGCTGAATTAAAATCAGAATTTTTTAAATCCTTTTCATTTTCACATTTTCCAACATTTCATTTTAAACTCAATGTCTAACTGTGACATATAAATTATTATCATTCGAGTCAATGTCATTTGCCTGAAAGTCCATTTCCTCTCCTTTCATCTCGACGTCGGTTACTTCTATGCCTGCTTCTGATATTTTCTGAAGGACCTCCTCGGTTGAAAGCCCTGTAAGAACCATGAGTAACCGTGCTATGACTTCTTCTCCACCGATGGCTAAAAAAAGAAAGACAGCGATTTGGACGTTCTTTTAAATTGAGATTCAAGCAGCCAATCAGGGCTGGCTCTACATACACTCTCAGAAAATAAAGTACATAATTGTACCTTTAGGGGTACAATGGCTTGTCACTTGGGCTGTACCCTCAAGGGTACAATATAGGGCTGGGCGATATATCGCACGATATTGTTATGCGCATCTCATCATTAAAGCCGGTTCCTTGATTAGTAGTAAATCGCCATCACCTGCTTTCAGATGGAGGGCATTTACTACAAAGAGCCGTAGTTAACTGACAAGCTGAGCCATATCACATCAATATCGCGGACGTATCGCATTTAAGTCAGAGAATAGGTTCTAAATAAGTTCAGTGATTCAGGTCAGATTATTATTGTGTCAAAACATAACCAACACCACCTGATTAACTTTCCACTTTGTTCATCTGGCAGTTATACATCAGATACAACAGCCAAACAAAATCTAAAGTTAATGATTTAAGGGTCGAGAGCCCAACTAAAGCAAACACTGATCTACATAACGGTGTCTTAAAAATTATATTTTCTCCTTCAGTGATTCTGCTTGTTAACATCAGGTGTCTTCAATAATGGTCAATCATCACTCAATTAATCACTTAATTAGATCATTAACTTTAACACTCTTGATTGTTAATTTAACATTCATATTTTAACACTTTAACACTCTTGAGTCTGGAGCCAAATAAACTCCCAGGAAAGTTAATTTAACACTGGAGTTTTTGCTGTGTTATAATGATTTAATATCAGTAAATTGACTTATAAAACTTTTATTTCCTTTATTTCAAGGCTACTCAAATATAGTGATAAGTTAAAATCTACCTTAAATGATTAAGGAATCATTAAAACCTTAAAAAAATTATTATTATTTTTTTTTACACAAAAAATTTTTACTTAGCAGAGGCTGTCTTTTGATATTGTACCGTAACCTTTAAAAGAATCGGTATATGTACCTTTTAATGCTTGGGGACATATATGTACCTTGGGGGACAGAAATGGACTCCTACTGTACCCCTATTTCTGAGAGTGTATTTCTGACAGTGCACTCTACAGATAAGACGTTGTCGGGAAAATTCGTTTCGCGTTCCTACCCCAAAGCGACAAAATAAAATAAAATTCTTTATCAAAATTTATAAGGAAAGACAAGTACTTTGTTTAGGCTTGGCTTGTAGGGAATTCCAAACCTGCATATATTCAAACGCACATAACTATAGAACCCATTCTAAATGCGCATGTGAACGCCATCAGCGTTTCTCACAGGTTCGCGTTTAAAGTCTGTGTAGAGGGAATGGTGTCGTCTTAGCGGCCCCTAATTTAATAACAAATGATCGTTGCGACGGAAGCAAATCAATCAAAACTAACTTTAGATGGAAAATAACTGAATTAAAGAACCGCTATAAAGCCAAAACAATCTCTGTTACCTTAAATTATACGCTTATCTCTGTAAAGCTGCTTTGAAACAATCTACATTGTTAAAAGCGCTATATAAATGAAGATGACTTGACTTGACTTGACTAAGTTCTCGGTTCACCTGTGCTCATGTGCTCAACAGCATGCAGTTGGCAGAAAAAAATGCACACATGCTCAGCTCATCAGCTAGAAATAAACAGTTCTCGGTTCTGTACTGGTGATCTGAGAATTGCTGTAGCTCTTGCTTATCACTGAGTTATCTCAGTCTCAGCACAACATGTCTCGGTTCAGTGAACTGTTGGAGTTATTGGAGTAACATACTCCGAGATATTGGTTTATTTCGAGTCGGAGTGACTCAGGGGTGGCGTTTGCGTATCGCAGTTGCCATACACTAGCAGTCAGAGTTCAGATAAAACATCAGCTAATGATGATGCTCGTTAAAGATTTTAGGAGGGCTTTAACCCCCCTAAATTTCCACCCAGCTCCCCTATAAAAAATTTGCTATTAACTGTACACTAATTCTTGATCACCTCAGTCACCTTTAAAAGTCATATGAAACCGGCTTCTCCCGGTTTCAGAACAACTTTAAGATATCCATTGTATTACATTTAAAATGCTAAAATATTGTACTGTACAAGGCCAGTGCTGTTGTAATCAATAAAGTAAACCTAACCTAAGAGATTAGGCTCTAAATGAGTTCAGTGATTCAGGTCAAAAATGATTATGTTAAAACATAACCAACACCATCAGATCATCTTTTCTCTTTGTTAATCTGGCGGTTATAACCCAGTTATAACAATGATCTCCATAAGGGTGACTTACATTTGTGATTTTTTTTCTTTGTTATCATCAGGTGTCTTCAATAATGCTCAATCATCACTCAATTAATCACTTAATTATCTCATTAACTTTAACACTGCTTCAGTGTTACTTATAACACTGAGTGTGGACTCATATAAACACTGAGAGTGTTAATTTAACACTGGGGATTTTGCTGTGCATGGGTTTGCCCATATGAAATGAACACTGCTCAGTGTGCACATTAAAGGGTGTTAAATGAAATGCACACATAAATAGAAGGCATAAAAAAGGCAAAACAAAGCAATTGCTTAATTCATTCATGCTGCAATGCACTCTGGGAGTACACTGTTTAGCAGATTTTTAAAGTATATTTAACAAATTGAAATTTACATTGTGTCCCTGAGGAATATCGTCTCATATTGCAGTTGGATTGTTCCTAAGACTATTTATATTTTTAAAGCATTATAATCCCTTTCCTATCATGTGTGTCCCCAGGAGCTATTTGCCAACTGAATTATCATAAATAAATAAAAAATCCAGTTATATTTGGCGAGATGCTTGTTTATTGTACAGAGTGCATATGAGCAAACGACAGACATCTGTTCAGGAGTGAATCCTCATACAGTAGAAGTATCTCAACACTTGGAATTTTGTTTTCTTTAGCAACCATGTATCTGCTATTGTTTTTCCTGGCCTCAATCAGTAAGTCAATACTTTAAAATATAGTTTTTTCGATAGAATTGTGTTCAACTTGAGCATTAGTTAATGCACGTGTTTGTGTGAGTGTATTTATTGAGTACAAAATTAATATTTAAAGAAGATATTAAACTGTGCTTGGCAGTGCATGCAACAAAAGAAAGCACCTGCATAAAGTCTCAAGATAATTATAACACAGCTTGTTTTATTAAAGCTGCAGTCCGCAGCTGTTTTGGGTTAAAAATGATCCAAAATAGATTTTTAGATCAATAAATAGATAGATAAATAGATCTGCTTGCCTTAGCCTGATTCAAAACGCTAAGCTTGTAATAATGTTTTTAATTCCAGTGGTACTGGTGGATTTTCACGGGAAATTCGAGCATGTCTTTGCGTCATTACATCACATCTGTACACATAAAGTCACATCTGTACAATAAGGAGTCTCGGCTAGTAGGCTATGAGTGCACAGCAAAATCCCCAGTGTTAAATCAACACTGCTCAGAGCAAATATGGTCCCACTCTACAGAGTGTTAAAATAACACTGAAGCAGAGTTAAAGTTAATGAGATAATTAAGTGATTAATTGAGTGATGATTGAACATTAGTGATGAACACCTGCAGTTAACAAGCAGAATCACTGAAGGAAAGAGAAACACAAGAACTACAACTGACTTCAGCCACAGCCTCAGATGAAATCAACTGAAGAGAAAAGAACACATTAAATCTGTGAAGATCTCAGCAGAGGAGGATTAAACAACTTTAGTGATGATTGAGCATTATTGAAGACACCTGATGTTAACAAGCAGAATCACTGAAGGAGAAAATCACAAATTGTAAGCCACCGTTATGGTGATCAGTGTTTGCTTTAGTTGGGCTCTTGACCTTTATATGTTTACTTTAAATTTTGTTTGTCTGCTGTTATTGATTTATAACAGTTAAATGAACAAAGAAAAGTGTGATCTGATAGTGTTGGTTATGTTTTGACATGATCATGCTGTGATATGAAAAATGAAACTTATTGAGATAATTTGGTTTAACTTGTTAATTACAGCAACTCTGTAATTCTATATTTTATTTTCAGTATTTTTCTTATAATCCATAATATTTAATAAACATTGTTCTGATCAAAATACTTTCAAATTAATTTATTTAGAAACACAGACATCAATAATCACCCTGTAAATCTCAACAATGGTGACAATATGTTGCAGTGGCTGCCACCAATCACAACTCATTAATGGCTCCCATCATGCATTGCGGTATGAATAAATTATGATCTGAATTGTCTTTGTAATTTACTTTTCCTAATTAAATATTCTGCTCGTCACCATTGTTGAGATGCATAGACTGAATCTTGATGTCTGTGTGTGCCTAAAAGAAAGTTTTTTTTTTCAAAACAACTTTTAAGAAATCCTTTATATTATATCTAAAATTCTGGGCATTTATGCAGATTCACAGTTATGCTGAAACCAACAACATAAATCAAAGTCAGAAAGAAGGATCTTAATGAGTACAGTGATCAAGTTCAAATGATGAATGTCATAATATAACCAACACCATCAATCACTTTTTTACTTTGTTCATCTGACAGTTATAACTCAGATACAACAGCCAAACAAAATCTAAAGTAAACATATAAGGGTCAAGAGCCCAACTAAAGCAAACATTGATCGCCATAACGGTGGCTTACAATTTGTGATTTTCTCCTTCAGTGATTCTGCTTGTTAACATCAGGTGTCTTCAATAATGATCAATCATCACTCAATTAATCACTTAATTATCTCATTAGTTAATTTAACACTGGAGTTTATGCTGTGTACAAAGAGCCGTAGTTAACTGAAAAGCTGAGCCATATCACATTAATTATTGCTGGCGATACGTCCGCAATATTAATGCGATATGGCTCAGCTTGTCAGTTAACTACGGTTCTTTGTAGTAAATGCCGCTCCATTTGAAAGCAGGTGATGGTGATTTACTACTAATCAAGGAACCGGCTTTACTGACAAGATGCGCATAACAATGTGATGCGATATATCGCCCAGCCCTAGCTTACACCTTTCTTGATACAAAGCAGACATTTAGATTTTTATATACATTAACAAATTGTTTGGAAAATCTTTTTTTTTTTTTTTTTTTTTTTTTTTTACAAACAGACATCAAGAAGCAGCATAAGAATCTCAACAATGGTGACATGCTTCATGCTAAAAAGCATGTCACCATTGTTGAGATTCATATATGGATTCTTGATGTCTGTGTGTTTGTCCAAAGATTACTTTCCCAATAAAAAAAAAAAAAAAAAAAATCAGCTTGATGTCTGATCTGAAGAATGAAGTCAATGTTGTTAAAAAATATATATTAATAACAAATAACCACTTTTAGTCAATGATAATATTTGTAAACTTTATGATATTGAAAACTATCACCTGACTGTCTTTGATTCTGGCTTTCCTTGCAACAAATTATGTGTTTTAGTAAACACTGTTACAAAGATCATAAACTCCCATAAGAAGTCAAGAGTCAAATTGCACAACTAAAGGCAACACTGTTCACCATAATGGTGATTTTTTAATGGTGATTTTAAAACATCAACATCTAAACCTCTGTTAATTCTCAATAAGACCTGTAGACGTCTGACAGAAATAAAGTCAATCTGGTTAGTAATAAGTGAAGCTGGTAATGCTGTTTGTGGAGTTGTTTAATCCTCCTCTGATGAGATCTTCACAGATTGAATCTCTTCTTTTTATCTTTAGTTGATTTAATCTAAGGCTGTGACTAAAAGTCAGTTGTAGTTCTTGTGTTTCTCTTTCCTTCAGTGATTCTGCTTGTTAACTGCAGGTGTTCATCACTAATGCTCAGTCATCACTCAATTAATCACTTAATTATCTCATTAACTTTAACACTGCTTTAGTGTTACTTTAACACTCTGTAGAGTGGGACCATATTTGCTCTGAGCAGTGTTGATTTAACACTGGGGATTTTGCTGTGTGTGAGGATGTTGGAGGTGGAGATTTATAGACTTTTCTCACAGCACTTGATATAATTAAACTTATCAATTTGATGGTGGATCCAGAGAGGTTCAAACGACAATCACCAGAGACAACTGGAGATTCACCCGTTGTTAAACACGAAAGACTTCGGACTTGGGAGAAAAAAATAGACTGCAACCGGCCCATGCGAAAACAAGGATACATATCGGAAGGGCATTAAATGTAGTCACACAATGCTGATGTTGTTAACATTAACAATTTGAGAACAAAGTATAATTTGCACGGTTTGACATGATATGATAAGCGATCGTTAGATTTAATCGTCACGATTTACTGCAATGCTTTTTTCCCCTTAGTTGGTCAGAACAAAAGTGGATGTTACTTACTTGTTCAGACGACATTTTCCGGTGAAAATTCTTATGTTGGTCATACTTCCAAAAAGTAGAATCTGTGATTGCGAATGACAGTATCCACACCAGTGATTGACAGCCACATTCTCCTCAAAACATTGGATTCATCCGCGCTGTGCCGTGCCGAGGCACAACCCACATAAAGTTGATAATTCCACAAATAACTGCAATTGCAGATTTCTAACAGAGATGGCTACAAAGAGGAAAAACTGCGGACTGCAGCTTTAAGTTAGGTGTGAGAATTAAACTGCTCAAGTCAATGCACATGTAAAGTACATGCAGCTCTGACAAACCATTAGCTCAACTGCTAATCAAGTCCCAGATAGCAACATTGTTTCGGCCCAGATCCGGCCCACATCTGGCACATGTGGAAAGATGATCTGGCCCACATGCAGCGCGTAATGACGGCCCTTGGGCGGACCGCTCCTGTTTGCCAGATCTGGGCCACAAGCAGGCCATAGCAATGCCACATGTCGGCCAAGAGCAAAGAAATAAACCAGAACTGGAACTTATCTGAGCCACAAAGTCTGTGTATATTAAATATTGAGTCATTTCAGCCTTAATAAGCCTTTTAACAAGCAGAATCACTGAAGGAAAGAAGAGAACAGAAAAAGAGAAGAGCAGAAACACAAGAACTACAACTGACTTCAGACACAGCCTTAGATGAAATCAACTGAAGAGAAAAGAAGACATTAAATCTGTGAAGATCTCAGCAGAGGAGGATTAAACAACTCCACAAACAGCATTACCAGCTTCACTTATTACTAACCAGACTGACTTTATTTCTGTCAGATGTCTACCTGATTTTCTGATGTCATTTGAACCCTAATCAAATCTAACAATTTTATTAGAAATTACAAAACTGCCATGCTGCATTGCATTCTGGGCACCAGCATATTACAAAACTACCAGCATGCACTGCAACATGAATGAATTATGCAGCTGAAATTGTCCTATTATTTTTTTTAACCCTAAATATTTGCTTTTATTTTTTGCTGTTGTTTTTGTTGTGACATTTAGTAGCTTTTTTGTACTCATGTTCTTTAAAATCTTTTAACTGATTGTTATAGTACTGGTGGATCTCATGCAGGAAAAACATAATTTGTAATGTAGGCTGAATGTGAAAATGGCACAACCAAAATTTTACATTAAACTGCCACTATTGAACCAGGTTTCTTCATGATGATTACAAATCCATCAACACCTGATTTCGATTCACTTTAGCTTCCTTTACTACTGCAAATGTGCTTGACTCACACACTATCACGGCAGCATAAAAAGGCAAAAGATATAATAAGTGTTAAGAGCCCAAATAAAGGAAACACTATAATCACCTTTAAATTAAACACATTAGAGTTAAACCTCTGTTAATTCTCAATAAAACTTCTGTAGACGTCTGACAGAAATAAAGTCAGTCTGGTTAGTAATAAGTGAAGCTGGTAATGCTGTTTGTGGAGTTGTTTAATCCTCCTCTGCTGAGATCTTCACAGATTTAATGTCTTCTTTTCTCTTCAGTTGATTTCATCTGAGGCTGTGGCTGAAGTCAGTTGTAGTTCTTGTGTTTCTGCTCGTCTCTTTTTCTGTTCTCTTCTTTCCTTCAGTGGTTCTGCTTGTTAACAGGTTTATTAAGGCTGAGATGACTCCATATTTAATATACACAGGTGTTGTGGCTCAGATAAGGTCCAGTTCTGGTTTATTTCTTTGCTCTTGGCTGACATGTGGCATTGCTATGGCCTGCTTGTGGCCCAGATCTGGCAAACAGGAGCGGTCTGCCCAAGTGCCGTCATTGCACGCTGCATGTGGGCCAGATCATCATTCCACATGTGCCAGATGTGGGCCGGATCTGGGCCGAAACAATGTTGCTATCTGGGCGACAATATGTAAGACATTATCAACTGTATTTATGAGAATACTTGCCAAGACAGACGTTTTGACATAATTAGGGGCCAAGCACCAAAGGTGCTTGGCACCTATTGTATCTGTTCCCATTCTTATTATTAGGGGCCAAGCACCGAAGTTGCGGAGGCACCTATTGTATCTGTTCCCGTTCTTCCAAATGCTTATAACTTTGGGTGTGGTCGACTTATTTTCACGAGAGTCATCTCCTTAGACTCCTGAATCCTTGCTGAGTCCAACGATACCGAACATGCTAGGTTTCGCCTTACGGTTTGTGTAGCGTCGTGATTTAGCGCTTAAAAAACATTTGCCGATATCTTCGAAACCGCTAGTCCAATTGAGACGAAACCACCGTCAGAAGTTTGGAAACATAGGTCGATACCCAGCTAGAAATGTTTTGTTCTAAAAACATTCTGAGAACATTACCATGAAGTTCTAATAATGTTTTCAGCAGGTAGTTTTATTTTGTTCCCAGAATGTTCTCCTAAAACGTACACAGCAAAAACTCCAGTGATAAAAAGTTAATGAGATAATTAAGTGATTAATTGAGTGATGAGTGACCATTATTGAAGACACCTGATGTTAACAAGCAGAATCACTGAAGGAGAAAAGCACTATTTTAAGTTACCATTATGGTGATGAGTGTTTGTTTTAGCTGGGCTCTTGACCCTTACGCTTTTTACTTTAAATTTTGTTTGGCTGTTGTAACTAAGTTATAACTCCCAGATGAACAAAGAGAAAAGATGATCAGATGTTGTTGATTATGTTTTGATATAATCATCATTTGACCTGAATCACAAAACTCATTTAGAGCTGAATCTCTGACTTAAATTTATATTGTTGATTACATCATCATAGTGAATCTACAACATAAAATCCAGAATTTTATATATTTCAACGGATTTCTTAAATGTTGTTTTGAAAAAAATAATGTTTAGGCACAAACAGACATCAAGAATGAGTGTATGAATCTCATCAATGGTGACAAACAAAATATTTAGTTAGGAAAAGGAAATTACTAAGACAATTCAGATCATAATTTATTCATAACGCAATGCATGATGGGAGCCATGAATGAGTTTTGATTGGTTGCACCCAGAATGCAACATGCTTTATTATTGTCACCATTGTTGAGATTCACAGGCTGAATCTTGATGTCTGTGTGTCTAAATAAAATATTTTGAACAGAAATTTCAAGAAATATTTTGGATTCTATGGAAAATGCTACAAATTGTATGCTATAAAACAACCAGGCTTCTGCAATCAATACTCTCTAAAGTTTAGTCCTCTGTTGTAAGTTGCTTTGATTAAAAGCATCTGCTAAATGACTGTATAAATGAGATTAGTGTTTCAGGTCAAATGATGATTTCATCAAAACATAACCAACACCACCTGATCACCTTTTATCTTTTGTTCAGCTGAAAGTTATAACTCAGTTACAACAGTCAGACAAAATCAAAAGTTAGTAGTTTAAGGGTCAAGAGCCCAACTAAAGTAAACACTGATCACCATAATGGTAACTTAAAATTAGATTTTCTCCTTTGGTGATTCTGCTTGTTAACATCAGGTGTCTTCAATAATGGACAATCATCACACAATTAATAACTTAATTATCTCATTCATTTTAACACTCTTCAGTGTTCATTTAACACTCATATTTTAACACTTTAACCCTATGAGTGTGGAGTCAAATAAACTCCCAGGAGAGTTAATTTAACACTGGAGTTGTTGCTGTGTAGGAAAACATTCTCTAAAAACATCCTCAAAATGTTACAGTTAAAACGTTATATCTTAGTTTACATTTAACCTTATAGAAACATTATTTGGAATGAGAAAACATCCTCAAAACATTCTTTGAACATTACATTCAAATGTTTTTTTTAAAACATTAACCAAACTTGTAGGGAATGTTAGCCAACGTTCTGAGAACGTTCCCTGCTAGCTGGGTAGCCACATGACTATGCCCAAATGCGAAAATATTGATAAATATGAAATATTGATGAAATAAGGGGTAGTAAAATCCAAAGTCATGTGTCAGTCATTTTTTACGTGTTTTTTCATATAAATGTCTATAAATGCGAAGTGAATTGAGATATTTTCGCCAAAATTGACACACATATGTATGGGCTCACTCTGAGGACTCATAAAAAAATCGTGGGACTGAGCCTCTTGGTGGTGCTATAATAGAACAAAACATGAAATTCCCATTGACTTCAATACACTTTTGTGAAATAAAATGCTATACTAAACAAATGCATTGGTGTAATATTACGAAACTCAGATTGTGTCATCAGCAGCATACCATGAAGGTACCCAAAATATTTCGAGACAGCGCCACTTTTTGTTCAAAAGTTATAACAAAATTTCCAAAAAAGCTAATAACTTTTGAATAAATCTGGCTATTGAAATGTCACTGGTCTTAATAGATTCCTTGGGTCAAGCCGAGAACATAGATACCAAGTTTTCCTTATTTGGCCGAACTTCCTGTCCGCCATCTTGATTTTCATTCAAAACCTACTTTTACAAACTCCTCCTAGATCGTTTGTCCGATTGTCACCAAAATCGAATCGTATCATCTCCAGACTGTGCCGGATAAAAGTTATGGATTTCGTGTCGATAGACGAAACCGTTTTCTTATAGTGCTGCAGCAAAGTTGAGGCATGATGCCAAAAGCACTATTCAGGCTTTATCTCTGCAATGCCTTGACATATTGACACCAAACTTTGTATATGTCATTGTCACTTCACTCTGACCACATCACATCAGTTTTGTAACTGAGCCACCTATTGGTCGAAAGTGATAATCCATTAAATCATATTTTTAATTACTGTTTATATGATTTTTCAGCCATTTCGCCTAAAATCCTCTTAAAATATCTTTAATTGCTCATTATTGCAGTTGGTCTGACTCTTTCAGCCATGTCTTGTCATCTTATTCTGCTTGGCCCCAATAATTGCTGCTTGCAGCTATATTTGTTAGTTTGTTTCTGTTATGCATGCTGATTTTCAAAATCTTAATTTTGTAGTCGTTTGTTTAAAAATAAATGTTGATATACTTTCTAAATCCGTATTCTTCTTGTATAGTTATTATGTTGTGAGATACCATTTGTCTTTCATGTTTTTTTTATATGTTTATAATTGTATGTATTAATACAAATTTAAATTATTTCCCCTCTAGATATAAATGAATGTCTGTTCAGTCCATCTGTATGTGGTCAAGACTCCAACTGCACAAATAAAATAGGAAGTTACAATTTCTCATGTTTAGATGGATTCACTGCAACAAACTCAAATCTCACCATCAACAAAAATAACACATGTAGAGGTACATTTTATATTTATATTTTTGTTTACTCTAACCTTGAATAATTAGCATGAGTTTATCCATGTAATTATTTTTCTTTGGATATAATGTTTTTGTAAATAAAGCATTCTGTTGTAAAGATGCCAAAGAATATATTGACATTCAGGTATGAATGAGTGACCCAAACTGTTCTTTTTTCTATAACTTTCTTTTAATTAAGATGTGGATGAATGTGTTGAGAGATCAGAGGTCTGCGGTCCAAACTCAATCTGCAACAACACTGTTGGGAGTTACAATTGCTCATGCAAGAGTGGATATAATGCAATAGACTCAAGCCTCCCTATAAACAGCAGTAACCCATGCGGAGGTATGACTGACAGGAAAAAGCTTATTTTACAAATTCATGATAAAGAAAATCCATGTAATTATTTTTCTTTGGATATAATGTTTTTGTAAATAAAGCATTCTGTTGTAAAGATGCCAAAGAATATATTGACATTCAGGTATGAATGAGTGACCCAAACTGTTCTTTTTTCCATAACTTTCTTTTAATTAAGATGTGGATGAATGTTTTGAGAGATCAGAGGTCTGCGGTCCAAACGCAATCTGCAACAACACTGTTGGGAGTTACAATTGCTCATGCAAGATTGGATATAATGTAACAGACTCAAGCCTCCTTATAAGCAGCAGTAACCCATGCAAAGGTATGATTTACAGGAAAAAGCTTATATTACAAATTCATGATAAAGAAAATGAGTTTTGAGAGTATAATTAGGGGCAAAGCACCGAAGGTACAGAGGCACCTATTGTAATCGTTAGTGTTCTTATTCTTCTTCTTCTTTTTCTTCCGACTGGGAGTCTATGGCAGCCCATAGAAGCGATTGCGGTAAAGTTGTAATGGTTTGACATTCTGATAGAGGACAGTCCCAACATTAAATACACCAATTTTGGTGTGTCTAAGTCATTCCCTCTAGCGCCACCACCTGTCCAAAGTTTCACTTATTTCCTCATTTATTCATTTATTTCCTCTAATTCCTGAGCTCATGACGATTCGATTGCACCCTATGACGTCATTTTCTGTCATAAAAATATGGCCGCCATTTTGAATTTTCCAAAAAAGCTACTTTTTCAAACTCGTCCTAGACGGTTTGTCTGATTTGCACGAAAATTGAACCAGATCATCTTCAGGCAGTGGTGACAAAAAGATATGGAATTCAAATTGATTCATCAAAGCATTTTCGATAAACGCATGAACAAATTTTACGTAGCACTTGCAAAAACAGTCGTAAGGCTGTATCTCCGCAACGGTTTATCGTATTCAGACCAAACTTGGTACATGTACTCACAAGCATGACCTGAGGCAACTTGCTGCGTTTCGGCGCAGCGCCACCTACTGGTCCGTACATTGCTAATTTTGCTTATAACTTCTGAACAAATTGTCAAAAAAATCATAAAATTGGTCTTGCTAGATTCAGGGTACCCAGATAGCAACATTGTTTCGGCCCAGATCTGGCCCACATCTGGCACACGTGGAAAGATGATCTGGCCCAAATGCAGCGTGGAATGTTCACTTGGGCGGCTCACTCCTGTTTGCCAGATCTGGGCCACAAGCAGGCCATAGCAATGCCACATGTCAGCCAAGAGCAAAGAAATAAACCAGAACTGGACATTATCTGAGCCACAAAATCTGTGTATATTAAATATTGAGTCATTTCAGCCTTAATAAGCCTGTTAACAAGCAGAATCACTGAAGGAAAGAAGAGAACAGAAAAAGAGAAGAGCAGAAACACAAGAACTACAACTGACTTCAGACACAGCCTTACACTCTCAGAAATAGGGGTACAGCAGGAGTCCATTTCTGTCCCCCAAGGTACATATATGTACCTTTTTGAGGGTCAAAAAGGTACATATATGTCCCCAAGCATTAAAAGGTACAAATACACAGCAAAATCCCCAGAGTTAAATTAACTCTGCTCAGAGAACATTTGGTCCCTCTCTACAGAGAGTTAAAATAACTCTGAAACAGAGTTAAAGTTAATGAGATACTTAAGTGATTAATTAAGTGATAATTGTGCATTAATGATGAACACCTGCTGTCAACAAGCAGAATCACTGAAGGAAAGAGAAACAAGAACAGAAAAAAGAGAAACACAAGAACTACAACTGATTTCCAGCCACAGATGAAATCAACTGAAGACAAAATAAGACATTAAATCTCTCAAGATCTCAGCAGAGGAGGATTAAACAACCAGCTTCACTTATTACTGACCAGATTTACTTTATTTCTGTCATACATTTACAGAAGTTCGTATTGAGAATTAACAGAGGTTTAGATGTTGACGATTTATTGAAAATGGTTGGTCACCATAATGGAGATGAGTGTTTCCTTTAGTTGGGCAGTTTGACTCTTAGCTTATTTTTTTGTGAGTTTGTGTTTTTTGTAACAGTTTTTACCAAAACACGTAATTTGTTGCAAAGAATGCCAGACGCAAAGATGTTCAGGTGATCTAGTTTTCAACAACAAAAAGTAGAATGATCCACTTATATCATCACTGTCCTAAAGTGATTGATGTTAATAGATTATATTCACTAACAATACTCTCTTGCCACAGATTGGACATTTTGAATTTTTTTAATACTTTTTTTTAAAAGTTTTTTTTTTTTTTTTTGTAAGACACAGACATCAAGAATCAGCATATGAATCTCAACAATGGTGACATGTTTCATGCCGCAATGCATCCTGCGAGCCATGAGTTTTATACTATTGTGGCTCCCAGCATGCATTGCAGCATGAAACATGTCACCATTGTTGAGATTCATATGCTGATTCTTGATGTGTTTGTCTAAAAAAATAAAATCCCTATAATGTATTTTAAAAATCTAAATTCAGAATGTCCGATCTGTGGCTAGAGAGTATTTTTAGTGAATATAATCTATTAACATCAAATGATCACTTTTAGACAGTCATGACATAAGTGCATGTTTCTACTATATGTTGTTAAAAATTATTTCACCTGATCATCTTTGTTTTTGGTTTTCTTTGTAACAAATTATGTGTTTTGGCAAAAACTGTTACATAAACCACAAACTTGCAAAAAGAGTCAAACTGCCCAACTAAAGGAAACACTCATCACTATAATGGTGATCATACATTTTCAATAAATCGTTAACATCTAAACCTCTGTTAATTCTCAATAAGACCTTCTGTAGACGTCTGACAGAAATAAAGTCAGTCTGGGGTGCGTTTCCCAAAAGCATCGTTGGCCAACTATGGTCGCAAGTTCATCGCAATGTCCATTGAACTCTATTGTTAACGAGGGAACTTGCGACCATAGTTGGCTAACGATGCTTTCGGGAAACGCACCCCTGGTTAGTAATAAGTGAAGCTGGTAATGCTGTTTGTGGAGTTGTTGAATCCTCCTCTGCTGAGAACTTGTTGACAGCAGGTGTTCATCATTAATGCCCAATCATCACTTAATTAATCACTTAAGTATCTCATTAAGTTTAACTCTGATTCAGAGTTATTTTAACTCTATTTAGAGAGGGACCAAATGTTCTCTGAACAGAGTTAATTTAACTCTGGGGATTTTGCTGTGTATATACCGTTTCTTTTAAAGGTTAAGGTACAATATCAAAAGACAGTCTCTGCTAAGTAATTTTATTTTATTTTTTGTAAAAAAAAAAGTTTTTTTTTAAAGGTTTTAATGATACCTTAATCATTTAAGGTAGATTTTAACTTATCACTATATTAGAGTAGCCTTGAAATAAAGGAAATAAAAGTTTTGTAAGTCAATTTACTGATATTAAATCATTATAACAGCAAAAACTCCAGTGTTAAATGAACTTTCCTGGGAGTTTATTTGGCTCCAGACTCAAGAGTGTTAAAGTGTTAAAATATGAGTGTTAAATTAACAATCAAGAGTGCTAAAGTTAATGAGATAATTAAGTGATTCATTGAGTGATGATTGAGCAATATTGAAGACACCTGATGTTAACAAGCAGAATCACTGAAGGAGAAAATATATATTTTTAAGACACCTTTATGGTGATCAGTGTTTGCTTTAGTTGGGTCTTTTGACCCTTAAACTGTTAACATTAGGTTTTGTTTGGCTGTTGTATCTGAGTTATAATGGCTAGATGAACAAAGAGATAAGTTGATCAGGTGGTGTTGGTTATGGTTTGACTTAATCATAATTTGACCTGAATCACTGAACTCATTTAAAGTCTAATCTCTGACTTAAATGTTTATTGTTGATTACAGCATCACTGTGATTCCACAGCATAAGATCCAGAATTTTTTAAATAATCTAAAGGATTTCTTAAAAGTTGATCTGATAAAACAAATATTTATTTTAGGCACACACAGACATCAAGAATCAGTGTATGAATCTCAACAATGGTGACAAACAGAATATTCAATTAGGGAAAGGAAATTAGTAAGACAATTCAGATCATAATTTATTCATACCGCAATGCATGATGGGAGCCATGAATGAGTTTTGATTGGTGGCACCCAGGATGCACTGCAACATGCTTTATTATTGTCACCATTGTTGAGATTCACAGGCTGATTATTGATGTCAGTGTTTCTTCGTAAAGTAATTTTCAATGTCTTTTGATCAGAACAACTTTTAAGATTTTTTGGATTATATTGAAAATGCTGAAAATCTTCTGCTGTAGAGTCACAGTGATGCTGTAATCAACAATATACATTTAAGCCTGAGATTAGATTCTAAATGAGTTCAATGATTCAGGTTAAATTATGATTATGTCAAAACATAACCAACACCACCTGATCAACTTTTCTCTTTGTTCATCTGGCAGTTATAACTCAGATACAACAGCCAAACAAATTCTAAAATTAATGATTTAAGGGTCAAGAGCCCAACTAAAGCAAACACTTATCTCCATAACGGTGTCTTAAAAAATTCAATTTTCTCCTTCCGTGATTCTGCTTGTTAACATCAGGTGTCTTCAATAATGGTCAATCATCACTCAGTGAATCACTTAATTAGATCATTAGCTTTAACACTCTTGAGTCTGGAGTCATATAAACTCCTAGGAGAGTTCAATTAACACTGGAGTTTTTGCTGTTGGACCTCAAGGTACATATATGTAACTTTTTGAGGATCAAAAAGCATTAAAAGTTACATATATGTACCGTTTCTTTTAAAGGTTAAGGTACAATATTGTACCCTTGAGGGTACAGCCCCAGTGACAAGCCATTGTACCCCTAAAGGTACAATTATGTTCTTTATTTTCTGAGAGTGTATGTAGAGCCAGCCCTGATTGGCTGCTTGAATCTCAATTTAAAAGAATGTCCAGTTCCGGGTCTTTCTTTCTTTTGGCCATCGGTGGAGAAGAAGTCATCGCACAGTTACTCATGGTTCTTACAGGACTTTCAACCGAGGAGGTCCTTCAGAAAAGATCAGAAACAGGCATAGAAGTAACCGACGTCGAGATGAAAGGACATGAAATGGACTTTCAGGCAAATGACATTTACTCGGATGATAATCATTTATATGTCACAGTTAGACATTGAGTTTAAAATGAAATGTTGGAAAATGTGAAAATGAAAAGGATTTAATAAATTCTGATTTTAATTCAGCGTGTGTGTAATATATATATATATATATAAATATATATATATATATATCATTGTTGTCAACGATTGTACCCTGTCAAAGCCAATTTTGTACCATTTTTGAAGGGTCCATTTTTGTATTGTTAAATAAAGGTACAAAATTGTCACCACAGGTACAAGATTGGTCTCTTAAGGTACAAATCACAAGGGTACAAATATGTACCCTATGCCAAGGGTACAATATTGTACCCTTGAGGGTACAGCCCCAGTGACAAGCCATTGTACCCCTAAAGGTACAATTATGTACTTTATTTTCTGAGAGTGTAGTTGAAATCTACTGAAGAGAAAAGAAGACATTAAATCTGTGAAGATCTCAGCAGAGGAGGATTAAAGAACTCCACAAATAGCATTACCAGCTTCACTTATTACTACAGAAGTCTACAGAAGTTCTTATTGAGAATTAACAGAGGTTTAGATGTTGATGTCTTATTAAAAATGTTTCATTTGAGGTCACCATCATGGAGATCAGTATTTGCTTTAGTTGGGCTCTTGACCCTTGACTTTCATTAGGTTTGTGTTTTATCAGTAATTGCAGATGTTCATGGAGAACATTTCTGCAATGATAAAGCAGATCAACATGTCTGTTATAATAACAGACAAATTGCAGCTTTTTCTGTAATTGATGACTTAACCAATTGAAACATTATTGAAAATTATGATTTGTAACATTATTAAGCTGCTGAATGTTGATTCTGTGAGATTTTATATATATATATATAACACTGAATGAGTTATAGTTCTATTGCTTTGAGTTGCAAACTTGCTTTACAGTTTTTCTCCATTGGTTTGGCTCGTTTCTTGAAACAGAAATGACATTCTCAAAACAACATGGACAAACCTCCAAACCACATGACAATTGTTCACAACAGAATTGAATTTCTCATTCATTTCATCAAATTGCAAATGTCTAAGTACATGTCTCAATGTCTCAGTACATCTTTGCAAATGATTAAGGACAGGTAGCCTACATTTAGCACAATTTCCAAGTGAATAGATCTTGTTGATCCAAACTGATTGTTGATTCTCAGTCTAATGATTGTTCGCTCCAAAACGTGTCAGCGTCATTTCATTGTATAAGTCATCACATGCACAATAGTCTGTTCAATTGTCAAAATTAGTCAAGAACATAATACCATGAATAACATATATATGTGTGTGTGTATACATATATATATACACTCACCTAAAGGATTATTAGGAACACCTGTTCAATTTCTCATTAATGCAATTATCTAATTAACCAATCACATGGCAGTTGCTTCAATGCATTTAGGGGTGTGGTCCTGGTCAAGACAATCTCCTGAACTCCAAACTGAATGTCAGAATGGGAAAGAAAGGTGATTTAAGCAATTTTGAGCGTGGCATGGTTGTTGGTGCCAGACGGGCTGGTCTGAGTATTTCACAATCTGCTCAGTTACTGGGATTTTCACGCACAACCATTTCTAGGATTTACAAAGAATGGTGTGAAAAGGGAAAAACATCCAGTATGCGGCAGTCCTGTGGGCGAAAATGCCTTGTTGATGCTAGAGGTCAGAGGAGAATGGGCCGAATGATTCAAGCTGATAGAAGAGCAACTTTGACTGAAATAACCACTCGTTACAACCGAGGTATGCAGCAAAGCATTTGTGAAGCCACAACACGCACAACCTTGAGGCGGATGGGCTACAACAGCAGAAGACCCCACCGGGTACCACTCATCTCCACTACAAATAGGAAAAATAGGCTACAATTTGCACGAGCTCACCAAAATTGGACAGTTGAAGACTGGAAAAATGTTGCCTGGTCTGATGAGTCTCGATTTCTGTTGAGACATTCAGATGGTAGAGTCAGAATTTGGCGTAAACAGAATGAGAACATGGATCCATCATGCCTTGTTACCACTGTGCAGGCTGCTGGTGGTGGTGTAATGGTGTGGGGGATGTTTTCTTGGCACACTTTAGGCCCCTTAGTGCCAATTGGGCATCATTTAAATGCCACGGCCTACCTGAGCATTGTTTCTGACCATGTCCATCCCTTTATGACCACCATGTACCCATCCTCTGATGGCTACTTCCAGCAGGATAATGCACCATGTCACAAAGCTCGAATCATTTCAAATTGGTTTCTTGAACATGACAATGAGTTCACTGTACTAAAATGGCCCCCACAGTCACCAGATCTCAACCCAATAGAGCATCTTTGGGATGTGGTGGAACGGGAGCTTCGTGCCCTGGATGTGCATCCCACAAATCTCCATCAACTGCAAGATGCTATCCTATCAATATGGGCCAACATTTCTAAAGAATGCTTTCAGCACCTTGTTGAATCAATGCCACGTAGAATTAAGGCAGTTCTGAAGGCGAAAGGGGGTCAAACACAGTATTAGTATGGTGTTCCTAATAATCCTTTAGGTGAGTGTATATATATATATATATATATATATATATATACAGTACAGGCCAAAAGTTTGGACACATTACTATTTTTAATGTTTTTGAAAGAAGTTTCTTCTGCTCATCAAGCCTGCATTTATTTGATCAAAAATACAGAAAAAATTTTAATATTGTGATATATTATTACAATTTAAAATAATTGGTTTTCAATTTATTATACTTTAAATTATCATTTATTTCAGTGATGCAAAGCTGAATTTTCAGGATCATTACTCCAGTCTTCAGTGTCACATGTGACATCCAGTCAATCACATGATCCTTTAGAAATCATTCTAATGTTCTGATTTATTATGAGTGTTGGAAACAGTTCTGCTGCCTAATATATTTGATGAATAAAAGGTTAAAAAGAACTGCATTTTTTTTAAAAATATAAATCTTCTTTATTATCATCACTTTTAATCAATTTAACACATCCTTTCTGAATAGAATTATTGATTTATTTAAAAAAAAAGAAGAAAAAAATTACTGACCCCAAATTACTGACCAGTAGTGTATATTTTTGTTATAAAAGATTTCTATCTTGAAAACATTTGCTTCTTTTTTTTCTTTTTCTTTTTTTTTATTCATCAAAGTATCCTAAAAAAGTATCACAGGTTATGAAAAAAATATTAAGCAGCAGAACTGTTTCCAACTTTGATAATGAATCATCATATTAGAATGATTTCTAAAGGATCATGTGATAGACTGGAGTAATGATCCTGAAAATTCAGCTTTGCATCACCGAAATAAATGATAATTTAAAGTATAATAAATTGAAAACCAATTATTTTAAATTGTAATAATATATCACAATATTACATTTTTTTTCTGTATTTTTGATCAAATAAATGCAGGCTTGATGAGCAGAAGAAACTTCTTTCAAAAACATTAAAAATAGTAATGTGTCCAAACTTTTGGCCTGTACTATATATATATATATATATATATATATATATATATATATATATATATATATATATAAATAATATATACCATATAATATTATTGGCAACCGGGCCACGGTGGATGTCCCAGGCCAGCGAGGGGGCAATATAACTATGTGTGCTGCCATATCTGAGAATGGTGTGGCCACTCACATCCCCAGTCTTGGCCCATACAATACACAGAAGCTCCTCATCTTCTTGGACCGCCTTCATTTTGATTTGATCCCTGAAAATGAGAGTGGTCTCTAGGGCTGTGCGATATATATCGTGAGATTGTTATGCGCATCTCGTCAGTAAAGCCGGTTCCTTGATTAGTAGTAAATCACCATCACCTGCTTTCAGATGAAGCGGCATTTAGGGCTGAGGAGATAATTAAGTGATTAATTTAGTGATGATTGAGCATTATTGAAGACACCTGATGTTAACAAGCAGAATCACTGAAGAAGAAAATCACAGATTGTAAGTTACCGTTAAGGTGATGGGTGTTTGCTTTAGTTGGGCTCTAGACCAATATATGTTTACTTTAATATTTACTGTTGTTTGTCTGCTGTTATTGATTTATAACAGTTAAATGAACAAAGTAAAATGTTATCTTATAGTGTTGGTTATGTTTTGACATAATCATGCTGTGATCTGAAAAAGGAAACTTATTGAGATAGTTTGGTGTAACTTGTTAGCAGCAGTTTAGTGATTCTTCAGCCTATGATTATCAGTACTTTACTTATAATTCTAAAAATTTAATAAACATTGTTCTGAGTAAAAGATGTTCAGATAAATTCATTTAAAACACAGACATCAATAATCAGCCTGTGAATCTCAACAATGGTGACAATAATAAAGCATGTTGCAGTGGCTGCCACCAATCACAACTCATTAATGGCTCCCATCATGCATTGCGGTATGAATAAATTATGATCTGAATTGTCTATGTAATTTACTTTTCCTAATTGAATATTCTGCTCGTCACCATTGTTGAGATGCATAGACTGAATCTTGACATCTGTGTGTGCCTAAAAGAATGATTTTTTTTTTTTAAACAACTTTTAAGAAATCCTTTATATTATATCAAAAAATTCTGGGCATTTATGCAGATTCACAGTTATGCTGTAACCAACAACATAAATCAAAGTCAGAAAGAAGGATTTTAATGAGTTCAGTGATCAAGTTCAAATGATGATTGTCATAATATAACCAACACCATCAGATCACTTTTTTCTTTGTTCAACTGGTGATTATAATTCAGAAACAACAGACAAACAAAATCTAAAGTTAATAATATAATGGTCAAGAGCCCAACTAAAGCAACCATTGATCGCCATAACGGTGGCTTACAATTTGAGATTTTCTCCTTCAGTGATTCTGCTTGTTAACATCAGGTGTCTTCAATAACGTTCAATCATCACTAAATTAATCACTTAATTATATCATTAACTTAAACACTCTTGAGTGTGGACTCATACACTCCCAGGAGTGTTAATTTAACACTGGAGTTTTTGCTGTGTACAAAGAGCCGTAGTTAACTGACAAGCTGAGCCATATCGCATTAATTATCGCTGGTGATACGTCCGCGATATTAATGCGATATGGCTCAGCTTGTCAGTTAACTACGGCTCTTTGTAGTAAATGCCGCTCCATCTGAAAGCAGGTGATGGCGATTTACTACTAATCAAGGAACCGGCTTTACTGACGAGATGCGCATAACAATCTCACGATATATATCGCACAGCCCTAATATTTACATTGGTCCAATGGAAAATTGTGATTTTCAGTTTATACCTTCTGTTTTCACTTTGCCTCAAAGTAAGTGTTACGCCCTCTATCACTGAAAAAAATTATACTTTGGATTAACTTAAAACAATTGATGTAATTTTGTTACAGCTATTTTTTTTTTGATTTTCTCAAATTGTATTTATGATTTAGTTAAAACCATTGATTTAATGTCAAACCAAAATGTTAATTTTTTCCAAATCAACATTTTACCTTAACCCAAAGTACACAGCAAAAACTCCAGTGTTAAATTAACACTCAAGAGTATTAAAGTTAATGAGATAATTAAGTGATTAATTGAGTGATGATTGACTATTATTGAAGACACCTGATGTTAACAAGCAGAATCACTGAAGGAGAAAATCACAAATTGTAAGTTACCATTATGGTGATGGGTGTTTGCTTTAGTTGGGCTCTTGACCCTTATATTATTAACTTTAGATTTTGTTTGGCTGTCGTATCTGAGTTATAACCGCCAGATGAACAAAGAAAAAAAGTGATCTGATGGTGTTGGTTATATTATGACAATCTTCATTTGAACTTGATCACTGAACTCATTAAGATCCTTATTTCTGATGTAGATTTATGTTGTTGATTACAGCATAACTGTGATTCTGCATAAATATCCAGAATTTTAGATATAATACAAAAAAATTCTTAAAAGTTGTTAAAAAAAAAAAAACTTTCATTTAGGCACACACAGACATAAAGATTTAGTCTATGCATCTCAACAATGGTGACGAGCAGAATATTCAATTAGGAAAAGTAAATTACATAGACAATTCAGATCATAATTTATTCATACTGCAATGTATGATGGGAGCCATTAATGAGTTGTGATTGGTGGCAGCCACTGCAACATGCTTTATTATTGTCACCATTGTTGAGATTCACAGGCTGATTATTGATGTCTGTGTTTCTACATAAATTCATTTGAAAGTGTTTTGATCAGAACAATGTTTATTAAATATTTTGGAATATAAGAAAAATACTGATAATCATATGCTGTAGAATCACAAAGCTGCTGCTAACAATTTAAACCAAACTATCTCAAAAAGTTACATTTCTCAGATCACAGCATGATTATGTCAAAACACAACCAACACTATCAAATCACACTTTTCTTTGTTCATTTGACTGTTATAAATCAATAACAGCAGACAAGCAAAATCTAAAGTAAATTTATAAGGGTCAAGAGTCCAACTAAATCAAACACTGATCACCATAACGGTGGCTTACAATTTGTGATTTTCTCCTTCAGTGATTCTGCTTGTTAACATAAGGTGTCTTCAATAATGCTCAATCATCACTAAATTAATCACTTAATTATCTCATTAACTTTAACACTCTTGAGTGTTAATTTAACACTCATATTTTAACACTTTAACACTCTTGAATGTGGACTCATATACACTCCCAGGAGTGTTAATTTAACACTGGAGTTTTTGCTGTGTAGTAAATGCCGCTCCATCTGAAAGCAGGTGAAGGCGATTTACTACTAATCAAGGAACCTGCTTTACTGACGAGATGCGCATAACAATGTGATGTGATATATCGCCCAGCCTTATGGACTCATTTAAAGTAATGTAATCGTTTGGTTTTAGCCAGGTTTCTGTCAAACACAGCACATCTAGGTTATTATCTGAAATCATATCATTAACAATGAGTGCTTTTGAAGTAAGCGATCGAATATTCAGCAGCCCAAGCTTTAGCATTTGCTCATCTGTATTATAGCTGTTTTATTTGTTGAACATCAGTTACATTTTTAACCTTAGATGGGTTTAAACGTTTTTTGGATTTCCAAATTCGGGGAACAGACACAGTCTCTATATGATGATAGCTAGGTGAAAGAGGCTCTATGTGATGGGATTTATCTGACCTGGGTGATGCGAGGCCGCTAGCAGACGGTTTAGCCAGTCTGTCTGCTTCCTGACCAGAGCCCCAGATTGTCATGTTTGAGCTCTAAGACTATGTGCCATATTACTAGAGAGAAGAGCAGCACCATCCCAGGAGGGATGAAAACCATCTCTTTTCAACAGGTCAGGTTTGCCCCAAAAACTTTTCCAATTGTCTATAAATTCTATATTATTAAGCCATTAAGAGTGGTTTTTTGATCCGCGACTAGAGCGATCCCGCACTGTCACCCATTTGCCCGGCTGCATGGGCTCTACTTCAGCTGGAACCGAATCATGTAAAAAGTTCACTATGCTAGGCGCATCCAAAATAGTATCTAAAGCTCTAGCACTCTTACTATCCTCAATTAAAGTTTGGATGCGTGTTTCTAGTTCTGAAATCTTCTCCGTTAGCCTAACTGTCTCCTTGCATTTATCACATATAAATCCTATATTGCCAACAGAGAAAGCTATGCTAAACATGTGACATGAAGTGCAGGTGACAATAACAGGACAACACATTACTCACCGTGTTTGTTGAGTGATTCTTACTCACCTGAGCTTTTTATGAACTCAAAGGCGCGGGCGCGCGAGAGAAAAATAAATAAATAAAAATAGCTGAGCGCACGGGTGGCACGTTAATAGGCTAGCGAATTACTAGCGTGTTGTGCTAGTAGTAACGGAAGCTAGCGATGTCAGGTTAATCTGAGATGTTGGGTAAGCTGTATTTAGTAGTAGTATAAACAACTAGAAATTGTAGTAAATGATGGTTCAAAACAAGGAAATACGAGGCTAAGACGGAGCTTACAGCACCGAAGCAAACACACTCACAGCAGGCAGCGAGGCAGACAGGAGCAATCAAATGCAGCTGACAAATTCAGCTGCAAAATTCATCCATGCTGCAATGCATGCATAACGGCTACCTGATTTTCTGATGTCATTTTAACCCTAATCAAATCTAACAATTTTACTGAACCATTAATACATTTATGATAGTGATGTCCGGTTCATGAACGAATCGTTCTTTTGAACCGGTTCTTTTTAGTGAACCGGTTGAACCAGTACACTAAATTGGACTGAATCGTTCGAAACAGTTCACGTCTTGCGTCAGCACTGATCCACAAGTTACTAACGTTACTCACTTTCGGACATGCCTGAGTCCTGACAGTCCCTTCGACTCGAAATAAATCAATATCCCGCATAGGGCTGGGCGATATATCGCACGATATTGTTATGCACATCTCGTCAGTAAAGCCGGTTCCTTGATTAGTAGTAAATCACTATCACCTGCTTTCAGATGGAGCGGTGTTAAATTAACACTCCTGGGGCTGGGAGTGTATATGAGTCCACACTCAAGAGTGTAAAGTGTTAAAATATGAGTGTTAAATTAAC
This sequence comes from Abramis brama, assembly GCF_963993115.1. Lineage (NCBI taxonomy): Eukaryota > Metazoa > Chordata > Actinopteri > Cypriniformes > Leuciscidae > Abramis > Abramis brama. The sequence continues at coordinate 9,941,859 of NC_139963.1, read as the reverse complement.
ACTCAAGAGTGTTAAAGTTAATGAGATAATTAAGTGATTAATTTAGTGATGATTGAGCATTATTGAAGACACCTGATGTTAACAAGCAGAATCACTGAAGGAGAAAATCACAAATTGTAAGTTACCATTATGGTGATGGGTGTTTGCTTTAGTTGGGCTCTTGACCCTTATATGATTGCTTTAAAATGTACTGTTGTTTGTCTGCTGTTATTGTTTTGTAACAGCAAAATAAACAAAGTGAAGTGTGGTCTGATAGTGTTGGTTATGTTTTGACATAATCATGCTGTGATCTAAAAAATGAAACTTATTGAGATAGTTTGGTTTAACTTGTTAGCAGCGGCTTTGTGATTCTACAGCATATGATTATCAGTACTTTACTTATAATCCAAAATATTTAATAAATTTTGTTCTGATCAAAAGACTTTCAAATAAATTCATTTAGAAACACAGACATCAATAATCAGCCTGTGAATCTCAACAATGGTGACAATAATAAAGCATGTTGCAATGTCTGCCACCAATCACAACTCATTAATGGCTCCCATCATGCATTGCGGTATGAATAAATTATGATCTGAATTGTCTATGTAATTTACTTTTCCTAATTGAATATTCTGCTCGTCACCATTGTTGAGATGCATAGACTGAATCTTGACGTCTGCGTGTGCCTAAAAGTAAAAAAAATTTTTTAAAACAACTTTTAAGAAATCCTTTCTATTATATCAAAAATTCTGGGCATTTACGCAGAATCACAGTTATGCTGTAACCAACAACATAAATCGAAGTCAGAAAGAAGGATCTTAATGAGTTCAGTGATCAAGTTCAAATGATGATTGTCATAATATAACCAACACCATCAGATCACTTTTGTTTCTTTGTTCAACTGGCAATTATAACTCAGATACAGCAGCCAAACAAAATCTTAAGTAAACATATAAGGGTCAAGAGCCCAACTAAAGCAAACACTGATCGCCATAACGGTGGCTTACAATTTGTGATTTTCTCCTTCAGTGATTCTACTTGTTAACATCAGGTGTCTTCAATAATGTTCAATCATCACTAAATTAATCACTTAATTATCTCATTAACTTCAACACTCTTGAGTGTGGACTCATATACACTCCCAGGAGTGTTAAATTAACACTGGAGTTTTTGCTGTGTACAAAGAGCCGTAGTTAACTGAAAAGCTGAGCCATATCACATTAATTATCGCTGGCGATACGTCCGCGATATTGATGCGATATGGCTCAGCTTGTCAGTTAACTACGGCTCTTTGTAGTAAATGCCGCTCCATCTGAAAGCAGGTGATGGTGATTTACTACTAATCAAGGAACCGGCTTTACTGATGAGATGCGCGTAACAATATCGTGCGATATATCGCCCAGCCCTAATCCCGCAGTATCCCTTATATTTATATGCTAGGATAATAGAATTGACGTCATTACATGATGATGTTAAAAGAACTGGTGAACCGTTTTTTTTAACCGGTTCATTAACACAAACTGTCGGAAAAAACTGTGGATTTTGTTGTGATATTTAGTAGCTTTTTTTGTGCTCATGTTCGTTAAAATCTCCTGACTGATTGCTACAGTACTGGTGGATCTCATGCAGGAAAAACATAATTTGTAATGTAGGCTGAATGTGAAAATGGCACAACCAATAGATTTTATTGCCATTATTGAATCAGGTTTCTTCATGATTATTACAAATCCATCATCACCTGATCCCATTTCACTTCAGTTTCCTTAGCTACTACAAATGTGCTACACACACACACGCACGCACGCACGCACGCACGCACGCACGCACGCACGCACGCACGCACGCACGCACGCACGCACGCACGCACGCACGCACGCACGCACGCACGCACGCACGCACGCACGCACGCAAACACACACACACACAGCAGCCAAAAAAGAGCCCAACTAATGTAAACACGTATCACTATTATGGTGACTTCACATGAAACACATTAGAGTTAAACCTTTGTTAATTCTCAATAAAAACTTCTGTAGGCGTCTGACAGAAAATAAAGTCAGTCTGGTTAGTAATAAGTGAAGCTGGTAATGCTGTTTGTGGAGTTGTTTAATCCTCCTCTGCTGAGATCTTCACAGATGTAATGTCTTCTTTTCTCTTCAGTTGATTTCATCTAAGACTGTGTCTGAAGTCAGTTGTAGTTCTTGTGTTTCTGCTCGTCTCTTTTTCTGTTGTCTTCTTGCCTTCAGTGATTCTGCTTGTTAACAGGCTTATTAAGGCTGAGATTACTCCATATTTAACAGGTTTTGTGTCTCAGATAAGGTCCAGTTCTGGTTTATTTATTTGCTCTTGGCTGACATGTGCACAGCAAAATCCCCAGTGTTAAATTAACACTCCTCAGTGTACATATGTGTCCACACTACAGTTTGTTAAAAATTAACACTGAAGCAGTGTTGAAGTTAATGAGATAATTAAGTTAACACTGAAGCAGCGTTGAAGTTAATGAGATAATTAAGTGATTAATTAAGTGATGATTGGCCATTAGTGGTGACACCTGATGATAACAAGCAGACTCACTGAAGGAAAGAGAAAAAACAAGAACAGAAAAAAGAGAAACACAAGAACTACTGACTTTGAACCATTATTGCACTTATTATTTTACCAGTTTGACTTTATTTCTGTCATACATCTACACACGGTCTTATTTAGATTTAACAGACGTTTAGATGGTAATGTTTTATGGAATGTTTCGTTTCATGTCACCATTATGGTGTCCAGTGGTTGCTTTAGTTGGGCTCTTGACCCTTTACTATTTAACATTAGTATTTCTCTGGTTGCTCCAACTCTGTGTTTATAAAGCATATGTGTTGTGGCAAGAGAAACTATGACTTTGGCTGTGTTTCCTGAAAGCATTGCAAGTCTAATTTGATCGTATAGACCATTTGTTGCAGTTGGTCTGTGATCAAGTTAGGCTTGAGATGTTATTGGAAATGCAGCCCTGGTTATGTTTTGATGATGAAATTACTAGTGACGTGATTTACTGATGGTACCCGTCATTATAAACTGATTATCTAGATGTTTTATTAATTTTTCACTACAGTAGTTACTTCCAGCAATGTTTTAGGAATCTGAAGGTTTTAAATTCACACACAGACATCAAGAATCTACATATGAATCTCAACAATGGTGACAATCAAACAAATGCTTAATGTTGCAGTGCATGATGGGAGCCACCAATCAGAACGCATCAATGGCTCACATCATGCATTGCAGCATGAATAAATTATGCAGCTGAATTGTCCTGTAATTTTCATTGTTTTTTCTGTTGGCTTTTATTTTGCTATTGTTTTGTTCTGACTTTAGTAGCTTGTTTTGTGATGTTCAGAGTTGATCTTTTTGTCACTAGTTTGTTTTTTGTCACCATTGTTGAGACTCATATGCTGATTCTTGATGTCTGTGTGTTTAAACACAATAACTTCTTGCACAAAGTATTTTCAAAAATTTTCATATTGCTGTTGGATCTCAAACTGTAGAATCTCAGAGCTATAATCACCAATACTAAAACAAGACATCAAGCATATAGTCAAAGATTTAGACTCTGAATGACATCAGTGATTTAGGTCACTACATGATGATATTTTCATTATCACCAAAACATATTGTGAGCATGTCATGTTTTCTCTTGCAGTAACAAATGTGCTTTATAAACACAGATTTGTAGCAACCAGAGAAAAACTAAGATTAAAAAAATGAAAAGGGTCAAGAGCCCAACTAAAGAAAACACTGACCACCAAAATGGTAACTTGAAAAGAAAAATTCCATAAAACATTACCGTCTAAACTTCTGTTGAATCTCAAGAACTTTTGTCGATGTATGACAGAAATAAAGTCAAACTGGTAATAATAAGTGCAACAATGTGTAATGACTCGAAGTCAGTTGTAGTTCTTGTGTTTCTCTTTTTTCTGTTATTGTTTTTTCTCTTTCCGTCAATGATTCTGCTTATTAACATTAGTTGTCACCACTAATGGCCAATCATCACTTAATTAATCACTTAATTATCGCATTAACTTCAACACTGCTTCAGTGTTAATTTTTAACACCCTGTAGTGTGGACACATATGTACACTGAGGAGTGTTAATTTAACACTGGGGATTTTGCTGTGTGGCATTGCTATGGCCTGCTTGTAGCCCAGATCTGGCAAACAGGAGTGAGCTGCCCAAGTGCCATCATTCCACACTGCATGTGGGCCAGATCAGTATTCCACATGTGCCAGATGTGGGCCGGATCTGGGCCAAAACAAGGTTGGTATCTGGGCGACAATAGATGTAAGACATAATCAACTGTAATTATGAGAATACTTGCCAAGACAGACGTTTTGACATAATTAGGGACCAAGCCCTGAAAGGGCGAAGGCCCTATTGTTTTCGGTAGGATTATTGTTTATTATTAGGGCCCAAGCCCTGAAAGGGCGAAGGCCCTATTGTTTTCGGTAGGATTATTATTAGGGCCCAAGCCCTGAAAGGGCGAAGGCCCTATTGTTTTCGGTAGGATTATTATTATTATTATTATTATTATTATTATTCTTACGACTATTCAGGCACTTTTAGGGCCCTTAACATGCTCAAAAACTCTTGAAACTTTGCACACAGGTCAGAACCCGCGGCCATCAGGGCCGGGCTGAAGCTGGTACCTGGGCGTGGCAGGGGGGCTTGACAGCGCCCCCTGGAACAGCATCCGAACACTTGTCCATAAATCAAACACACTTGCATGTAATAATATGAAACTCGGTACACATATAGATCTCATTGGGCCGAACAACTTTCGTGCTCTAAGTTTTACGCCAGCTCAACAGGAAGTCGGCTATTAAGGGTTGTTTGGAAACGCATGGTCTGGTATTTGAAACACTTCTCCTAGGGAATTCACCCGATCACCACCAAACTCGGTGTGCATGAAGTCAAGGCACTGAGGATGAAAAATTGCCAGGGGATTTTTGATATCTCGAACGGTTTGGCCGTGGCGAGGAAACGAATTTATGGCGAATAATGAAAACAGGAAGTGTGTTATAACTTCAGCATACATTAACTGATCTTGATGAAACTTCAGCAGTGTGTTCGTTGTAAGAGGCCGAACACAAGGATGTGACTATTGTGAGTCAAAGTTATAGCGCCACCAACTGGCAGCAGGAAGTGTGTCACTTTCAAAATGCTTTGAAATCACTCTCTTATTTTTACCCGATTTGCTTCAAACTTTATGTGTATAATGTAGACACACGGCAGATGTAGACCTGTGAAAGGATTATTGATATCTTAGATACTGTTGCCATGGCAACGCATCGAACTTTAATATTCTTTTTTGATGCTTTTGAGACTCTTAGCATGCTTGAAATTGGATGAATCTCGACAGACACATCACATTTATTAGCCAGTAGACATGTGCAAAGTTTCAGAAACGGGCGTGGTGGAATGGCTCAGTAGCGCCACCTTTAGTCAAAAATGGGGGCTTAGTTTTTCCTAGAATCACAAAAATCGGTATGTATATTGTTCTCATCGAGCCGGACAACTTTCTAATTTAGAGTTATTAGCTCCGACCAACAGGAAGTCAGATATTTTGGTTTGAATGTGATTTTTTGGAGAATTCTCTCTCTCTTTCTCTCTGTATCTGTGTCTCTCTGTGTGTGTGTGGGGTGTGGGGGATTTGTCTGTTAGGAGAAAGTTGCTTTTATAATTGTTTTTCAAGGTTTCAGGGTCTTTTGGGGCCCTTAACGTGCTCGAAAACTCTTGAAACTTTGCACACAGGTCAGAACCTGCGGCCATCAGGGCCGGGCTGAAGCTGGTACCTGGGCGTGGCAGGGGGGCTCGACAGCGCCCCCTTGAACGGGGTCTGAAAACTTGGTCCATATATCAAACACGCTTGCATGAATTAATATGAAACTCGGTACACATATAGATCTCATCAGGCCGAACAACTTCCGCACTCTAAGTTATTAGCTCCGCCCAACAGGAAGTTGGCTATTATGGGTTGTTTGAAAAACGCATGCTGTGGAATTTGATGTACTCCTCCTAGAGAATTCATCCAATCACCTCCAAACTCGGTCAGCATGAAGTCAAGACATTGAGGATGCTAAATCGCGGACGGATTTTTGATATCTCAAACGGTTTGGCCGTGGCGAGGACACGAATTTATGGCGAGAAAAGAGAAACACGAAGTGGTATAACTTCTGCACACATTAACTGATCTTGATGAAACTTCAGCAGTGTGTTGGTGGTAAGAGGCTGATCAGATGGATGTAACTATTGTGAGTCAAAGTTATAGCGCCACCAACTGGCAGCAGGAAGTGTGTCACTTTCAAAATGTTTTTGACAAAAGTGGGGGGGTTACTTTTACCCACAGTTACAAAAATCAGTACCTATATTGTTCTCATCAAGCCGGACAACTTTCTAATTTACAGTCATTAGCTCCGACCAACAGGAAGTCAGATATTTAGGTCTGAATGTGGATTTTTTGGACATTTCAGACTGAGTTTTTACCTACTCCTCCTAAGGAACACGAGTAAAGTACAAATCCTATAATAAAGAATAGTTTAGCATCCAAATACATCGCAAATGTTGAAACATTTTGATTCTAATGAGAGGATTACATGAGCCCAACACTGCTGACCTTCGTTTTTATTTTTACATTAAATTTAAAGGATTTGTTGTGGAATATTTTGAGTGTATCATAAAATCAGAATAAGATAAGTAAAGTAATATTTTCTGTCTTTTATATATACTGTGTATATATATATATATATATATATATATATATATATATATATATATATAATATAATATAAATATAGCTGCGAGCAGCGATGAAGGTCCAAAGCCGGCAGCACCGCCACCCCGGTGCCTTTAAGTAACTAAAGGCACTGGGGTTGCGGTGCCACCGGCTTGGGCCCGTAATCGCTGCTCGCAGCTATATTTTGTTATTATTATTATTATTTTTTTCTACTTCTCGGGCACTTTTGGGGCCCTTAACATGCTCGAAAACTCTTGAAACTTTGCACACAGGTCAGAACCCGCGGCCATCAGGACCGGGCTGAAGCTGGTACCCGGGCGTGGCAGGGGGGCTCGACAGCGCCCCCTGGAATGGGGTCCGAAATCTTGGTCCATATATCAAACACGCTTGCATGTAATAATATGAAACTCAGTACACATATAGATCTCATCGGGCCAAACAACTTTCGTGCTCTAAGTTTTACAAAAGCCCAACAGAAAGTCGGTTATTATACGTTGTCTGGAAAACGCATGCAATGGAATGTGAAATACTCCTAGGGAATTCAACCAATCACCTCCAAAATCGGTCAGCATGAAGTCAAGACATTGAGGATGAAAAATTGCCAGGGGATTTTTGATATCTCGAACGGTTTGGCCGTGGCAAGGAAACGAATTTATGGCGAATAATGGAAACAGGAAGTGTGTTATAACTTCTGCATACATTAACTGATCTTGATTAAACTTCAGCAGTGTGTTCGTTGTAAGAGGCCAATCACATTGATGTGACTATTGTGAGTCAGAGTTATAGCGCCACCAACTGGCAGCAGGAAGTGTGTCACTTTCAAAATGCTTTGAAATCACCCTCTTATTTTTACCCGATTTGCTTAAAACTTTATGTGTATAATGTAAACACATGGCAGATGTAGAACTGTGAAAGGATTATTGATATCTTAGATACTGTTGCCATGGCAACGCTTCAAAATTTAATATTCTTTTTTGATGCTTTTGAGACTCTTAACATACTTGAAATTGGATTAAACTCGACAGACACATCACATTTATTAGCCCGTAGACATGTGCAAAGTTTCAGAAACGGGCGTGGTGAGGGGCTCAGTAGCGCCACCTTTAGTCATAAGTGGGGGGGTTAGTTTTATCAACAGCAACAAAACTTGGTATGTGTATTGTTCTCATCAAGACGGACAACTTTCTAATTTACATTAACTATCTCCAACCAACAGGAAGAGAGATATTTTGGTTTGAATGTGGATTTTCTGAAGAATTTTCTCTCCCTCTCTCTATGTCTCTGTGTGTGTGAGGGGAGGGGGGGATTTGACTATTGCTTTTATATTGTTAATCAAGGTTTCAGGGGCTTTTGGGGTCCTTAACGTGCTCAAAAACTCTTGAAACTTTGCACACAAGTCAGAACCCCCTGCCATCAGGGACGGGCTGAAGCTGGTACCCGGGCGTGGCAGGGGGGCTCAACAGCGCCCCCTTGAATGGGGTCCCAAAACTTGGTCCATAGATCAAACACGCTTGCATGAATTAATATGAAACTCGGTACACATATAGATCTCATCGGGCCGAACAACTTTCCCCCGGTCAAGTTTTACGCCAGCCCACCAGGAAGTCGGCTATTATGGGTTGTTTGGAAAACGCTTGCTGTGGAATGCGAAGTACTCCTCCTAGAGAATTCATCCAATCCCCACCAAACTCGGTGTGCATGAAGTCAAGACATTGAGGATGCTAAATTGCGGACGGATTTTTGATATCTCGAATGGTTTGGCCGTGGCGAGGAAATGAATTTATGGCGAGAAAAGAGAAACACGAAGTGGTATAACTTCTGCATACATTAACTGATCTTGATGAAACTTCACCAGTGTGTTCGTGGTAAGAGGCCGATCAGATGGATGTAACTATTGTGAGTCAAAGTTATAGCGCCACCAACTGGCAGCAGGAAGTGTGTCACTTTCAAAATGCTTTTGACAAAAGTGGGGGGGTTAGTTGTATATACAGTAACAAAAATCAGTATGTACATTGATCTCATCGAGCCGGACAACTTTCTAATTTACAGTAATTAGCTTTGACCAATAGGAAGTCAGATATTAAAGATATAATCAAAATAGTATATACAACTTTTTACCAGGTAGGCCTATATTGTAGTTAAATATAGGCCATCTTTCCTGTAGCTCAAACTGTAGAGCGTTGGCGCTAGCAACGCCAAGGTCATGGGTTCGATTCCCAGGGAAAGCAAGAACTGACAAAATGTAAAAAATGTGTACCTTGAATACAATGTAAGTCGCTTTGGATAAAAGCGTCTGCCAAATGCATAAATGTAAATGTAAATATAAATTTATTAGGTATATGACTGTGAGGATATTTTTCCACCGGTTAATTGACGTGTGACACGAGCGGTTGCTTTTAAATCACTAATATAAAAGTGAAAGTAATATACGGACGTCCGCACGTCCACATTGATTCATTCGTTCAAACGATTCGTTTGAATGACTGAGTCATTCATGATTAAGACATATGTTTATGGATTGATCATTCAATCTTTGAGTCAACCGATTCGTTCAAAATGCTGAATCATTCAGAAATGAGAAAACACATTGATGAGAGATGCGCGTGATGGTTCTGCTGTGATCTTTTTGTTGAACGATTTTCGCTGCTGAAACAGAACAAAAACAGTCAATATTGCATCTAAAATGTAAGTGACTTGATTGTAACTGTTTTTTAACCTGTTGTATGAAATCAATGTCACAGTTTCAATCGTGATTGTATTCAGGAAACAGCCTTCTCGTCAAGTGAGGTTGCTTAACTGTTATAAAATATATCAAAACTCCATATTTATAATTTTTATAGTCAGTAAGTTGTTAATTGAGTTTGTTTTTTTGTGTGCTGATCTCATTTGTTTACATTTCTCCTGGAAAAGCTGCATGAGCCTCAGCAGCGCAACCTTGTTATCATTGATCAACTGATTACTGGTAATACATTTATTAACAACTGTTGATTGCAACTTAAAATGAATGTAATAAAATTAGAATAATCTCTCGTTTTAGTGATTCCCAAGTTATTTTTTTGTCATTGACGTTCTAATCAGGCTACTCTGGTCGGGCAAGTAAAATTCTCTTTCAGGTTGGCCTATTGTATTTATATATAAATATATTAGGGATGTGACTCTGGGAAAATTTTCCCACCGGTTAATCGATGTGTGACACTGCTGGGGGCTTTTGAATCGGTAACTTAAAAACGAAAGTAAAATATGTTCGTCCGCACGGACATTGATAATGGTGCAGAGCGAGCGCATTGCAATCTTGATATCGCAGTCTGTTCATTATAGCCTTAATAAAATATAATAATAAAATAGTCAACCTAACATATAAAAATTACACTGCTCTGAATAGTATGAATTGTACTGACTATTTTAAACACAGTAATCACCGCTAAACTGTGATGTTTCCAAGCACATATTTGCGCATGTGAAGAGGATAATTTTTCCCTTCAATAGTGGAACGTGAGTGAAGTACAAAGCCTATAATAAACAAATGTTTAGCATCCAAAAAATTTAATATATATATATATATATATATATATAACAAAAAATATATATATACAGTATATATATATATAAACACACTTAAAAAATATATATATATATATATATATATATATATATTTTTTTTTTTTTTTTTTTGTTTGTTTGTTTGTTTTGTTTTGTTTGTTTGTTTGTTTTGTTTTTTATATATATAAATATAGCTGCGAGCAGCGATGGAGGGCCCAAGCCGGTGACACCGCCACCGGCTTGGGCCCGCAATCGCTGCTCGCAGCTATATTTAGGGCCCAAGCCCTGAAAGGGCGAAGGCCCTATTGTTTCCGTAAGGATTATTATTTTTTTTTTTTTTTTTTTCTTTATTATTATTTTTTTTCCACCTTTTTGCCACTTTTGGGGCCCTTAACATACTCAAAAACTTGGGGGGGGGGGGGATTTGTCTATTCCATTTAATCTTTGTTCTTCAAGGTTTCAGGGGCTTTTGGGGCCCTTAACGTGCTCAAAAACTCTTGAAACGTTCCACACAGGTCAGAACCCACGGTCATCAGGGCCGGGCTGAAGCTGGTACCCGGGCGTGGCAGGGGGGTCAACAGCGCCCCCTTGGACACGGTCTAAAAACTTAGTCCATATATCAAACACGCTTGCATGAATTAATATGAAACTCGGTACACATATAGATCTCATCGGGCCGAACAACTTCCGCACTCTAAGTTATTAGCTCCGCCCAACAAGAAGTCGGCTATTATGGGTTGTTTGAAAAACGCATGCTGTGGAATTTGATGTACTCCTCCTAGAGAATTCATCCACTCGCCTCCAAACTCGGTCAGCATGAAGTCAAGACATTGAGGATGATAAATTCCGGATGGATTTTTGATATCTCGAACGGTTTGGCCGTGGCGAGGAAACAAATTTATGGCGAGAAAAGAGAAACACAAAGTAATATAACTTCTGCATACGTTAACTGATCTTGATGAAACTTCAGCAGTGTGTTCGTGGTAAGAGGCCGGTCAGATGGATGTAACTATTGTGAGTCAAAGTTATAGCGCCACCAACTGGTAGCTGGAAGTGTGTCACTTTCAAAATGCTTTTGACAAAAGTGGGGGGGTTACTTTTACCCACAGTTACAAAAATCAGTACGCATATTGGTCTCATCGAGCCGGACAACTTTCTAATTTACAGTCATTAGCTCCGAGCAACAGGAAGTCAGATATTTTGGGTTGAATGTGGATTTTTTGGATATGTCAGACTCTGAGTTTTTAGTTACTCCTCCTAAGTGGTTTATTTTATTCACACCAAACTTTTTCAACATTATAAAAATACATTAAAGATATATATATATATATATATATATATATATATATATATATATATATATATATATATAGCTGCGAGCAGCGATGAAGGGCCAAAGCCGGCGGCACCGCCACCCCGGTGCCTTTAGGTAACTAATGGCATCGTGGTTGCGGTGCCACCGGCTTGGGCCCGTAATCGCTGCTCGCAGCTATATTTATTATTAGGGCCCGAGCACCGATGGTGTGAGGACCCTCTTGGAATTGCTCTGTTTATTATTATTATTAGGGCCCGAGCACCGATGGTGTGAGGACCCTCTTGGAATTGCTCTGTTTATTATTATTATTAGGGCCCGAGCACCGATGGTGTGAGGACCCTCTTGGAATTGCTCTGTTTATTATTATTATTATTATTAGGGCCCGAGCACCGATGGTGTGAGGACCCTCTTGGAATTGCTCTGTTTATTAGGGCCCGAGCACCGATGGTGTGAGGACCCTCTTGGAATTGCTCTGTTTATTATTATTATTAGGGCCCGAGCACCGATGGTGTGAGGACCCTCTTGGAATTGCTCTGTTTATTATTATTATTAGGGCCCGAGCACCGATGGTGTGAGGACCCTCTTGGAATTGCTCTGTTTATTATTATTATTATTATTATTATTTAGGGCCCGAGCACCGATGGTGTGAGGACCCTCTTGGAATTGCTCTGTTTATTATTATTATTATTATTATTATTATTATTCTTCTCCGCATTAAATTGCATTTTTGAGGGCCTAAACATGCTCGAAAACTCACGAAACTTTGCACACGCGTCAGAACTGGCGAAAATTTACATCTGATATAGGTTTCAGAATTGGACAGGGCAAAATGGCTCGATAGCGCCACCTATAAAAGTTCAACGGAGTGCGCCTCCCGCAACGTTCCACGTATGTGCACGAAATTCGGTACATACATGTAATGACCTAATACCTACCAAAAAGTCTCTTGGAGCGTAGCCCTAAACACAACAGGAAGTCAGCCATTTTGAACTTCCTCTCAGATTTTTGTGCAGTTTTTGCCATTTTCAGGCCTCATACTTTAACGAACTCCTCCTACAGTTTTAATCTGATCATCTTCAAATTTGGTGAGTGTAATCTTAAGGCCTTTGCGACGTTAAATTGCGAAGATCTTGAGTTTTCGTCGAAGGGCGGGTCCTCGGCGGCCTGACAAATTTCGATGTTTCGCCATGAAACAGGAAGTTGCTGTAACTCAGGCATGGAATGTCCAATCTGCCCCAAACTTCACACGTTTGATAAGAGTTCTGTCCTGAACACATGACCATGCTCATATTCAGTTATAGTCATAGCGCCACCTGCTGGCAACAGGAAGTGACATGTTTAACACTGTTATGGACTCCTAATAACATATAAAAAAGTGCCAGCAAGTGCTAAACATGCTAACAACATACTAGAAGCATGCTAAAACATGCTAGCAAACTCTTAGCTAAGTGCTAAAGCATGCTATTATTGCAATTAAATAGGAATTTGCTGTAACTCAGGCATGGAATGTCCAATCTGCCCCAAACTTCACACTTTTGATAAGCGTTCTGTCCTGAACACATCTACATGAGAATATTCAGTTATAGTAATAGCGCCACCTACTGGTAACAGGAAGTGTCATGTTTAACACGTTGATGCCATTCTAGCAACATGTTAAAAATGCCATTGACTTCTAAACATGCTAGAAACATGTTAAAACATGCTAGCAATACTTAGCTAAGTGCTAAAGCATGCTAATTCAATGAAACAGGATGTTGTTGTTACTCAAGAAGGCAATGTCCAATCTGCGCCAAACTTCACACTTTTAATAAACATTCTGTCCTGAACACATGACCATGCTCATATTCAGTTACAGTCATAGTGCCACCTGCTGGCAACAGGAAGTGACATGTTAAACACTGTTGTGGACATATAAAAACATATAAAAAAGTGCCAGCAAGTGCTAAACATGCTAACAACATACTAGAAACATGCTAAAACATGCTAGCAAACACTTAGCTAAGTGCTAAAGCATGCTATTGCTGCAATTTAATAGGAATTTGCTGTAACACAGGCATGGAATGTCCAATCTGCCCCAAACTTCACACGTTTGATAAGAGTCATGGCCTGAACACATCTACATGAGAATATTCAGTTATAGTAATAGCACCACCTGCTGTCAACAGGAAGTGACATGTTTAACAGTGTTGTGGTCTCCTAATAACATATAAAAAAGAGCCAGCAAGTGCTAAACAGGTTATCAACATACTAGAAACATGCTAGCAAACACTTAGCTAAGTGCTAAAGCATGCTATTACTGCAATTAAATAGGAATTTGCTGTAACTCAGGCACGGAATGTCCAATCTGCCCCAAACTTCACACGTTTGATAAGAATCATGGCCTGAACACATGTCTATGCTCAAATTCAGTTACAGTAATAGCGCCACCTACTGGCAACAGGAAGTGACATGTTTAACACGTTGATGCCGTTCTAGCAACATGTTAAAAATGCCATTGAGTTCTAAACATGCTAGAAACATGTTAAAACATGCTAGCAATACTTAGCTAAGTGCTAAAGCATGCTAATTCAATGAAACAGGACTTTGTTGTTACTCAAGAAGGCAATGTACAATCTACCCCAAACTTCACACGTTTGATAAGAGTTATCTCTTGAACACATGTCCATGCTCATATTTAGTTATAGTCATAGCGCCACCTGCTGGCAACAGGAAGTGACGTTTAACACTGTTCTTGACTCCTAATAACATATAAAAAAATGCCAGTAGGTGCTAAACATCCTACCAACATACTAGAGACATGCTAAAACATACTAGCAAACACTTAGCTAAGTGCTAAAGAATGATATTACTGCAATTAAATATGAATTTGCTGTAACTCAGGCATGGAATGTCCAATCTGCCCCAAACTTCACACTTTTGATAAGAATCATGGCCTGAACACATCTACATGAGAATGTTCAGTTATAGTAATAGCGCCACCTACTGGCAACAGGAAGTGACGTTTAACACGTTGATGCCGTTCTAGCAACATGTTAAAAATGCCATTGAGTTCTAAACATGCTAGAAACATGTTAAAACATGCTAACAATGCTTAGCTAAGTGCTAAAGAATGCTAATTCAATGAAACATGACTTTGTTGTTACTCAAGAAGGCAATGTCCAATTTGCACCAAACTTCACACGTTTGATAAGAGTTCTGTCCTGAACACACATCCATGCTCATATTCAGTTATAGTCATAACGCCACCTACTGGCAACAGAAACTGACATGGTTAACACAGTAATGCAGTACTAACCACATAATTATTGTGTACTAAGCATGCTAGAAACAGACTAAACATGCTAGCAACACTTAGCTGAGTCATGAAGCATGCTATTATCACCATTATACAAAACATTTTGTAACTGACTTTGACATACTCTTACTATATATACCTCCTTAAATGTACATTTCCCAACCATGCTCTGTCTTCCTAAAGCCACCGAGTGTTGATGGCACGGGTGCGAGGGCCCTTTCATCGCTGCTTGCAGCTTTAATTATTATTATTATTCTTCTCCGCATTTAATTGCATTTTTGAGGACCTAAACATGCTCGAAAAGTCACGAAACTTTGCACACGCGTCAGAACTGGCGAAAATTTACATCTGATATAGGTTTCAGAATTGGACGGGGCAAAATGGCTCGATAGCGCCACCTATAAAAGTTCAACGGAGTGCGCCTCCCGCAACGTTCCACGTACGTGCACGAAATTCGGTACATACATGTAATGACCTAATACCTACAAAAAAGTCTCTTGGAGCATAGCCCTAAACACAACAGGAAGTCAGCCATTTTGAGCTTCCTCTCAGATTTTTGTGCAGTTTTTGCCATTTTCAGGCCTCGTACTTTAACGAACTCCTCCTACAGTTTTAATCTGATCATCTTCAAATTTGGTGAGTGTAATCTTAAGGCCTTTGCGACGTTAAATTGCGAAGATCTTGAGTTTTCGTCGAAGGGCGGGTCCTCGGTGGCCTGACAAATTTCGATGTTTCGCCATGAAACAGGAAGTTGCTGTAACTCAGGCATGGAATGTCCAATCTGCCCCAAACTTCACACGTTTGATAAGAGTTCTGTTCTGAACACATGACCATGCTCATATTCAGTTATAGTCATAGCGCCACCTGCTGGCAACAGGAAGTGACATGTTTAACACTGTTATGGACTCCTAATAACATATAAAAAAGTGCCAGCAAGTGCTAAACATGCTAACAACATACTAGAAGCATGCTAAAACATGCTAGCAAACTCTTAGCTAAGTGCTAAAGCATGCTATTATTGCAATTAAATAGGAATTTGCTGTAACTCAGGCATGGAATGTCCAATCTGCCCCAAACTTCACACTTTTGATAAGCGTTCTGTCCTGAACACATCTACATGAGAATATTTAGTTATAGTAATAGCGCCACCTACTGGTAACAGGAAGTGTCATGTTTAACACGTTGATGCCATTCTAGCAACATGTTAAAAATGCCATTGACTTCTAAACATGCTAGAAACATGTTAAAACATGCTAGCAATACTTAGCTAAGTGCTAAAGCATGCTAATTCAATGAAACAGGATGTTGTTGTTACTCAAGAAGGCAATGTCCAATCTGCACCAAACTTCACACTTTTAGTAAACGTTCTGTCCTAAACACATGACCATGCTCATATTCAGTTACAGTCATAGCGCCACGTCCTGGCAACAGGAAGTGGCATGTTAAACACTGTTGTGGACATATAAAAACATATAAAAAAAGTGCCAGCAAGTGCTAAACATGCTAACAACATACTAGAAACATGCTAGCAAACACTTAGCTAAGTGTTAAAGCATGCTATTGCTGCAATTAAATAGGAATTTGCTGTAACACAGGCATGGAATGTCCAATCTGCCCCAAACTTCACACGTTTGATAAGAGTCATGGCCTGAACACATCTACATGAGAATATTCAGATATAGTAATAGCGCCACCTGCTGTCAACAGGAAGTGACATGTTTAACACTGTTGTGGTCTCCTAATAACATATAAAAAAAAGAGCCAGCAAGTGCTAAACAGGTTAGCAACATACTAGAAATATGCTAGCAAACACTTAGCTAAGTGCTAAAGCATGCTATTACTGCAATTAAATAGGAATTTGCTGTAACTCAGGCATGGAATGTCCAATCTGCCCCAAACTTCACACGTTTGATAAAAATCATGGCCTGAACACATGTCTATGCTCAAATTCAGTTATAGTAATAGCGCCACCTACTGGCAACAGGAAGTGACATGTTTAACACGTTGATGCCGTTCTAGCAACATGTTAAAAATGCCATTGAGTTCTAACCATGCTAGAAACATATTAAAACATGCTAGCAATACTTAGCTAAGTGCTAAAGCATGCTAATTCAATGAAACAGGACTTTGTTGTTACTCAAGAAGGCAATGTACAATCTACCCCAAACTTCACACGTTTGATAAGAGTTATCTCTTGAACACATGTCCATGCTCATATTTAGTTATAGTCATAGCGCCACCTGCTGGCAACAGGAAGTGACGTTTAACACTGTTCTTGACTCCTAATAACATATAAAAAAATGCCAGTAGGTGCTAAACATCCTACCAACATACTAGAGACATGCTAAAACATGCTAGCAAACACTTAGCTAAGTGCTAAAGAATGATATTACTGCAATTAAATATGAATTTGCTGTAACTCAGGCATTGAATGTCCAATCTGCCCCAAACTTCACACTTTTGATAAGCGTTCTGTCCTGAACACATGACCATGCTTATATTCAGTTACAGTCATAGCGCCACCTGCTGGCAACAGGAAGTGACATGTTTAACACTGTTATGGACTCCTAATAACATATAAAAAAGTGCCAGCAAGTGTTAAACATGCTAACAACATACTAGAAACATGCTAAAACATGCTAGCAAACTCTTAGCTAAGTGCTAAAGCATGCTATTATTGCAATTAAATAGGAATTTGCTGTAACTCAGGCATGGAATGTCCAATCTGCCCCAAACTTCACACTTTTGATAAGAGTCATGGCCTGAACAAATCTACATGAGAATGTTCAGTTATAGTAATAGTGCCACCTATTGGCAACAGGAAGTGACATGTTTAACACGTTGATGCCGTTCTAACAACATGTTAAAAATGCCATTGAGTTCTAAACATGCTAGAAACATGTTAAAACATGCTAACAATGCTTAGCTAAGTGCTAAAGAATGCTAATTCAATGAAACATGACTTTGTTGTTACTCAAGAAGGCAATGTCCAATTTGCACCAAACTTCACACGTTTGATAAGAGTTCTGTCCTGAACACACATCCATGCTCATATTCAGTTATGGTCATAACGCCACCTACTGGCAACAGAAACTGACATGGTTAACACAGTAATGCAGTACTAACCACATAATTATTGTGTACTAAGCATGCTAGAAACAGACTAAACATGCTAGCAACACTTAGCTGAGTCATGAAGCATGCTATTATCACCATTATACAAAACATTTTGTAACTGACTTTGACATACTCTTACTATATATACCTCCTTAAATGTACATTTCCCAACCATGCTCTGTCTTCCTAAAGCCACCGAGTGTTGATGGCACGGGTGCGAGGGCCCTTTCATCGCTGCTTGCAGCTTTAATTATTCTTATTTTTCTGTCAAACTTTCGGGCACTTTTGAGACCCTTAACGTGCTCGAAAACTCTTGAAACTTCGCACACAGGTCAGAACCCGCGGCCATCAGGGCCGGGCTAAAGCTGGTACCCGGGCGTGGCAGGGGGGCTCAACAGCGCCCCCTTGAACGGGGTCCGAAAACTTGGTCCATAAATCAGACACGCTTGCATGTAATAATATGAAACTCGGTAAATATATAGATCTCATCGGGCCGAACAACTTTCGTACTTTTACTTTTTACGCCAGCCCAACAGGAAGTCAGCTATTAAGGGTTGTTTGGAAACGCATGGTCTGGTATTTGAAACACTTCTCCTAGGGAATTCACCCGATTGCCACCAAACTCGGTGTGCATGAAGTCAAGGCATTGAGGATGAAAAATTGCCAGGGGATTTTTGATATCTCGAACGGTTTGGCCGTGGCGAGGAAACGAATTTATGGCGAATAATGGAAACAGGAAGTGTGTTATAACTTCTACATACATTAACTGATCTTGATGAAACTTCAGCAGTGTGTTCGTTGTAAGAGGCCGATCACATGGATGTGACTATTATGAGTCAAAGTTATAGCGCCACCAACTGGCAGCAGGAAGTGTGTCACTTTCAAAATGCTTTGAAATCACGCTCTTATTTTTATCCGATTTGCTTCAAACTTTATGTGTATAATGTAGACACACGGCAGATGTAGACCTGTGAAAGGATTATTGATATCTTTGATACTGTTGCCGTGGCAACGCATCAAACTTTAATATTCTTTTCGGATGCTTTTGAGACTCTTCACATGCTTGAAAATGCATGAAACTCGACAGACACATCACATTTATTAGCCAGTAGACATGTGCAAAGCTTCAGAAATGGGCGTGGTGAGGGGCTCAGTAGCGCCACCTTTAGTCAAAAATGGGGGCTTAGTTTTTCCTAGAATCACAAAAATCGGTATGTATATTGTTCTCATCGAGCCGGACAACTTTCTAATTCACAGTCATTAGCTCAGACCATCAGAAAGTCAGATATTTTGGTTTGAATGTGGATTTTCTGGAGAATTTTCTCTCTCTCTCTCTGTCTCTGTGTGTGTGTGTGTGTGTGGAGGGGGTGGGGGGATTTGTCTATTCCATTTAATCTTTGTTTTTCAAGGTTTCAGGGGCTTTCGGGGCCCTTAACATGCTCAAAAACTCTTGAAACTTTGCACACATGTCAGAACCCGCGGCCATCAGGGCCGGACCGAAGCTGGTACCCGGGCGTGGCAGAGGGGCTCGACAGCGCCCCCTGGAACGGGATCCGAACACTTGTCCATAAATCAAACACGCTTCCATGTAATAATATGAAACTCGGTACACATATAGATCTCATCGGGCCGAACAACTTTCGTGCTCTAAGTTTTACGCCAGCCCAACAGGAAGTCGGCTATTATGGGTTGTTTGGAAACGCATGCTGTGGAATTTGATGTACTCCTCCTAGGAAATTCATCCATTCGCCTCCAAACTCGGTCAGCATGAAGTCAAGACATTGAGGATGCTAAATTGCGGACGGATTTTTGATATCTCGAACGGTTTGGCCGTGGCGAGGAAACGAATTTATGGCGAATAAGGGACACAGGAAGTGTGTTATAACTTCTGCATACATTAACTGATCTTGATGAAACTTCAGCAGTGTGTTCGTTGTAAGAGGCCGATCGCACAGATGTGACTATTGTGAGTCAAAGTTATAGCGCCACCAACAGGCAGCAGGAAGTACATCACTTTCAAAATGCTTTGAAATCACTGTCTTATTTTTACCCGATTTGCTTCAAACTTTATGTGTACAATGTAGACACACGGCAGATGTAGACCTGTGAAAGGATTATTGATATCTTAGATACTGTTGCCGTGGCAACACATCAAACTTTAATATTATTTTTTGATGCTTTTGGGACTCTTAACATACTTGAAATTGCATGAAACTCGACAGACACATCACATTTATTAGCCAGTAGACATGTGCAAAGTTTCAGAAACGGGCGTGGTGGAATGGCTCAGTAGCGCCACCTTTAGTCAAAAATGGGGGCTTAGTTTTTCCTAGAATCACAAAAATCGGTATGTATATTGTTCTCATCGAGCCGGACAACTTTCTAATTTACACTTATAAGCTCCAACCAACAGGAAGTCAGATATTTTGGTTTGAATGTGGATTTTCTGAAGAATTTTCTCTCTCTCTCTGTGTGTCTGTGTGTGTGTGTGGGGGGGGTTGTCTATTCCATTTAATCTTTGTTTTTCAAGGTTTTAGGGGCTTTTGGCGTACTTAACGTGCTCATAAACACTTGAAACTTTTCACACAGGTCAGAACCCACGGTCATCAGGGCCGGGCTGAAGCTGGTACACGGGCATGGCAGGGGGGCTCAACAGCGCCCCCTTGAACACGGTCTGAAAACTTGGTCCATATATCAAACACGCTTGCATGAATTAATATGAAACTCGGTACACATATAGATCTCATCGGGCCGAACAACTTCCGCACTCTAAATTATTAGCTCCGCCCAACAGGAAGTCTGCTATTATGGGTTGTTTGAAAAACGCATGCTGTGGAATTTGAAACACTCATCCTAGAGAATTCATCCGATCCCCACCAAACTCGGTCAGCATGAAGTCAAGACATTGAGGATGCTAAATTGCGGACGGATTTTTGATATCTCGAACGGTTTGGCCGTGGCGAGGAAACGAATTTATGGCGAGAAAAGAGAAACATCGAGCATCGAGCTCTCATCGAGCCGGACAACTTTCTAATTTACAGTCATTAGCCACGACCAACAGGATGTCAGATATTTTGGTTTGAATGTGATTTTTTGGAGAATTCTCTCACTCTCTCTCTCTGTATCTGTGTCTCTGTGTGTGGAGTGTGGGGGCTTTGTCTGTTAGGAGAAATTTGCTTTTATAATTGTTTTTCAAGGTTTCAGGGGCTTTTGGATCCCTTAACGTGCTCGAAAACTCTTGAAACTAGGCACACAGGTCAGAACCCACGGCCATCAGGGCCGGGCTGAAGCTGGTACCCGGGCGTGGCAGGGGGGCTCAACAGCGCCCCCTTGAATGGGGTCTGAAAACTTGGTCCATAGATCAAACTAGCTTGCATGAATTAATATGAAACTCAGTACACATATAGATCTCATCGGGCCGAACATCTTCCGCACTCTAAAGTTATACGTCAGCCCAACAGGAAGTCAGCTATTATGGGTTGTTTGGAGAACGCTTGCTGTGGAATTTGAAACACTTCTCCTAGAGAATTAATTAAATCGCCACCAAACTCGGTGTGCATGAAGTCAAGACATTGAGGATGCTAAATTGCGGACGGATTTTTGATATCTCGAACGGTTTGGCCGTGGCGAGGAAACAAATTTATGGCGAGAAAATAGAAACAGGAAGTGTGTTATAACTTCTGCAAACATTAACTGATCTTGATGAAACTTCAGCAGTGTGTTCGTTGTAAGAGGCCGATCACATGGATGTGACTATTATGAGTCAAAGTTATAGCGCCACCAACTGGCAGCAGGAAGTGTGTCACTTTCTAGCAACATGTTAAAAATGCCATTGAGTTCTAAACATGCTAGAAACATGTTAAAACATGCTAGCAATACTTAGCTAAGTGCTAAAGCATGCTAATTCAATGAAACAGGACTTTGTTGTTACTCAAGAAGGCAATGTACAATCTACCCCAAACTTCACACGTTTGATAAGAGTTATCTCTTGAACACATGTCCATGCTCATATTTAGTTATAGTCATAGCGCCACCTGCTGGCAACAGGAAGTGACGTTTAACACTGTTCTTGACTCCTAATAACATATAAAAAAATGCCAGTAGGTGCTAAACATCCTACCAACATACTAGAGACATGCTAAAACATACTAGCAAACACTTAGCTAAGTGCTAAAGAATGATATTACTGCAATTAAATATGAATTTGCTGTAACTCAGGCATGGAATGTCCAATCTGCCCCAAACTTCACACTTTTGATAAGAATCATGGCCTGAACACATCTACATGAGAATGTTCAGTTATAGTAATAGCGCCACCTACTGGCAACAGGAAGTGACGTTTAACACGTTGATGCCGTTCTAGCAACATGTTAAAAATGCCATTGAGTTCTAAACATGCTAGAAACATGTTAAAACATGCTAACAATGCTTAGCTAAGTGCTAAAGAATGCTAATTCAATGAAACATGACTTTGTTGTTACTCAAGAAGGCAATGTCCAATTTGCACCAAACTTCACACGTTTGATAAGAGTTCTGTCCTGAACACACATCCATGCTCATATTCAGTTATAGTCATAACGCCACCTACTGGCAACAGAAACTGACATGGTTAACACAGTAATGCAGTACTAACCACATAATTATTGTGTACTAAGCATGCTAGAAACAGACTAAACATGCTAGCAACACTTAGCTGAGTCATGAAGCATGCTATTATCACCATTATACAAAACATTTTGTAACTGACTTTGACATACTCTTACTATATATACCTCCTTAAATGTACATTTCCCAACCATGCTCTGTCTTCCTAAAGCCACCGAGTGTTGATGGCACGGGTGCGAGGGCCCTTTCATCGCTGCTTGCAGCTTTAATTATTATTATTATTCTTCTCCGCATTTAATTGCATTTTTGAGGACCTAAACATGCTCGAAAAGTCACGAAACTTTGCACACGCGTCAGAACTGGCGAAAATTTACATCTGATATAGGTTTCAGAATTGGACGGGGCAAAATGGCTCGATAGCGCCACCTATAAAAGTTCAACGGAGTGCGCCTCCCGCAACGTTCCACGTACGTGCACGAAATTCGGTACATACATGTAATGACCTAATACCTACAAAAAAGTCTCTTGGAGCATAGCCCTAAACACAACAGGAAGTCAGCCATTTTGAGCTTCCTCTCAGATTTTTGTGCAGTTTTTGCCATTTTCAGGCCTCGTACTTTAACGAACTCCTCCTACAGTTTTAATCTGATCATCTTCAAATTTGGTGAGTGTAATCTTAAGGCCTTTGCGACGTTAAATTGCGAAGATCTTGAGTTTTCGTCGAAGGGCGGGTCCTCGGTGGCCTGACAAATTTCGATGTTTCGCCATGAAACAGGAAGTTGCTGTAACTCAGGCATGGAATGTCCAATCTGCCCCAAACTTCACACGTTTGATAAGAGTTCTGTTCTGAACACATGACCATGCTCATATTCAGTTATAGTCATAGCGCCACCTGCTGGCAACAGGAAGTGACATGTTTAACACTGTTATGGACTCCTAATAACATATAAAAAAGTGCCAGCAAGTGCTAAACATGCTAACAACATACTAGAAGCATGCTAAAACATGCTAGCAAACTCTTAGCTAAGTGCTAAAGCATGCTATTATTGCAATTAAATAGGAATTTGCTGTAACTCAGGCATGGAATGTCCAATCTGCCCCAAACTTCACACTTTTGATAAGCGTTCTGTCCTGAACACATCTACATGAGAATATTTAGTTATAGTAATAGCGCCACCTACTGGTAACAGGAAGTGTCATGTTTAACACGTTGATGCCATTCTAGCAACATGTTAAAAATGCCATTGACTTCTAAACATGCTAGAAACATGTTAAAACATGCTAGCAATACTTAGCTAAGTGCTAAAGCATGCTAATTCAATGAAACAGGATGTTGTTGTTACTCAAGAAGGCAATGTCCAATCTGCACCAAACTTCACACTTTTAGTAAACGTTCTGTCCTAAACACATGACCATGCTCATATTCAGTTACAGTCATAGCGCCACGTCCTGGCAACAGGAAGTGGCATGTTAAACACTGTTGTGGACATATAAAAACATATAAAAAAAGTGCCAGCAAGTGCTAAACATGCTAACAACATACTAGAAACATGCTAGCAAACACTTAGCTAAGTGTTAAAGCATGCTATTGCTGCAATTAAATAGGAATTTGCTGTAACACAGGCATGGAATGTCCAATCTGCCCCAAACTTCACACGTTTGATAAGAGTCATGGCCTGAACACATCTACATGAGAATATTCAGATATAGTAATAGCGCCACCTGCTGTCAACAGGAAGTGACATGTTTAACACTGTTGTGGTCTCCTAATAACATATAAAAAAAAGAGCCAGCAAGTGCTAAACAGGTTAGCAACATACTAGAAATATGCTAGCAAACACTTAGCTAAGTGCTAAAGCATGCTATTACTGCAATTAAATAGGAATTTGCTGTAACTCAGGCATGGAATGTCCAATCTGCCCCAAACTTCACACGTTTGATAAAAATCATGGCCTGAACACATGTCTATGCTCAAATTCAGTTATAGTAATAGCGCCACCTACTGGCAACAGGAAGTGACATGTTTAACACGTTGATGCCGTTCTAGCAACATGTTAAAAATGCCATTGAGTTCTAACCATGCTAGAAACATATTAAAACATGCTAGCAATACTTAGCTAAGTGCTAAAGCATGCTAATTCAATGAAACAGGACTTTGTTGTTACTCAAGAAGGCAATGTACAATCTACCCCAAACTTCACACGTTTGATAAGAGTTATCTCTTGAACACATGTCCATGCTCATATTTAGTTATAGTCATAGCGCCACCTGCTGGCAACAGGAAGTGACGTTTAACACTGTTCTTGACTCCTAATAACATATAAAAAAATGCCAGTAGGTGCTAAACATCCTACCAACATACTAGAGACATGCTAAAACATGCTAGCAAACACTTAGCTAAGTGCTAAAGAATGATATTACTGCAATTAAATATGAATTTGCTGTAACTCAGGCATTGAATGTCCAATCTGCCCCAAACTTCACACTTTTGATAAGCGTTCTGTCCTGAACACATGACCATGCTTATATTCAGTTACAGTCATAGCGCCACCTGCTGGCAACAGGAAGTGACATGTTTAACACTGTTATGGACTCCTAATAACATATAAAAAAGTGCCAGCAAGTGTTAAACATGCTAACAACATACTAGAAACATGCTAAAACATGCTAGCAAACTCTTAGCTAAGTGCTAAAGCATGCTATTATTGCAATTAAATAGGAATTTGCTGTAACTCAGGCATGGAATGTCCAATCTGCCCCAAACTTCACACTTTTGATAAGAGTCATGGCCTGAACAAATCTACATGAGAATGTTCAGTTATAGTAATAGTGCCACCTATTGGCAACAGGAAGTGACATGTTTAACACGTTGATGCCGTTCTAACAACATGTTAAAAATGCCATTGAGTTCTAAACATGCTAGAAACATGTTAAAACATGCTAACAATGCTTAGCTAAGTGCTAAAGAATGCTAATTCAATGAAACATGACTTTGTTGTTACTCAAGAAGGCAATGTCCAATTTGCACCAAACTTCACACGTTTGATAAGAGTTCTGTCCTGAACACACATCCATGCTCATATTCAGTTATGGTCATAACGCCACCTACTGGCAACAGAAACTGACATGGTTAACACAGTAATGCAGTACTAACCACATAATTATTGTGTACTAAGCATGCTAGAAACAGACTAAACATGCTAGCAACACTTAGCTGAGTCATGAAGCATGCTATTATCACCATTATACAAAACATTTTGTAACTGACTTTGACATACTCTTACTATATATACCTCCTTAAATGTACATTTCCCAACCATGCTCTGTCTTCCTAAAGCCACCGAGTGTTGATGGCACGGGTGCGAGGGCCCTTTCATCGCTGCTTGCAGCTTTAATTATTCTTATTTTTCTGTCAAACTTTCGGGCACTTTTGAGACCCTTAACGTGCTCGAAAACTCTTGAAACTTCGCACACAGGTCAGAACCCGCGGCCATCAGGGCCGGGCTAAAGCTGGTACCCGGGCGTGGCAGGGGGGCTCAACAGCGCCCCCTTGAACGGGGTCCGAAAACTTGGTCCATAAATCAGACACGCTTGCATGTAATAATATGAAACTCGGTAAATATATAGATCTCATCGGGCCGAACAACTTTCGTACTTTTACTTTTTACGCCAGCCCAACAGGAAGTCAGCTATTAAGGGTTGTTTGGAAACGCATGGTCTGGTATTTGAAACACTTCTCCTAGGGAATTCACCCGATTGCCACCAAACTCGGTGTGCATGAAGTCAAGGCATTGAGGATGAAAAATTGCCAGGGGATTTTTGATATCTCGAACGGTTTGGCCGTGGCGAGGAAACGAATTTATGGCGAATAATGGAAACAGGAAGTGTGTTATAACTTCTACATACATTAACTGATCTTGATGAAACTTCAGCAGTGTGTTCGTTGTAAGAGGCCGATCACATGGATGTGACTATTATGAGTCAAAGTTATAGCGCCACCAACTGGCAGCAGGAAGTGTGTCACTTTCAAAATGCTTTGAAATCACGCTCTTATTTTTATCCGATTTGCTTCAAACTTTATGTGTATAATGTAGACACACGGCAGATGTAGACCTGTGAAAGGATTATTGATATCTTTGATACTGTTGCCGTGGCAACGCATCAAACTTTAATATTCTTTTCGGATGCTTTTGAGACTCTTCACATGCTTGAAAATGCATGAAACTCGACAGACACATCACATTTATTAGCCAGTAGACATGTGCAAAGCTTCAGAAATGGGCGTGGTGAGGGGCTCAGTAGCGCCACCTTTAGTCAAAAATGGGGGCTTAGTTTTTCCTAGAATCACAAAAATCGGTATGTATATTGTTCTCATCGAGCCGGACAACTTTCTAATTCACAGTCATTAGCTCAGACCATCAGAAAGTCAGATATTTTGGTTTGAATGTGGATTTTCTGGAGAATTTTCTCTCTCTCTCTCTGTCTCTGTGTGTGTGTGTGTGTGTGGAGGGGGTGGGGGGATTTGTCTATTCCATTTAATCTTTGTTTTTCAAGGTTTCAGGGGCTTTCGGGGCCCTTAACATGCTCAAAAACTCTTGAAACTTTGCACACATGTCAGAACCCGCGGCCATCAGGGCCGGACCGAAGCTGGTACCCGGGCGTGGCAGAGGGGCTCGACAGCGCCCCCTGGAACGGGATCCGAACACTTGTCCATAAATCAAACACGCTTCCATGTAATAATATGAAACTCGGTACACATATAGATCTCATCGGGCCGAACAACTTTCGTGCTCTAAGTTTTACGCCAGCCCAACAGGAAGTCGGCTATTATGGGTTGTTTGGAAACGCATGCTGTGGAATTTGATGTACTCCTCCTAGGAAATTCATCCATTCGCCTCCAAACTCGGTCAGCATGAAGTCAAGACATTGAGGATGCTAAATTGCGGACGGATTTTTGATATCTCGAACGGTTTGGCCGTGGCGAGGAAACGAATTTATGGCGAATAAGGGACACAGGAAGTGTGTTATAACTTCTGCATACATTAACTGATCTTGATGAAACTTCAGCAGTGTGTTCGTTGTAAGAGGCCGATCGCACAGATGTGACTATTGTGAGTCAAAGTTATAGCGCCACCAACAGGCAGCAGGAAGTACATCACTTTCAAAATGCTTTGAAATCACTGTCTTATTTTTACCCGATTTGCTTCAAACTTTATGTGTACAATGTAGACACACGGCAGATGTAGACCTGTGAAAGGATTATTGATATCTTAGATACTGTTGCCGTGGCAACACATCAAACTTTAATATTATTTTTTGATGCTTTTGGGACTCTTAACATACTTGAAATTGCATGAAACTCGACAGACACATCACATTTATTAGCCAGTAGACATGTGCAAAGTTTCAGAAACGGGCGTGGTGGAATGGCTCAGTAGCGCCACCTTTAGTCAAAAATGGGGGCTTAGTTTTTCCTAGAATCACAAAAATCGGTATGTATATTGTTCTCATCGAGCCGGACAACTTTCTAATTTACACTTATAAGCTCCAACCAACAGGAAGTCAGATATTTTGGTTTGAATGTGGATTTTCTGAAGAATTTTCTCTCTCTCTCTGTGTGTCTGTGTGTGTGTGTGGGGGGGGTTGTCTATTCCATTTAATCTTTGTTTTTCAAGGTTTTAGGGGCTTTTGGCGTACTTAACGTGCTCATAAACACTTGAAACTTTTCACACAGGTCAGAACCCACGGTCATCAGGGCCGGGCTGAAGCTGGTACACGGGCATGGCAGGGGGGCTCAACAGCGCCCCCTTGAACACGGTCTGAAAACTTGGTCCATATATCAAACACGCTTGCATGAATTAATATGAAACTCGGTACACATATAGATCTCATCGGGCCGAACAACTTCCGCACTCTAAATTATTAGCTCCGCCCAACAGGAAGTCTGCTATTATGGGTTGTTTGAAAAACGCATGCTGTGGAATTTGAAACACTCATCCTAGAGAATTCATCCGATCCCCACCAAACTCGGTCAGCATGAAGTCAAGACATTGAGGATGCTAAATTGCGGACGGATTTTTGATATCTCGAACGGTTTGGCCGTGGCGAGGAAACGAATTTATGGCGAGAAAAGAGAAACATCGAGCATCGAGCTCTCATCGAGCCGGACAACTTTCTAATTTACAGTCATTAGCCACGACCAACAGGATGTCAGATATTTTGGTTTGAATGTGATTTTTTGGAGAATTCTCTCACTCTCTCTCTCTGTATCTGTGTCTCTGTGTGTGGAGTGTGGGGGCTTTGTCTGTTAGGAGAAATTTGCTTTTATAATTGTTTTTCAAGGTTTCAGGGGCTTTTGGATCCCTTAACGTGCTCGAAAACTCTTGAAACTAGGCACACAGGTCAGAACCCACGGCCATCAGGGCCGGGCTGAAGCTGGTACCCGGGCGTGGCAGGGGGGCTCAACAGCGCCCCCTTGAATGGGGTCTGAAAACTTGGTCCATAGATCAAACTAGCTTGCATGAATTAATATGAAACTCAGTACACATATAGATCTCATCGGGCCGAACATCTTCCGCACTCTAAAGTTATACGTCAGCCCAACAGGAAGTCAGCTATTATGGGTTGTTTGGAGAACGCTTGCTGTGGAATTTGAAACACTTCTCCTAGAGAATTAATTAAATCGCCACCAAACTCGGTGTGCATGAAGTCAAGACATTGAGGATGCTAAATTGCGGACGGATTTTTGATATCTCGAACGGTTTGGCCGTGGCGAGGAAACAAATTTATGGCGAGAAAATAGAAACAGGAAGTGTGTTATAACTTCTGCAAACATTAACTGATCTTGATGAAACTTCAGCAGTGTGTTCGTTGTAAGAGGCCGATCACATGGATGTGACTATTATGAGTCAAAGTTATAGCGCCACCAACTGGCAGCAGGAAGTGTGTCACTTTCTAGCAACATGTTAAAAATGCCATTGAGTTCTAAACATGCTAGAAACATGTTAAAACATGCTAGCAATACTTAGCTAAGTGCTAAAGCATGCTAATTCAATGAAACAGGACTTTGTTGTTACTCAAGAAGGCAATGTACAATCTACCCCAAACTTCACACGTTTGATAAGAGTTATCTCTTGAACACATGTCCATGCTCATATTTAGTTATAGTCATAGCGCCACCTGCTGGCAACAGGAAGTGACGTTTAACACTGTTCTTGACTCCTAATAACATATAAAAAAATGCCAGTAGGTGCTAAACATCCTACCAACATACTAGAGACATGCTAAAACATACTAGCAAACACTTAGCTAAGTGCTAAAGAATGATATTACTGCAATTAAATATGAATTTGCTGTAACTCAGGCATGGAATGTCCAATCTGCCCCAAACTTCACACTTTTGATAAGAATCATGGCCTGAACACATCTACATGAGAATGTTCAGTTATAGTAATAGCGCCACCTACTGGCAACAGGAAGTGACGTTTAACACGTTGATGCCGTTCTAGCAACATGTTAAAAATGCCATTGAGTTCTAAACATGCTAGAAACATGTTAAAACATGCTAACAATGCTTAGCTAAGTGCTAAAGAATGCTAATTCAATGAAACATGACTTTGTTGTTACTCAAGAAGGCAATGTCCAATTTGCACCAAACTTCACACGTTTGATAAGAGTTCTGTCCTGAACACACATCCATGCTCATATTCAGTTATAGTCATAACGCCACCTACTGGCAACAGAAACTGACATGGTTAACACAGTAATGCAGTACTAACCACATAATTATTGTGTACTAAGCATGCTAGAAACAGACTAAACATGCTAGCAACACTTAGCTGAGTCATGAAGCATGCTATTATCACCATTATACAAAACATTTTGTAACTGACTTTGACATACTCTTACTATATATACCTCCTTAAATGTACATTTCCCAACCATGCTCTGTCTTCCTAAAGCCACCGAGTGTTGATGGCACGGGTGCGAGGGCCCTTTCATCGCTGCTTGCAGCTTTAATTATTATTATTATTCTTCTCCGCATTTAATTGCATTTTTGAGGACCTAAACATGCTCGAAAAGTCACGAAACTTTGCACACGCGTCAGAACTGGCGAAAATTTACATCTGATATAGGTTTCAGAATTGGACGGGGCAAAATGGCTCGATAGCGCCACCTATAAAAGTTCAACGGAGTGCGCCTCCCGCAACGTTCCACGTACGTGCACGAAATTCGGTACATACATGTAATGACCTAATACCTACAAAAAAGTCTCTTGGAGCATAGCCCTAAACACAACAGGAAGTCAGCCATTTTGAGCTTCCTCTCAGATTTTTGTGCAGTTTTTGCCATTTTCAGGCCTCGTACTTTAACGAACTCCTCCTACAGTTTTAATCTGATCATCTTCAAATTTGGTGAGTGTAATCTTAAGGCCTTTGCGACGTTAAATTGCGAAGATCTTGAGTTTTCGTCGAAGGGCGGGTCCTCGGTGGCCTGACAAATTTCGATGTTTCGCCATGAAACAGGAAGTTGCTGTAACTCAGGCATGGAATGTCCAATCTGCCCCAAACTTCACACGTTTGATAAGAGTTCTGTTCTGAACACATGACCATGCTCATATTCAGTTATAGTCATAGCGCCACCTGCTGGCAACAGGAAGTGACATGTTTAACACTGTTATGGACTCCTAATAACATATAAAAAAGTGCCAGCAAGTGCTAAACATGCTAACAACATACTAGAAGCATGCTAAAACATGCTAGCAAACTCTTAGCTAAGTGCTAAAGCATGCTATTATTGCAATTAAATAGGAATTTGCTGTAACTCAGGCATGGAATGTCCAATCTGCCCCAAACTTCACACTTTTGATAAGCGTTCTGTCCTGAACACATCTACATGAGAATATTTAGTTATAGTAATAGCGCCACCTACTGGTAACAGGAAGTGTCATGTTTAACACGTTGATGCCATTCTAGCAACATGTTAAAAATGCCATTGACTTCTAAACATGCTAGAAACATGTTAAAACATGCTAGCAATACTTAGCTAAGTGCTAAAGCATGCTAATTCAATGAAACAGGATGTTGTTGTTACTCAAGAAGGCAATGTCCAATCTGCACCAAACTTCACACTTTTAGTAAACGTTCTGTCCTAAACACATGACCATGCTCATATTCAGTTACAGTCATAGCGCCACGTCCTGGCAACAGGAAGTGGCATGTTAAACACTGTTGTGGACATATAAAAACATATAAAAAAAGTGCCAGCAAGTGCTAAACATGCTAACAACATACTAGAAACATGCTAAAACATGCTAGCAAACACTTAGCTAAGTGTTAAAGCATGCTATTGCTGCAATTAAATAGGAATTTGCTGTAACACAGGCATGGAATGTCCAATCTGCCCCAAACTTCACACGTTTGATAAGAGTCATGGCCTGAACACATCTACATGAGAATATTCAGATATAGTAATAGCGCCACCTGCTGTCAACAGGAAGTGACATGTTTAACACTGTTGTGGTCTCCTAATAACATATAAAAAAAAGAGCCAGCAAGTGCTAAACAGGTTAGCAACATACTAGAAATATGCTAGCAAACACTTAGCTAAGTGCTAAAGCATGCTATTACTGCAATTAAATAGGAATTTGCTGTAACTCAGGCATGGAATGTCCAATCTGCCCCAAACTTCACACGTTTGATAAAAATCATGGCCTGAACACATGTCTATGCTCAAATTCAGTTATAGTAATAGCGCCACCTACTGGCAACAGGAAGTGACATGTTTAACACGTTGATGCCGTTCTAGCAACATGTTAAAAATGCCATTGAGTTCTAACCATGCTAGAAACATATTAAAACATGCTAGCAATACTTAGCTAAGTGCTAAAGCATGCTAATTCAATGAAACAGGACTTTGTTGTTACTCAAGAAGGCAATGTACAATCTACCCCAAACTTCACACGTTTGATAAGAGTTATCTCTTGAACACATGTCCATGCTCATATTTAGTTATAGTCATAGCGCCACCTGCTGGCAACAGGAAGTGACGTTTAACACTGTTCTTGACTCCTAATAACATATAAAAAAATGCCAGTAGGTGCTAAACATCCTACCAACATACTAGAGACATGCTAAAACATGCTAGCAAACACTTAGCTAAGTGCTAAAGAATGATATTACTGCAATTAAATATGAATTTGCTGTAACTCAGGCATTGAATGTCCAATCTGCCCCAAACTTCACACTTTTGATAAGCGTTCTGTCCTGAACACATGACCATGCTTATATTCAGTTACAGTCATAGCGCCACCTGCTGGCAACAGGAAGTGACATGTTTAACACTGTTATGGACTCCTAATAACATATAAAAAAGTGCCAGCAAGTGTTAAACATGCTAACAACATACTAGAAACATGCTAAAACATGCTAGCAAACTCTTAGCTAAGTGCTAAAGCATGCTATTATTGCAATTAAATAGGAATTTGCTGTAACTCAGGCATGGAATGTCCAATCTGCCCCAAACTTCACACTTTTGATAAGAGTCATGGCCTGAACAAATCTACATGAGAATGTTCAGTTATAGTAATAGTGCCACCTATTGGCAACAGGAAGTGACATGTTTAACACGTTGATGCCGTTCTAACAACATGTTAAAAATGCCATTGAGTTCTAAACATGCTAGAAACATGTTAAAACATGCTAACAATGCTTAGCTAAGTGCTAAAGAATGCTAATTCAATGAAACATGACTTTGTTGTTACTCAAGAAGGCAATGTCCAATTTGCACCAAACTTCACACGTTTGATAAGAGTTCTGTCCTGAACACACATCCATGCTCATATTCAGTTATGGTCATAACGCCACCTACTGGCAACAGAAACTGACATGGTTAACACAGTAATGCAGTACTAACCACATAATTATTGTGTACTAAGCATGCTAGAAACAGACTAAACATGCTAGCAACACTTAGCTGAGTCATGAAGCATGCTATTATCACCATTATACAAAACATTTTGTAACTGACTTTGACATACTCTTACTATATATACCTCCTTAAATGTACATTTCCCAACCATGCTCTGTCTTCCTAAAGCCACCGAGTGTTGATGGCACGGGTGCGAGGGCCCTTTCATCGCTGCTTGCAGCTTTAATTATTCTTATTTTTCTGTCAAACTTTCGGGCACTTTTGAGACCCTTAACGTGCTCGAAAACTCTTGAAACTTCGCACACAGGTCAGAACCCGCGGCCATCAGGGCCGGGCTAAAGCTGGTACCCGGGCGTGGCAGGGGGGCTCAACAGCGCCCCCTTGAACGGGGTCCGAAAACTTGGTCCATAAATCAGACACGCTTGCATGTAATAATATGAAACTCGGTAAATATATAGATCTCATCGGGCCGAACAACTTTCGTACTTTTACTTTTTACGCCAGCCCAACAGGAAGTCAGCTATTAAGGGTTGTTTGGAAACGCATGGTCTGGTATTTGAAACACTTCTCCTAGGGAATTCACCCGATTGCCACCAAACTCGGTGTGCATGAAGTCAAGGCATTGAGGATGAAAAATTGCCAGGGGATTTTTGATATCTCGAACGGTTTGGCCGTGGCGAGGAAACGAATTTATGGCGAATAATGGAAACAGGAAGTGTGTTATAACTTCTACATACATTAACTGATCTTGATGAAACTTCAGCAGTGTGTTCGTTGTAAGAGGCCGATCACATGGATGTGACTATTATGAGTCAAAGTTATAGCGCCACCAACTGGCAGCAGGAAGTGTGTCACTTTCAAAATGCTTTGAAATCACGCTCTTATTTTTATCCGATTTGCTTCAAACTTTATGTGTATAATGTAGACACACGGCAGATGTAGACCTGTGAAAGGATTATTGATATCTTTGATACTGTTGCCGTGGCAACGCATCAAACTTTAATATTCTTTTCGGATGCTTTTGAGACTCTTCACATGCTTGAAAATGCATGAAACTCGACAGACACATCACATTTATTAGCCAGTAGACATGTGCAAAGCTTCAGAAATGGGCGTGGTGAGGGGCTCAGTAGCGCCACCTTTAGTCAAAAATGGGGGCTTAGTTTTTCCTAGAATCACAAAAATCGGTATGTATATTGTTCTCATCGAGCCGGACAACTTTCTAATTCACAGTCATTAGCTCAGACCATCAGAAAGTCAGATATTTTGGTTTGAATGTGGATTTTCTGGAGAATTTTCTCTCTCTCTCTCTGTCTCTGTGTGTGTGTGTGTGTGTGGAGGGGGTGGGGGGATTTGTCTATTCCATTTAATCTTTGTTTTTCAAGGTTTCAGGGGCTTTCGGGGCCCTTATCATGCTCAAAAACTCTTGAAACTTTGCACACATGTCAGAACCCGCGGCCATCAGGGCCGGACCGAAGCTGGTACCCGGGCGTGGCAGGGGGGCTCGACAGCGCCCCCTGGAACGGGATCCGAACACTTGTCCATAAATCAAACACGCTTCCATGTAATAATATGAAACTCGGTACACATATAGATCTCATCGGGCCGAACAACTTTCGTGCTCTAAGTTTTACGCCAGCCCAACAGGAAGTCGGCTATTATGGGTTGTTTGGAAACGCATGCTGTGGAATTTGATGTACTCCTCCTAGGAAATTCATCCATTCGCCTCCAAACTCGGTCAGCATGAAGTCAAGACATTGAGGATGCTAAATTGCGGACGGATTTTTGATATCTCGAACGGTTTGGCCGTGGCGAGGAAACGAATTTATGGCGAATAAGGGACACAGGAAGTGTGTTATAACTTCTGCATACATTAACTGATCTTGATGAAACTTCAGCAGTGTGTTCGTTGTAAGAGGCCGATCGCACAGATGTGACTATTGTGAGTCAAAGTTATAGCGCCACCAACAGGCAGCAGGAAGTACATCACTTTCAAAATGCTTTGAAATCACTGTCTTATTTTTACCCGATTTGCTTCAAACTTTATGTGTACAATGTAGACACACGGCAGATGTAGACCTGTGAAAGGATTATTGATATCTTAGATACTGTTGCCGTGGCAACACATCAAACTTTAATATTATTTGATGCTTTTGGGACTCTTAACATACTTGAAATTGCATGAAACTCGACAGACACATCACATTTGTTAGCCAGTAGACATGTGCAAAGTTTCAGAAACGGGCGTGGTGGAATGGCTCAGTAGCGCCACCTTTAGTCAAAAATGGGGGCTTAGTTTTTCCTAGAATCACAAAAATCGGTATGTATATTGTTCTCATCGAGCCGGACAACTTTCTAATTTACACTTATAAGCTCCAACCAACAGGAAGTCAGATATTTTGGTTTGAATGTGGATTTTCTGAAGAATTTTCTCTCTCTCTCTGTGTGTCTGTGTGTGTGTGGGGGGGGGGGGTTGTCTATTCCATTTAATCTTTGTTTTTCAAGGTTTTAGGGGCTTTTGGCGTACTT
The DNA here is from genome assembly GCF_963993115.1 of Abramis brama. NCBI lineage: Eukaryota > Metazoa > Chordata > Actinopteri > Cypriniformes > Leuciscidae > Abramis > Abramis brama. The sequence goes on along the minus strand of NC_139963.1, from coordinate 9,905,772 downwards.
AACGTGCTCATAAACACTTGAAACTTTTCACACAGGTCAGAACCCACGGTCATCAGGGCCGGGCTGAAGCTGGTACACGGGCATGGCAGGGGGGCTCAACAGCGCCCCCTTGAACACGGTCTGAAAACTTGGTCCATATATCAAACACGCTTGCATGAATTAATATGAAACTCGGTACACATATAGATCTCATCGGGCCGAACAACTTCCGCACTCTAAATTATTAGCTCAGAAATGGGCGTGGTGAGGGGCTCAGTAGCGCCACCTTTAGTCAAAAATGGGGGCTTAGTTTTTCCTAGAATCACAAAAATCGGTATGTATATTGTTCTCATCGAGCCGGACAACTTTCTAATTCACAGTCATTAGCTCAGACCATCAGAAAGTCAGATATTTTGGTTTGAATGTGGATTTTCTGGAGAATTTTCTCTCTCTCTCTCTGTCTCTGTGTGTGTGTGTGGAGGGGGTGGGGGGATTTGTCTATTCCATTTAATCTTTGTTTTTCAAGGTTTCAGGGGCTTTCGGGGCCCTTAACATGCTCAAAAACTCTTAAAACTTTGCACACATGTCAGAACCCGCGGCCATCAGGGCCGGACCGAAGCTGGTACCCGGGCGTGGCAGGGGGGCTCGACAGCGCCCCCTGGAACGGGATCCGAACACTTGTCCATAAATCAAACACGCTTCCATGTAATAATATGAAACTCGGTACACATATAGATCTCATCGGGCCGAACAACTTTCGTGCTCTAAGTTTTACGCCAGCCCAACAGGAAGTCGGCTATTATGGGTTGTTTGGAAACGCATGCTGTGGAATTTGATGTACTCCTCCTAGGAAATTCATCCATTCGCCTCCAAACTCGGTCAGCATGAAGTCAAGACATTGAGGATGCTAAATTGCGGACGGATTTTTGATATCTCGAACGGTTTGGCCGTGGCGAGGAAACGAATTTATGGCGAATAAGGGACACAGGAAGTGTGTTATAACTTCTGCATACATTAACTGATCTTGATGAAACTTCAGCAGTGTGTTCGTTGTAAGAGGCCGATCGCACAGATGTGACTATTGTGAGTCAAAGTTATAGCGCCACCAACAGGCAGCAGGAAGTACATCACTTTCAAAATGCTTTGAAATCACTGTCTTATTTTTACCCGATTTGCTTCAAACTTTATGTGTACAATGTAGACACACGGCAGATGTAGACCTGTGAAAGGATTATTGATATCTTAGATACTGTTGCCGTGGCAACACATCAAACTTTAATATTATTTTTTGATGCTTTTGGGACTCTTAACATACTTGAAATTGCATGAAACTCGACAGACACATCACATTTATTAGCCAGTAGACATGTGCAAAGTTTCAGAAACGGGCGTGGTGGAATGGCTCAGTAGCGCCACCTTTAGTCAAAAATGGGGGCTTAGTTTTTCCTAGAATCACAAAAATCGGTATGTATATTGTTCTCATCGAGCCGGACAACTTTCTAATTTACACTTATAAGCTCCAACCAACAGGAAGTCAGATATTTTGGTTTGAATGTGGATTTTCTGAAGAATTTTCTCTCTCTCTCTGTGTGTCTGTGTGTGTGTGTGGGGGGGGTTGTCTATTCCATTTAATCTTTGTTTTTCAAGGTTTTAGGGGCTTTTGGCGTACTTAACGTGCTCATAAACACTTGAAACTTTTCACACAGGTCAGAACCCACGGTCATCAGGGCCGGGCTGAAGCTGGTACACGGGCATGGCAGGGGGGCTCAACAGCGCCCCCTTGAACACGGTCTGAAAACTTGGTCCATATATCAAACACGCTTGCATGAATTAATATGAAACTCGGTACACATATAGATCTCATCGGGCCGAACAACTTCCGCACTCTAAATTATTAGCTCCGCCCAACAGGAAGTCTGCTATTATGGGTTGTTTGAAAAACGCATGCTGTGGAATTTGAAACACTCATCCTAGAGAATTCATCCGATCCCCACCAAACTCGGTCAGCATGAAGTCAAGACATTGAGGATGCTAAATTGCGGACGGATTTTTGATATCTCGAACGGTTTGGCCGTGGCGAGGAAACGAATTTATGGCGAGAAAAGAGAAACACAAAGTGTTATAACTTCTGCATACATTAACTGATCTTGATGAAACTTCAGCAGTGTGTTCATGGTAAGAGGCCGGTCAGATGGATGTAACTATTGTGAGTCAAAGTTATAGCGCCACCAACTGGTAGCAGGAAGTGTGTCACTTTCAAAATGCTTTTGACAAAAGTGGGGGGGTTACTTTTACCCACAGTTACAAAAATCAGTACGCATATTGGTCTCATCGAGCCGGACAACTTTCTAATTTACAGTCATTAGCTCCGAGCAACAGGAAGTCAGATATTTTGGTTTGAATGTGGATTTTTTGGATATGTCAGACTCTGAGTTTTTAGTTACTCCTCCTAAGTGGTTTATTTTATTCACACCAAACTTTTTCAACATGATAAAAATACATTAAAGATATATATATATATATATATATATATATATATAAATATAGCTGCGAGCAGCGATGAAGGGCCAAAGCCGGCGGCACCGCCACCCCGGTGCCTTTAGGTAACTAAAGGCATCGGGGTTGCGGTGCCACCGGCTTGGGCCCGTAATCGCTGCTCGCAGCTATATTTATTATTATTATTGTTGTTCAAGGTTTCGGGGGCTTTTGGGGCATTTAACATGCTCAAAAACTCATGAAACTTTGCACACAGGTCAGAAGCTGCGGCCATTAGGGCCAGGCTGAAGATGGTACCCGGGCGTGGCAGGGGGGCTCGACAGCGCCCCCTTGAATGGGATCTAAGTGCGGTCTGAAAACTTGGTCCATATACCAAACACGCTTGCATGAATTAATATGAAACTCGGTACACATATAGATCTTATCGGGCCGAACAACTTTCGTGCTCTAAGTTTTACGCCAGCCCAACAGGAAGTCGGCTATTATGGGTTGTTTGGAAAACGCATGCTGTGGAATTTGATGTACTCCTCCTAGGAAATTCATCCATTCACCTCCAAACTCGGTGTGCATGAAGTCAAGACACTGAGGATGATAAATTGCGGACGGATTTTTGATATCTCGAACGGTTTGGCCGTGGCGAGGAAACGAATTTATGGCGAGAAAATAGAAACAGGAAGTGTGTTATAACTTCTGCATACATTAACTGATCTTGATGAAACTTCAGCAGTGTGTTCGTTGTAATAGGCCGATCACATGGATATGACCTTTGTGAGTCAAAGTTATAGCGCCACCAACTGGCAACAGGAAGTGTGTCACTTTCAAAATGCTTTGAAATCACCCTCTTATTTTTACCCGATTTGCTTCAAACTTTATGTGTATAATTTAGACACACGGCAGATGTAGGCCTGTGAAAGGATTATTGATATCTTAGATACTGTTGCCGTGGCAACGCATCAAACTTCAATAATCTTTTCGGATGCTTTTGAGACTCTTCACATGCTTGAAAATGCATGAAACTCGACAGACACATCACATTTATTAGCCAGTAGACATGTGCAAAGTTTCAGAAACGGGCGTGGTGAGGGGCTCAGTAGCGCCACCTTTAGTCAAAAATGGGGGCTTAGTTTTTCCTAGAATCACAAAAATCGGTATGTATATTGCTCTCATCGAGCCGGACAACTTTCTAATTTACAGTCATTAGCCACGACCAACAGGATGTCAGATATTTTGGTTTGAATGTGATTTTTTGGAGAATTCTCTCACTCTCTCTCTCTGTATCTGTGTCTCTGTGTGTGGAGTGTGGGGGCTTTGTCTGTTAGGAGAAATTTGCTTTTATAATTGTTTTTCAAGGTTTCAGGGGCTTTTGGATCCCTTAACGTGCTCGAAAACTCTTGAAACTAGGCACACAGGTCAGAACCCACGGCCATCAGGGCCGGGCTGAAGCTGGTACCCGGGCGTGGCAGGGGGGCTCAACAGCGCCCCCTTGAATGGGGTCTGAAAACTTGGTCCATAGATCAAACTAGCTTGCATGAATTAATATGAAACTCAGTACACATATAGATCTCATCGGGCCGAACATCTTTCGCACTCTAAAGTTATACGTCAGCCCAACAGGAAGTCAGCTATTATGGGTTGTTTGGAGAACGCTTGCTGTGGAATTTGAAACACTTCTCCTAGAGAATTAATTAAATCGCCACCAAACTCGGTGTGCATGAAGTCAAGACATTGAGGATGCTAAATTGCGGACGGATTTTTGATATCTCGAACGGTTTGGCCGTGGCGAGGAAACAAATTTATGGCGAGAAAATAGAAACAGGAAGTGTGTTATAACTTCTGCAAACATTAACTGATCTTGATGAAACTTCAGCAGTGTGTTCGTTGTAAGAGGCCGATCACATGGATGTGACTATTGTGAGTCAAAGTTATAGCGCCACCAACTGGCAACAGGAAATGTGTCACTTTCAAAATGCTTTGAAATCACCCTCTTATTTTTACCCGATTTGCTTAAAACTTTATGTGTATAATGTAGACACACGGCATGTAGACCTGTGAAAGGATTATTTATATCTTAGATACTGTTGCCGTGGCAACGCATCAAACTTTAATATTATTTTCGGATGCTTTTGAGACTCTTCACATGCTTGAAAATGCATGAAACTCGACAGACACATCACATTTATTATCCAGTAGACATGTGCAAAGTTTCAGAAACGGGCATGGTGTAATGGCTCAGTAGCGCCACCTTTAGTCAAAAATGGGGGCTTAGTTTTTCCCAGAATCACAAAACTTGGTACGTATATTGTTCTCATCAAGCCGGACAACTTTCTAATTTACAGTTATTAGCTCAGAACAACAGGAAGTCAGATATTTTGGTTTGAATGTGGATTTTCTGGAGAATTTTCTCTCTCTCTCTGTGTCTGTGTGTGTGTGGGAGGGGGGGGGGGGGGGTTGTCTATTCCATTTAATCTTTGTTTTTCAAGGTTTCAGGGGCTTTTGGGGCCCTTAACATGCTCAAAAACTCTTGAAACTTTTCACACAGGTCAGAACCCACGGTCATCAGGGCCGGGCTGAAGCTCGTACCCGGGCGTGGCTGGGGGGCTCAACAGCGCCCCCTTGAACACGGTCTGAAAACTTGGTCCATATATCAAAGACGCTTGCATGAATTAATATGAAACTCGGTACACATATAGATCTCATTGGGCCGAACAACTTCCGCACTCTAAGTTATTAGCTCCGCCCAACAGGAAGTCGGCTATTATGGGTTGTTTGGAAAACGCTTGCTGTGGAATGTAAACTACTCCTCCTAGAGAATTCATCCCATCCCCACCAAACTCGGAGTGCATGAAGTCAAGACATTGAGGATGCTAAATTGCAGACGGATTTTTGATATCTTGAACGGTTTGGCCGTGGCGAGGAAACGAATTTATGGGGAGAAAAGAGATACACGAAGTGTTATAACTTCTGCATACATTAACTGATCTTGATGAAACTTCAGCAGTGTGTTCGTGGTAAGAGGCTGATCAGATGGATGTAACTATTGTGAGTCAAAGTTATAGCGCCACCAACTGGCAGCAGGAAGTGTGTCACTTTCAACATGCTTTTGACAAAAGTGGGGGGGTTAGTTTTACCAACAGTTACAAAAATCAGTATATATATTGGTCTCACCGAGCCGGACAACTTTCTAATTTACAGTCATTAGCTCCGAGCAAAAGGAAGTCAGATATTTTGGTTTGAATGTGGATTTTTTTGGATATGTCAGACTCTGAGTTTTTAGCTACTCCTCTTAAGTGGTTTATTTTATTCACACCAAACTTTTTCAACATGATAAAAATACATTAAAGATACACAAATATATATATATATATATATATATATATAGCTGCGAGCAGCGATGAAGGGCCAAAGCCGGCGGCACCGCCACCCTGGTGCCTTTAGGTAACTAAAGGCACCGGGGTTGCGGTGCCACCGGCTTGGGCCCGTAATCGCTGCTCGCAGCTATATTTATTATTATTATTTTGTCAAGGTTCCGGGCACTTTTGGGGCCCTTAACATGCTCGAAAACTCTTGAAACTTTGCACACAGGTCAGAACCCGCGGCCATCAGGGTGTGATGGGGGGCTCGACAGCGCCCCCTGGAACGGGATCCGAACACTTGTCCATAAATCAAACACACTTGCATGTAATAATATGAAACTCAGAACACATATAGATCTCATCGGGCCGAACAACTTTCGTGCTCTAAGTTTTACGCCAGCCCAACAGGAAGTCGGCTATTATGGGTTGTTTGGAAACGCATGCTGTGGAATTTAATGTACTCCTCCTAGGGAATTCATATAATCGCCTCCAAACTCGGTCAGCATGAAGTCAAGACATTGAGGATGCTAAATTGCGGACGGATTTTTGATATCTCGAACGGTTTGGCCGTAGCGGGGAAACAAATTTATGGCGAATAATGAAAACAGGAAGTGTGTTATAACTTCTGCATACATTAACTGATCTTGATGAAACTTCAGCAGTGTGTTCGTGGTAAGAGGCTGATCAGATGGATGTAACTATTGTGAGTCAAAGTTATAGCGCCTCCAACTGGCAGCAGGAAGTGTGTCACTTTAAAAATGCTTTGAAATCACCCTCTTATTTTTACCCGATTTGCTTCAAATTTTATGTGTATAATATAAACACACGGCATATGTAGACCTGTGAAAGGATTATTGATATCTTAGATACTGTTGTCATGGCAACGCATCAAACTTTAATATTATTTTCAGATGCTTTTGAGACTCTTCACATGCTTGAAAATGCATGAAACTCGACAGACACATCACATTTATTACCTAGTAGACATGTGCAAAGTTTCAGAAACGGGCATGGTGAGGGGCTCAGTAGCGCCACCTTTAGTCAAAAATGGGGGCTTAGTTTTACGTAAAGTCAAAAAAATCGGTATGTATATTGTTCTCCTCGAGCCGGACAACTTTCTAATTTACACTTATTAGCCCTGACCAACAGGAAGTCAGATATTTTGGTTTGAATGTGATTTTTTGGAGAATTTTCTCTCTCTCTCTCTGCCTCTGTGTCTCTGTGTGTGTGTGGGGGGTGTGGGGGATTTGTCTTTTAGGAGAGGTTTGCTTTTATAATTGTTTTTCAAGGTTTCAGGGGCTTTTGGGGCCCTTAACATGCTCGAAAACTCTTGAAACTTTACACATAGGTCAGAACCTGCGGCCATCAGGGCTGGGCTGAAGCTGGTATCCGGGCGTGGCAGGGGGGCTCAACAGCGCCCCCTTGAATGGGGTCCGAAAACTTGGTCCATAGATCAAACTAGCTTGTATAAATTAATTTGAAACTCAGCACACATATAGATCTCATCGGGCCAAACAACTTTCGCACTCTTAAGTTATACGCCAGCCCAACAGGAAGTCGGCTATTATGGGTTGTTTGAAAAACGCATGCTGTGGAATTTAATTTACTCCTCCTACAGAATTAATTAAATCGCCAACAAACTCGGAGTGCATGAAGTCAAGACATTGAGGATGCTAAATTGCAGACGGATTTTTGATATCTTGAACGGTTTGGCCGTGGCGAGGAAACAAATTTATGGCGAGAAAAGAGAGACACGAAGTGTTATAACTTCTGCATACATTAACTGATCTTGATGAAACTTCAGCAGTGTGTTTGTGGTAAGAGGCCGATCAGATGGATGTAACTATTGTGAGTCAAAGTTATAGCGCCACCAACTGGCAGCAGGAAGTGTGTCACTTTCAACATGCTTTTGACAAAAGTGGGGGGGTTAGTTTTACCAATAGTTACAAAAATCAGTATATATATTGGTCTCACCGAGCCGGACAACTTTCTAATTTACAGTTATTAGCTCAGAGCAAAAGGAAGTCAGATATTTTGGTTTGAATGTGGATTTTTTGGATATTTCAGACTCTGAGTTTTTAGCTACTCTTCCTAACTGGTTTATTTCATTAACACCAAACTTTTTCAAAATGATGAAAATACATTAAAGATGCTAAATTGTGAACGGATATTAAACATCTCA